>NC_036871.1:33195612-33344635 GCF_002910315.2 Salvelinus sp. IW2-2015 | reverse complement strand
CTTAGTGTAATGTAAACTTCTGACCCACTGGATTGTCATACAGTGAATTATAAGTGAAATAATCTGTCTGTAAACAATTGTTGGAAAAATTTGACTGTGCCTTTAAACAGCTTGGAAAATTCCAGAAAATTATGTCATGGCTTTAGAAGCTTCTGATAGGCTAATTGACATGGCCTGTGTAAGCCTAGGTAAGGTGCTCGTCACTGGGCCTGTGTGAGCCTAGGTAAGGTGCTCGTCACCGGGCCTGTGTGAGCCTAGGTAAGGTGCTAGTCACCGGGCCTGTGTGAGCCTAGGTAAGGTGCTACAGTCTGAGGACTGGACTCACCCCGTCATTACTAATCAGAGACTTCCATGAGTGTTCCAGTTTCTTGATGACCCTACAGGACAGTAAAGGTAACTGGATGAGAAAAAAAACTCAGTGATTCATACATCATTATATTAGTACTGGTGCTATTGATTATTGGACATTAGTAGCACAGTGAGTGATTTTGTGAAATTAACCTGTAAGACTGCAGGATGTCGATGATTCCAATAAAAAGAAGGAGTTGTTCTCCTTTACCATCCACTGCAGGAATACCACCCATTCTGGAGAGAGAGAGAGAGAGAGAGAAATAAACAGGCAGAGAGAATCTCATGTAGGGGGAAAAGACTTCAAGACACACGGAATCATTGTGTGTCTGTGTTTGCCCACTTGTGCCTGTGTGTGTTAAGCTGGATAACTCACGTAGCATCGTGGTCTAGTGTGTCTCTACACGTCTTCCCTCCCTGTATAGACTCCATGGCAGTAGAGTAGAGGGCTCTCTGGGTCACAGGTTTCTTCTCATCGCCCCCTGCTGGTGAGCCCTGGGACTCTCTCCCAGCCTGGCCCAGGTTATGGACCCCCAGCAACAGACTGTAATCCATGATTTTAAAGCTCTCGAGCACCTGGGGTACCACCCATACAGAGAATGGAGGTCAGAATGAATGATAGCAGGAGCTACCAGACAGCACAGACACACACGTCATAATGCCCCCCCCCCCCTTCCACATCCATTCTACATCCCCTCTCCTCCCCCCTCCCCTCACCCTCTCCTCCCTCTCTCTCACCAGACCATCTCTCTGTAGGGTCTTAAGCAGAGCACCATATGTATCCTGATCCAGTGTCAGTCCGTCCGGTACATCTGATATAAAGTCCAGATCTTTAAAGGTGGGATTCGATTTCTCCCTCTCTTTCTTCGACGCACGCCGTTTATACGTGGAGCCCTTCAGGTCGAACTTGAGGTGCATGCGTACGGCGCGCGGTAACACATTGTTCATGACCACAATACGGATGTTTTTACCACCACACTGGACGCAGTAGAGACCAAAGAACTTAGGAAGCAGGGTCCTCGGGTTCTGATTCAGATTCTAGAGAGAGGAGGAGAGGAAGAGGGGAGAAGAAGAAGAGGAGGAGGGAGAGAAAATTAAAGGGTGCAAAAAATATAATTGTGTGCCTATTTCAGTGTTCTTTTCATGCAACAACAGGAAATCCTACTGGCCATCATATTGAGCAGGACATGAAAAATCCAGTGGATTTTAGAGATATGTCAGTTCAACTAGTTAAACATTTCAGAAACATTTTATTTGGATAGTCCCAAGTAGATGCTTGTGGATAGTTTGTAGATGTTCAATAGGGGGGTCTAATCCTGGACGCTGATTGGTGTCTATTCCACAAGTTACCACTGGCTAAATCTATGACTTTAAAATGCCTATTTACTCTGTTCCATCTGACTGCGCAATCCACTGTCTCATCAGCCCAGCCAGGAAATTTATAAACTTGATCTCCACTATAAAAAGCATGTAGACATTATCTCCCATTTCTTTTAGAGTAGCAATTGGTTTTCAATAGCGGAGATTTGTATAAATCTTGCTGTCTGTCTCTCCAACATTTGCAACATTGTCGGTCTAGGGACGAGACAGACAGACAGGCAGCTTTTCTCAGCCAATCGAAATCATGAATCAGCTAAATTTTTATGGATATATACAAATTAATGTCAAACTTTGCTGTTATTCTGGCTGCACTGTTTGACCTGAARGTAAATTAGCCATAGTTGGCTAAGCAAGGGGTAAGAACGTTGCCAGCCAGTACGACAATAGAACATTTAGAATGAACCACTGGGTCGCATCCATCACAGGAGGTTGGTGGTACCTTAATTGGGGAGGACGGGCTCGTGGTAATGGTTGGAGCGGAATTAGTGGAATGATACCAAATACATCAAACACATGGTTTCCATGTGATGCCATTCCATTTGCTCTGTTCCAGCCATTATTATGAGCCGTCCTCCCCTCAGCAGCCTCCTGTGGCATCCATAGATACAGAACAAAAAAAACTAGGTCGCGTCTCTGGCAACCGAACCGATAGATCGAACAACCAGCCGTCTTGGGTAACTACCCTAAATTTGTGTCAGGACTATATCTTGTGGAAGGATGAAATGGTATAAATAAATTGATTGCCAAAAACGTTTTTAATGGAAATATGTCAATCATTATTTTAATATGTTGGTAATCCGTTGTATAAAAATGACAATGCCCTCGAAGCCGGTGATTGGAGGATATATTGTCATGGTTTGCCAATTATATCCTCCAAACACAGGCTTCTCAGGCATTATCACTTAAACAACATACACTATATATACAAAAGTATGGGGACAAATGAATGGATTCAGCTATTTTAGCCACACCCATTGCTGACAGGTTTATAAAATTGAGCACACAGCCATGCAATCTCCATAGACAAACATTGGCAGTAGAATTGCCTTACTGAAGAGCTCAATGACTTTCAACGTGGCACCATCATAGGACGCCACCTTCCCAATAAGTCAGTTCGTCAAATTTCTGCCCTGCTGGAGCTGCCCCGGTCAACTGTGAGTGCTGTTATTGTGAGGTGGAAACGTCTAGGAGCAACAACAGCTCAGCCGTGAAGTGGTAGACCACACATTATATTTGTAACATGCACCGAATGCACCTTAACCAACAATGCAGTTCAAGAAATAGAGTTAATAAAATATTTACTAAAAAAACAAAAGTTWWWAAAAAATGAATGAATCAAAAAGTAACACAAAAAATGTACATAACAATAATGAGTCTATATACTGTACAGAGGGTAAAGTGATTATGCATAGATAATAAACAGCGAGTAGCAGCAGTGTAAAAACAAGGGGGGGGCAATGTAAATAGTCTGGGTAGCCATTTGATTAATTGTTCAGCAGTCTTATGGCTTGGGGGTAGAAGCTGTTAAGGAGCCTTTTGGTCCTAGACTTGGCGCTCCAGTACCGCCTGCAGTGCGGTAGCACCTTCCTATGACATCGGGTGCTGTAGGTGTCCTGGAGGGCAGGTAGTTTGCCCCCGGTGATGCATTGTGCAGACCACACTACCCTCTAGAGAGCCTTGCGGTTGAGGGCGGTGCAGTTGCCGTACCAGACGGTGACAGACGTACCAGACGGTGACAGGATGCTCTCGATTGTGTATCTGTAAAAGTTTGTAAGTGTTTTAGGTGACAAGTCAAATTTCTTCAGCCTCCTGAGGTTGAAGAGTCGCTGATGCGCCTTCTTCACCACGCTGTCTGTGTGGGTGGACCATTTCAGTATGTCAGTGATGTGTACGCCGAGGAACTTTCCACCTTCTCCACTACTGTCCCGTCGATGTGGATGGCATGGTGAAGTTATTACTTACACTTTGGATGGTGTATCAATACACCCAGTCACTACAAAGATATGTCCTTACTAACTCAGTTTGCTGGTGAGGAAGGAAACTGCTCCTGGATTTCACTATGAGGCCTATGATGACTTTAAAACAATTACAGAGCTGCTTACCAAGATGAGTTACAGTTTTGACTTAAATCTACTTGAAAAACTATGGCAAGAATTGAAAAATGTCTGTGTAGTAATGATCAACAACCAAGTTGACAGATCTTGAATAATTTTTTTAATAATAATGTGAAAATATTGTACAATCCGGATCATTGTGTTGCTGCATGACCCAGCTGCACTTTAGCTTCAGCTCACTGATGGATGACCTGACATTCTCATATATAATTCTCTGATACAGAGCAGAACTCATGGTTCCTTCTATTAAAGCAAGTGGTCCAGGTCCTGAGGTAGTAAAGCATCCCCAAACCATCACACTACCACCACCATGCTGACCGTTGGTATGAGGTTCTTACTGTGGAATGCAGTGTTTGGTTTTCGGCAGATATAATGGGACCCATCTCATCCAAAAGGTTCTACATTTGACTCCTTTCCATAGAACATTCTTCCAAGAGTCTTGATGATCATCCAGGTGCTCCCAGGTGCTTATTAGAAAACTTGAGTCAACCAGAAATGGAGCAAATACTTTTTCACGGCACTGTATGTAAATTAGATATTTTCAATATATTTGAAAAAATGCCTAAAAATATGTTTTCACTTTGTAATCATGGGGTCTTGTGTGTAGATGTGTGAGAAACAAAATAAATTGAATCCATTTTAAATCCAGGCTGTACCACAACAAAATGTGGAATAAGTCAAGGGGTATGAATACTGTCTGAAGGCACTGTAGTGCAGTTGATAGTATGACCATCTGTAGATCATCTACTTGAGACTATCCAGATAAAATGGGACCAACATTTCCCCTTCAAATAAGAAATGTCTGGGAAATGAATGTTCATTAAACCATAAATTGATATAAAAACAAGAATACTGTACTGTCGTTTTATTGATAAGCTTGCTATACGTTATATAAACTTTATTTAGATAACAATATTAACAAGAAAATGCCCCTGCAGATTCTGCCTAGAGCGACCCTGGCTCCTGGCCCACACACCTGACAGACGTGAGTCGGCTGGACTCAAAGCCTCTGGTCGTGTGTGTGCTTTAGGCGTGTGTCTTAGTAGTGTGCTTAGCCTCATTAGCGTCACAGCTGACCATAGGTTAACCCCAGGGGCCAAGGGTCAAAGTGACCAACACAAACACACACACACACTTTTTATTTATTAGAATGAAGGAGGAGCTTGTGACAGACTAACCATGTAGTATCCAGGAAGTAGTTTCTGCAGAAACTCCGCCTCCTTGGCATTGACTGTTTTGATGATGAACTCGTCGTCCCTGGTTACGTAGAATATGGAGCCGCTGGCCCCCGGGTTGGACAGCTCGATCAGTGGCTCGTTACATAGAGAGTACTGGAGAGACAGCATAGATATACACACAGGTTAGGTCAGTGGGTCGTAGACATAGCATAGAAAATGGCACCAACACTGGAGTGGTTCAGATAGGGCACTTTACATGGTGCTTCAGATCTTCATTAGGCACTTTGCAGGGTTTCTACTTTCTGCAGACACCTGACGTGGAGTCTGGAAGGCCAGATAAACACAAGGGCTTAACAAGCTTAAGGGGAGAGTGTGAAGATCCTCTCAGTCTCTACACAAGTATAAGATACCCCGTATTCAGAAAAACTGAGAATGTTGCGCTATGTATTCCTCATGCTGGATTAATGCAATGAGACTAAAACATTACTATTTCCTGTAAGTGTAAAACCAAGCATAGAAAACCCATAGATACACATAGAAACAGATACACAAACAGTTGTTTCTGATTAGGCCTATACGGTACCTGACTGTCTACTGTTATCAGCTTGGAGCTTTAAAAAGAAAGTCTTCATCTGCTCATCTCCATCTGGTGCAGGTAGAGTGTGATTTTATAGGAGTGACTGTGTGTGCACGTATGTATGTGCACGTATTTACAGTATGTGTGTAAGAGTGTAAATGTACACTCAGTGTACATATGCATAGATTGCTGCATTAATCCAGCACATTCCTAACACCTCCCTAATATTGAGTTGCACCCCTTTTGCCCTCAGAACAGCCTGAATTCGTTGGGGCATGGACTCTACATGGTGTTGAAAGCGTTCCACAGGGATGCTGGCCCATGTTGACTCCAATTCTTCCCACAGTAGTGTCAAATTGGCTGTTGCTTGTGAAAAACTCAGCAGAGTTGCAGTTGTTGAGACACTCAAACCGGTGCGCCTGGCACCTACTATCATACCCTGTTCAAAGGAACTTAAATATTTTGTCTTGCCCATTCACCCTCTGAATGGCACACATACAGAATACATGTCTCAATTGTCTCAAGGCTTAGAATTCCTTATTTAACCCGTCTCCTCTCCTTCATCTACACTGATTGAAGTGGATTTAACAAGTGACATCAATAAGAAAACATAGCTTTCACCTGGATAGTCTGTCATGGAAAGAGCAGGTGTTCCTAATGTATTTCTGTGCATTTCTGTGTGTGTGTGCGTGCGTGCATGCGTGCGTGCGTGCGTGCGTGCGTGCGTGCGTACGTGCGTGCGTGCGTGCGTGTGGCCAGAGGACGGTGAAGCCAGACTGGATGTAACCAGGAGTTATGTTTCCTTGATAAATCCACAGGATGTCATGTTAGTTATGCATATAATCACCTGATGTAGGACACTATATTTAAAAGTGCAAAATGCAGAAATCGCTCCGCCATTTCCTGGTGGGAAATGGTCCGCCAATTCTAATAGTTTGCCTAATTACAGTTTGCAACAAAACAAGTTGTCATTGTGTAGAGAAATCATTGTACCATCTAAACCGCTGTGAAATATATTTTCCATAACCCAAAGTATTTTCAGCTGTTTGAAGCTGGTATACAAAACAGCAYGTAAAAGACGCMAAAATGAAACATAAGAATYCGAAGCATAGAAATAGCGCACATAGAACATATCTACCGCTTCTTAGACTTGCTTTCAATGAGAATGGCAGAGCTATAACTCACATTTCTATGTGAATTTGGTRAGGTCGCCCAGAAAGTTACATATTGCAGCTTTAACCTAGGTATTAACAAGACTATCTGTAGTGCTATATTTATTGAGGTTACTATGGTTACTGTCTCTCACCAGGTAGTCATCTGGTCGGATCCCAAACAGTTCTCGGAAGTAGCGGAAGGCCACGGGGGCGTAGGTCTTAAACCTGAAGTCTGGGTAGTGATGGGCAGGAGTCAGGTTACTTCCCTCACTGGAGAGAAGATGGGAGTGAGGATGAGAGGCAGAAAGAGAGAAAGAGTTATTGTACTAGAGAGCATTTCACTTTGTAGGTGGTTTGAGTGACTATGCACACACCAAAAACAAAAACAACCCCTCCCCATTTGTAAACACACACATCTGCCATCCACACACACACACAAAGTCAGACACACATCTGCCATCCACACACACACACACACAAAGTCAGACACACATCTGCCATCCACACACACACACAAAGTCAGACACACACCTGGGAAAGAAGATGCTCTCCACCACGTAGAAGTCCTGCATGAGGACATCTCTCTCTGGCTTGGAGCTCAGGTTGCCCACCGTGTAGCCGATGCCCAGCTGGATGGCACCTTTCAGGGCAGAGGACGTGGTCTGGAGGGCACAGGCAGGCAGGTTACAAACCACAAGTCACCAAAATAGATCCATGAAAGAAAATGAGGGAGGAAAATGATAGAGAGGAGGAGCTGGTGAGATAGGAAAAGTCAAAGAAGTACAGAACGGTCTGGGATAGAAGAAAGAAGGAAGAAAATGCAGGAGAGGGATGCAGGAGAGGAAGGAAACAGAGGGATGCAGGAGAGAAAGGAAACAGGGGATGCAGAAGAGGAAAGGAGACAGAGGATGCAGAAGAGGAAAGGTGAGAGAGGGATGCAGGAGAGGAAAGGAGACAGAGGGATGCAGAAGAGGAAAGGTGAGAGGGGATGCAGGAGGAAAGGAGAACAGAGGATGCAGAGAGAGGAAAGGAGACAGAGGGATGCAGAAAGAAGGAAAGGAGTAGTGTATACTTCTTATAGGTGTCTCTCCAGAGGCATCTACTCTCCCTGTGGCCGATCTTCTTCTCCTGACCTGGGCCTAGACCTGAGCTGTGGGGACGGCTCTGACAGAGAAGAGAGGGGAGACTAGGCTTTTACTTGTGGGTTACTTTCATTGCATGCTGTCTGCAATAAAACATATGTAATTTTTAGGTGTGTGCGTTGCGGCGTGCGTGTGTGTGTGTGTGTGTGTGTTTGTGTGTGTGTGTGTGTGTGTGTGTGTGTGGTGTGTGTGTGTGTGTGTGTGTGCTGTGTGCTTGTGTGGTGGTGTGTGTGTTGTGGTGTGTGGTGTGTGGTGTTGTGTGTGTGTGTGTGGTGGTGTGTGGTGTGTGTGTGTGTGTGTGTGTGTGTGTGTGTGGTGTGGTGTGTTTGTGGTGTGTGTGTGTAACTACGACCAGTGTCTTTTTGTTGATAAACAAGAAAGAGAGAAAAAGAGAACATCAAATGCATGATTTAGGCTAATTGTGAGATACATCTGAACCAGGATTATAAGGCACCAGTAATGCACCTGTTATTGCAGGAGGGTATAAAATACCAAAATCAAGCTATGTACATCTATGTTGTCTATACTATATCTCTACTACTATTAAAGTTATTCCTCTGGGAACATCAGCTAGAGGGGTGTAGTGAAAGAAGTAATTATGGGCCAACCCAAGTCTTACTATCCCAGTGTTAGACACCATACACAACACCACACTGACATTACGACACATACTCACAACCATCAACCTGAGACTTGACCATGCTGCCTAACATACAATGCTGGACTCCTGCCCTCTGTTGGCAGCCAAGTGGCGGTGTCATCAACTTACAACCCAACAAGGTGTACACACACAACAAACACGGACCTATCCATCAAATCTTATATTATGTTTGTATTATTCACACCTGTTTAATCAATCAAAATGTTATTTGTCACAATGCACCGAATACACATGGTGGTTACCTTACATTGAAATGCTTACTTACAAGCCCTTAACCAACAATGCAGTTTTAAGAAATACCTAAAAAAAGTTTTGTTTAGAAATTAAAGTAGCGAATTAAAGAGCACGGTAAAATAACAATCGTGAGGCTATAATACAGGGTGGTACGGGACAGGAAAATGTGCAGGGGCAACCGGTTTAGTGAGGTGGTTATTACAGTGACTATGAATAGATATAACAGAGAAGTAGCAGCAGCGTAGAAGAGGGGGGGGGGGCAAGGCAAATGGTCTGGAAGCATTTATTAGATGTTCAGGAGTCCTTTGGCTTGGGGGTAGAAGCTGTTTAGAAGCCTATTGGACCTAGACTTGGCATTCCGGTACCACTTGCCATACGGTAGCAGAGAGAACAGTCTGTGACTAGGGTGGCTGGAGTCTTTGCCAATTTTTAGGGCCTTCCTCTTACACCGCCTGGTATAGAGGTCCTGGATGYCAGGAAGCTTGGCCCGGGGGATGTACTGCGCCGTACGCACTACCCTCTGTAGTGCTTTGCGGTCGGAGGCCYAGCAGTTGCCATACCAGGCAGTGATGCAATCCGCCAGGATACACTCGATGGTGCAGCTGTAGAACCTTTTGAGGARCTGAGACACATGCCAAATCTTTTCAGTCTCCTGAGGGGGAATAGGTTTTGTCATGCCCTCTTCACGACTGTCTTGGTGTGCTTGGYCCATGTTAGTTTGTTGGTGATGTGGACGCCAAGGAATTTGAAGCCCTCAACCTGCTCCAATACAGCCTCATCGGTGAGAATGGGGGCGTGCTCGGTCCTTCTTTTCCTGTAGTCCAGAATAATCTCCTTTGTCTTGATCACGTTGAGGGAGAGGTTGTTGTCCTTGTACCACACTATCAGATCTCTGACCTCCTCCCTATAGGCTGTCTCGTTGTTGTCGGTGATCAGACCTACCACCGTTGTGTCATCGGCAAACTTAATGATGGTGTTGGAGTCGTGCCTGACCGTGCAGTCATGAGTGACAGGGAGCACAGGAGGGGACTGAGCACACACCCCTGAGGGACCCCCGTGTTGAGGATCAGTGTGGCGGATGTGTTGTTACCTACCCTGGCCACCTGGGGGCGGCCCGTCAGGAAGTCCAGGATCCAGTTGCAGAGGGAGGTGTTTAGTCCCTGGGTCCTTAGCGTAGTGATGAGCTTTGAGMGCACTATGGTGTTGAACGCTGAGCTTTAGTCAATGAATAGCATTCTCACATAGGTGTTCCTTTTGTCCAGGTGTGAAAGGGCAGTGTGGAGTACAATAGAGATGGCATCATCTGTGGATCTGTTGGGMCAGTACGCAAATTGAAGTGGGTCTAGGGTTTCTGGGATTATGGTGTTGATGTGAGCCATGATCAGCCTTCCAAAGCACTTCATGGCTACAGACGTCAGGTCTACGGGTTGGTAGTCATTTAGYCAGAATACCTTAATGTTCTTGGGTACAGGGACTATGGTGGTCTGCTTGAAACATGTTGGTATTACAGACTCAGACAGGGAGAGGTTGAAAATGTCAGTGAAGACACCTGACAGTTGGTCAGCGCATGCTCAGAGTACATGTCCTGGTAATCCGCCTGTCCCTGCAGCCTTGTGAATGTTGACCTGTTTAAAGGTCTTACTCACATCGGCTGTGGAGAGCGTGATCACACAGTCGTCCAGAACAGCTGACGCTCTCATGCATGTTTCAATGTTACTTGCCTCGAAGCGAGCACACAAGTTATTTAGCTCGTCTGGTAGGCTTGTGTCACTGGGCAGCTCTCGGCTGTGCTTTCCTTTGTAGTCTGTAATAGTTTGCAAGCTCTGCCACATCCAAGGAGCATCGGAGCCAGTGTAGTACGATTCGATCTTAGTCCTGGTTCGTCGGAGGGCATAGCGGGATTTCTTATAAGCTTCCGGGTTAGAGTCCCGCTCCTTGAAAGCGGAAGCTCTACCCTTTTGCTCAGTGCGGATGTTGCCTGTAATCCATTGCTTCTGGTTGGGGTATGTACGTACAGTCACTGTGGGGACAAATTCATCGATGCACATATTGATGAAGCCAGTGACTGATGTYGTGTACTCCTCAATGCCATCGGAAGAATCCTGGAACATATTCAGTCTGTGACAGCAAAACAGTCCTGGAGTTTASCATCTGCTTCATCTGACCACTTTTTTATTGACCGAGTCACTGGTGCTTCCTGCTTGAATATTTGATTGTAAGCAGGAATCAGGAGGATAGAATTATGGTCAGATTTGCCAAATGGAGGGCGAGTTAGAGCTTTGTACGCGTCTCTGTGTGTGGAGTAAAGGTGGTCTAGAGTTTTTTTCCCCTCTGGTTGCACATTTAACGTGCTGATAGAAATCAGGTAAAACAGATTTAAGTTTCCCTGCGTTAAAGTCCCCGGCTACAAGGAGCGCCGCCTCTGGATTAGTGTTTTTCTGTTTTCTTATGGCCTTATACAGCTCATTGAGTGCGGTTTTAGTGCCAGCATCGGTTTGTGGTGGTATGTAGACAYCTACATAAAATACAGATGAAAACTCTCTAGGTAGATAGCTTATCATGAGACACTCTACCTCAGGCGAGCAAAACCTCAAGACTTCCTTAGATATCGTGCACCAGGAGTTGTTTACAAATATACATAGACTGCCACCCCTTGTCTTACCGGAGGATGCTGTTCTATCCTGTCGATAGTGTGTACAACCCACCAGCTGTATGTTATATTCATGTCGTCGTTCAGCCACAACTCGGTGAAACATAAGATATTACAGTTTTGAATGTCCCATTGGTAGGATATGCCTGCTTTGAGTTCGTCCCATTTATCCAGCGATTTTACGTTGGCTAACAGTACGGATGGCAAAGGCAGATTTGCCACTCGTTGCCTGATCTTCACAAGGCACCCCGAACTCCTTCTGCGAAATCGCTGACTCTTTCTCCTGCGAAAGACGGGGATGAGGGCTTGTTCGGGTGTCTGGAGTAAATCCCTCCCATCCAACTCGTTAAAGAAAAATGATTAGTCCAAATGTGAGTAATTGCTGTTCTGATGTCCAGAAGCTCTTTTCAGTCATAAGAGACGGTAGCAGCAACATTATGTACAAAATAAGTTACAAACAATGCGAAAAAACAAACAAATAGCACGGTTGGTTAAAAGCCAATAAAACGGCAGCCATCCTCTCCGGCGCCATTACTGTTTCTAAGCTAGAACAGGGTAGTTAACTAATGCTAATGCCCAGAATTCAAATAACAAATCCACAAATGAAATCAGAATACCCACTGGTAGTACCATCAGGGCTAATCTTCCTGGATATGTACAAGCACAGTCAGACTCAACCCAAGAAACACTTCTGGTTGTACTTACAGTAATACCTTTAACACTTATCAGTGCAAACCTTGAGTTTGCGTAAACACATCTACCCTTTAAGAGTTTTGAATGTCTCACTCACCTCTCTGTCACTCAAGTCTGAAGGTAAAATGGTACTGCAGTTGCTGCTACCAAAAACCCATTCAATAATACAAAAACACCCCAAAATTCAGACCTGGCGCTAGTTGTTGTCTGCAGCTGACGTAGATCAAATCTATTTCAAGAGTAGATCAGTCCTGACTCTTTAATCTGAACTCCCTGTCATTGGTTGACACCACCACCGTCTCCCAGGAGACCGGATGCCCTGAGCAGTGAGCAGCCAATCAGAGTGCAGGATTAAGAGAGGCGTCAGCTACTGGAACAACAAGCTGCAGGAAGTTGGCCCGCGTCGGAGGTTAGCAAGAGAGAGAGAGAAAGAAAAAAAGAAAGAGAGAGAGAGAGAGAGAGAGAGAGAGAGAGAGAGAGAGAGAGAGAGCGAAGAGATTGTAATGATAGAGAGAGAAAGAGCGAAAGAGAGAGAGAGAGGACAGACAGACACACCGGGGCCAAAACAATGAAACACACAACAGACCGACCCAAATCTTTTAATTATGATTAACTAGCAATGACAATGGGCAACGGCCGACAAGACTACAGATTCGTTTCTGGAATGTGTCTTCCTAGCAGGGTCTTTTGTAGGACTTTGCCAGTCATGCAGAGATCGAATTCGTAATTACTGCATATGTGCAGAACACTCGAAAGTCAGATGATTCAGACAGAACATTCAGACATCAACAGACAGAAACATTCAACAGACAGAACATTCAGACATACAGAACATTCAAACAGACAGAACACTCAACAGACAGAACATTCAAAGACAACATTCAACAACAAAGACAGAAACATTAGAAAGACAGAACATCAACAGACAGAACATCCGAAAGACAGAACATCAGAAAGACAGAACAATCCAGAAAGACAGAACATTCAGAAGACAGAACATCCAGAAAGACAGAACATTCAGAAAGACAGAACATCCAGAAAGACAGAACATTCAGAAAGACACAGAACACTCAACAGACAGAACATTCAACAGACAAGAACATCAAGCAGACATAGAACATTCAACAGACAGAACATTCAACAGATAGAAAATTCGAAAGACAGAACACTCAACAGACAGAACATTCAACAGACAGAACATTCAGACATACAGAACATTCAGAAAGACAGAACACTCATCAACAGAAAGTTCAACAGAACACTCAACAGACAGAACATTCAACAACATCAGACATACAGAACATTCAGAAAGACAGAACACTCAGGAAGATGGCGGAACACTCAGATGGAACACAACAGAATGGACACCCCAAACAAAACTTCAGACAGAACCCTCAGGTAGCCTGTACCCAGATATTACCTCTGTGCTGTAGGATTAAGGTCAGGACATAATGTGCTGAGGAGACTATACTCAAAGCCAACCTATCACCATACACAGTATACAATACTACTGTATCAGGGTCAACGTAGTCTCGCGTTACCAGACTTCCAAGTCTCGTTCATCACTCGGTTATTCAGAAGCAACGTGAGAAAGTTGTAAATTCGAGATTTGGATCAATGCCTTAGACACTGGCATCCTTTTATGCTCGAAGGTTGTTTTGTAATATGATTGAAAAAGCAGAATGTTTCAGATCATAAAATGACTGATTAAGTTTCCAGAGGCAGCATAATTTCCAGAGATTGTATTGGAATGTATTAAATTAAACTGTTAGGGCGTGAGTGTGTGTGTGTGTGTGTGTGTGTGTGTGTGTGTGTGTGTGTGTGTGTGTGTGTGTGTGTGTGTGTGTGTGGTGTGTGTGTGTGTGTGTGTGGTGTGTGTGTGTGTTGTGTGTGCTGTGGTGTGGGTGCTGTGCGTGCGTCGCGTGCGTGCGTGCGTGCGTGCGTCGTGCGTGCGTGCGTGCGTGCGTGCGTGCGTGGTGCGTGCGTGCGTGCGTGCGTATGAGAGGTGGTATAAAGAGGATTAGGCCTCTCACTGTCCGTCTCACAATATGGCCGCCTTATGCCGAGTGTTACTGAGACATAAACAAGAGTTGGGTAAGATTGTCTAATAGCACAACACTGCCGTCTAGGGGATAGAGCAGTTATACACACACCCCCACACAAGCATGTAAACACACACACTGAACAAATCCACATTCTCTACCGTTCAAGCTCATTCAAGTCGAAATCGGACACCTTCAGCCTTGAGTAGTTTTGTGCTGGTGGAAGTCAGAATGCTCAGCTACAATATGTATAAAAGAGATAATGAGCTATTTCAAATAGCCTTACACTGGATTTCTGCATTCTGAAACATAGTGCCTCACAAATATGCCCTGAGTGAGTAACTATGGGGATATATTCACATGAACAGACATATCAATGTATCGTATCGCATCATCTCAGTCACCATGGCTCAGTGGTCACTGTTACTGTGTGTCTGTCCTGCTACTGTCTTGTGTAATAATCATACATTATGTTTTATAATCCAATCCACTCTTTAGGGTTAATAGAGAATGGAGAAAAGAGAAGAGAAAAGGGAAGAGAGAAAGAGATGAGAAGAGAAGAGAGTGTAAAGAATATACTAGAGAAAGTGAGAGAGGGGAAAAGAGGAGAGAGAGGGGGAAAAAGAGGAGAGAGAGTGAGGGAGTAAAAAGAGAGAGAGTGGCTAAAGGTCTGCTGGATGCGGAGTGGACCAGATGCCAGTCTCTAGCACTGTCACTAGTCTAAGTGCTGCTGGTAAATGTCAATGCACAATTACAGAACTTTCATTACGCACACCTGGCCCCAATACCAGGGGGTGGCAGGTTGCCTAGTGGTTAGAGCGTTGGACTAGTGACCGAAAGGTTGCAAGATCGAATCCCTGAGCTGACAAGGTAAACATCTGTCGTTCTACCCCTGAACAAYGCAGTTAACCCACTGTTCCTAGGCTGTCATTGAAAATAAGAATTTTTTCTTAACTGACTTGCCTAGTTAAATAAAGGTTAAAAATAAATAAAACAATTCCCAGTGATTAGTAATTGTGTCCTTGGTTTACCATTGTCCTGTCGATTATTGTTACAATGTCCGTTGGTTCGTGAAAGTACCTGTGCTATGTTGATTTGGCTTTCATGCCACATATATTGTGCAAACGATTACGGGTCTCGTCCCGTGTGATAATCATTGTGCGATTGTGTTATTTATTCAAGGTACTCCTCGCTCTTTTGTTTGGGTGTCAATACTGTGTTTTGTAATAGTGTTTGTTTGGTCTTCGTCCCGTGCCGTGTAAAGGCATTGGGTAAATGTAAAACCCCTGTTACGCATTCCTGTGCCTGTCTCCCGATCCCTTATACCAGCGTGACAGTAAACTGATTATCAGGGCTGTTTCTTTGTGTGTGTGTGTGTGTGTGTGTGTGTTGAGGGAAATGCTGCTTCTCTACAGATGGAAAACTGTGAAAATGCAATGGTGAATTGACTGCAATGTCAAGAGTAGAGGTAACTGCCAAAATATTGGAAACACTTGAGTAAAAGAGGGATACAAAGTATATTGAAAGTAGCAATTACCATCCCATCATGCTTAGGGTCATGTATAAAAATGCTGGGTAGGCCATTATTTTGGTTCCCATGACTATGCCCCCATAGGATAACAATGCCCCCATTCACAGGGCATGCGTGGTCACTGAACGGTTTGATGAGCATGAAAACAATGTAAACCATATGTCATGGCCATCTGTCACCAGATCTCAACCCAATTAAACACTTATGGGAGATTCTGGAGCGGCGCCTGAGATGGGATTTTCCACCACCATCAACAAAACACCAAATTAAGGAATGTGCCACGGTGCATCGAAGCTGTTCTTGTTCATGCTGGCCCAACGCCCTATTAAGGCACTTTATGTTGGTGTTTCCTTTATTTTGGCAGTTACCTGTATGTGTGAACTATGAACACAAAGACTGCTGTTGCCCATTAAATGTCCATTTACTCCATGTGCAATATGGAATCTGCCATGGCATTCAACTTTTCATTGTTCATTTATTCAAACACTGGAGCCTGTCTCCTCCCCTTCATCCTCCCCTGATGATTGAAGTGGATTTAACAAGTGACATCAATAAGTGATCATGGCTTTCACCTGGACAGTCTACTATGTCATGGAAAGAGCAGGTGTTACTAATGTTTTGTACACTCAGTGTATTTCTGTGTGTGTGTGTGTGTGTGTGTGTGTGTGTGTGTGTGTGTGTTCAACTCTGCTAGTACGGCTTCATTGAGAGGAGGCACAGAAGGAGTACAGCTTGATGGTTCCGTTAACATGACGTCTAATACACACATACTGCATCCAGTTCCTCTCTGACTCATCATCTTTAAATACAGATTGGTTACATTACACTGCTGTACATATATGAAATAGTCTCTCGTTACAGACACCAAATCGAGTAGCTGGCCTGCGCACGTGAGAGATTTGGTTCTGGGTTCTGAGATTGATGTAATAGATATTATCCCTTAACAGACTAGAATGCAACTACCCAATTTTCTGTTCTTCCATTGCAATTGTGCTTCCGCTTACATACATATCTGGTACAAGGTGCTCTTCCAATATTCAGGGCTACCCAGGAATATTATAATAGGGTAAAGTATTGTGCTGTTGCCTACAGTATATACTCTGCCCCCAGGTGAGAGCCAGCTCACCTGGTCGTTTGGTGACGCTCAGATAAAGCAGAGGCAGAGAGGCTCTGGACATTACTGTTCATTAATAATTCACCTCGAGGTTTCTTTCTGCTTCCTTATGTTTTGTATTTTACACTGTTACACTTATGTGACAAAGTCATAGGCCCTAGTTTGATCTATAAATAATCAGGATCTCATCACCTGTCCATTCAAATTTCCATCAATAAAATGCAATTGTGTTCGTTGTCCGTAGCTTATGCCTGCCCAAACCAAAACCCTACTGGCCAGTACAGCTGAAACCAGGATTCATCTCTGAAGAGCCCACTTCTCCAGCATGCCAGTGAAAGTGAGCATTTGCCCACTGAAGTCAGTTACAAAGAACTGCTGAGGACAACGAGCACACATACAATCTTCCCTGAGGCAGTTTGAGGTCGAGAGATTCTTCATTTGTGCAAACCCACAATTTCATCAGATGTCCGGGTTGCTGGTCTCAGACGATCCAGCAGGTGAAGACTGACGTGTCGGTCCTGGGCTGGCGTGGTTACACGTGGTCTGCGGTTGTGATGCCAGTTGGACGTACTGACAAATTCTTTAAAATGACATTAGAGGCAGCTATTGGTAGAGAAATTAACATTAAATTCTCTAGCAACAGCTCTAGAGGACATTCTTGAAGCAAGCCAATTACTCTCCCTTAAAACATGAGACATTGTGACACAACTTCACATTTTAGTGGCCTTTGTCCTCAGCACAAAGTGCACCTGTGTGATGCTGTTTAATCAGCTTCTTGATATGCCACACCTGTCAGGTGGATGGATTATCTTGGCAAAGGAGAAATGCTCACTAACAGGGATGTGTACAAAACTCACTAAATGAGCTTTGTGAGTATGGAACATATTATTCCAGCTCGTGAGAATGACAAAAACCCAGTCTGTGCGAAATCAAATCATAATTTCATTGGGCATGTTCACCCACTAAATGGTGTCCAGTTGGGTAGACTGACAGCACAAATAATTTCTATTCCAAAATTAAAGACAAGGCTATATAAATTACAGACCATAAACAGTTTCAGTAGCTTTGCCAGTTTATTCTATCATAAATAGCTTCAAATATTTATTTTATGACTAACACTGGTACAGACAAAGTCCACAATTTATAGGAAGCACGAACAGTTGGACATTCATATCAGTGCTATGGGGATGCAATAGGTCTCATTTGTTGGGGTGTTGTGCTTGGGAGTGCAGTGTTTTAAATATACACAAACTGCTGTAGCTACTGAGTCCTCTCCTGTGTTCTAACTGGGTATGGGTGGGTGGTTCCTGGGGGTTTTGCACGCTAGGTTTCATCAGGCCTGTCCTATCCGCAGGCCGGGTTTACAGACAGGCCGTCACTGGTCCAGGACACAGCCACTTATACCCACAATCCCAAAGGAGAGGTCAGCCAGCAGGATGGACAGGGGCTCAGAAATCACAGAGACATCACAGGTATTTAGGAAGGTCCTTCTCAATCACCTGTGAGGGAGAAAGATGAGTCAGCGCAAGGTTCCTATTATAGCGTTATCCTGAAGTTCAACAAAATCAGGGACAGCCCTTTAGTCTTTCAATAATATCTCTGGTTACCCTTCATGCAAGTCGGCACAACTTTGGTAGCCAAATGTGCTTCATAAACCATATAACTGGCCACTATAGGGTATCCTTTCCCTACAAATAGTCAAACATGAGATTAGACTGATGCATGACTGCTGTCCACTTACAATGGGGTCGTCCATTGGCCCGTATCTCTTCACCACCTGCCCTTCTCTGTTGATTAGGAACTGAAGGGAAACGCACAGCATGACATACAYTACAATAGACCATAGCAAAATGTTTAGCAAGCAACTTAATTCAATTGTGTTAATCATGTCATTGAGAAAAAGTCACCTTTGTGAAATTCCATTTGATGTTACTGTGGACAGAGAAACTTCTGTTACAACCATAGAGTTAAAGCATTAAAATGTTCTGGGCAACTGGACCCGAAGTCAAAATAATCTAACAGATAGGTGAAAACCAAATAGGACTTGGCGCATAGACCCATCGGGGGGACAAAACTCACTTTCCCAGAGTACCCTTTCCCTTGGGCTGTTCCTTCATCCACTTAAAGAGAGGGTGAGCGCTGTCTCCATTCACATCGATCTTGCTGAACATGTCAAACTGAACGTCAAATTGTTTGACAAACTCCTTGATTTCCACCTCTGTACCTGGCTCCTGGAAAATGAGAAGCAATCAAACCATATAATTAGGATTGGTTGGCAGAATGGAAATTCCAATTCAAAGCCCGGTGGCCATATTGGTTGTACAACTGCCCCCATGACGCGACACCCTTGTGGATGAATGAAAAGGCTATGCCACAGTAGTGGTTTGAACCGGCACCATACCTGCCCTCCAAACTGGTTGCAGGGGAAGCCCAGGATGCGTAAACCTTTGTCAGCGTAGGAGGCGTGCATTCCCTCTAGCTGAGTGTAGTTTACTCTGGTCTTACCTCATTTAGAGGCGACGTTGGTGATGACGCAGACAAACCCCCTGGGCAGAGGAGAGAGAGAACACCGTGGGGGGGGGGGGTATAACGTTAGACAGGTAGTACCCATACATGGGGTGAGTTCCTATTTTTCTGAGCCTMCTCCCTCACCTGTATTTCTCTAGGGACACATCTTCACCATCTATGTCCTTGGCGCCAAACTCATAGATATATTTGGCTGTCTTCCAGTCACCCACTTGCTCACACTGAGAAAGAGGGAGGATGTTATTCTACAGTACAGCAACTGAACCAAAGGGGTAATGTTGTGCAAACAGGGAACATGACCAGGACAATGGAACGACCACATATAAAAAAAWTWAAAAAGTCAATAKAAATAATTTCTGGGTAACAATTAAGTACCTACCTAATAGTTCAATGTCAATTTTAAATGGTATTTTGCTAAAAAGCAAGTATTTAGCTAGGACTGTCTGGGAGTGGTCTGAGTAGGGAGGGCAAACCAAGCCGTTATTGGAAGAGAGTCTTATAACTGTTGGTCTATTAACTCAGTTACCGACTMGCATTGTCACCATGTGGTATAAAATGGAATTTGAGGTACTTGGCCATAATGATTAGGCTGATCAGTATGCATAAGGATCAGGTACCACACGTAAGCCACACTAACACTTCCATAACCACAACAGCAACTCCTCCGCAACGTTTAGTATGACTTCAGGGAGTGACAGACTTGTTCCATCGTCATAAATCCCGATGGCCCTGAAAATGACTCAATCATTTCTCAATACTGATAAGGGCCTACGTAAAGCACACTCATTTTCAAACCACCACCCACACAACTGGCTGATTAGAAGATCCTGTGTAAACTGGATTGTCAACCAGCAACTATTAAGACATAGCACCGATAAAATACTACATCAGCTGTTGTACAATATGAAACAAAAACAGAATTGACTGCAGTATACTGCCCTAATTTTTAGAAGAAATGTGATTAAAATGAAAGATTAAACTTCAAATGCGAGAACTTTACTTATAGCATTTTTATTTGTTTGTATTTTACCCCCTTTATCTCCCCAATTTCAATCTTGTCTCGTCGCTGCAACGCCCAACGGGTTCGGGAGGTGAAGGTAGAGTCATGCGTCCTCTGAAACATGACCCGCCAAACCACGCATCTTAACTCGGAAGCCAGCCGCACCAGCCTGCAGGCACCTAACCCGCCACAAGAGCTCAATGAGCCAAGGAAAGATCCCTTGGCCAAACCCTCCCCTTAACCGAACGATGCTGGGCCAATTGTGCACCACCCTATGGGACTCCCGATCACAGCCAGTTGTGACAACCTGGGAAAGGAACCCGGGTATGTAATGATACCACTAGCACTGCAGTGCCTTAGACCGCTGTGCCACTCGGGAGACTACTTATAGCATTTAAGAACATAATTTTATAAAATATTATTGTTAAAAGTCTGGACTTAAAATCGGTACTGATGGTGTTCCAAATAAGCCCACCACTTAATAATTGCAATGCATTTCTAAGTGTTCAAAACTGACATTTAAAAAAAATGTTGAATCATATTAATCTCCCCTAAAGTTAAAAGAAAATCATTTTTCATGAAAGAAGCACTCATAACAGGATGACCAATCATATCCACAGAGAACAATGTGGACTTGGGCTTTTGTTCTTGCCAACCAGTATACACCTGACTCAACTAATCATAGACTCAGGTGTGTTATAGCTTGGTTAGAACACAACACACAGTGGCCTTCTGTTAAGAACCAATGCACAAAGACCATAAAACAACTTTGAAGGAGATATCTGAATGCTGATTCACATTTGCTGTACTGCTATTCTTGTTAATTAGTTCAACTGGTCTTCCTAAAGTGTATCTACAGAAAGTTTATAAACACCCTCTTATATTATAAAAGGTACAGGCGGTGGACAAAAAAAAAATGGAATCACCTGGATGAATGAAGACATGAAGTGCTTGAGTAGCTGCCAGTCTTCTCCGTCCCATCATTTGATTGCATTTTTGTCCACCACTTGTATGTCTAAATCCCTAATCTTATTATTCTCTTTCTGCGTCAACGACTACCTGTCCATTCCAAACATCATGGAGAGTACAGAGGTTTTGAATTGTTCCTCATCTCAGTAAAGGCATCATGGCTAGATGCGCAACTCATTTGTGTTATACTTCAATTTGAAAAAATAATGTGCAGGTTCATTAACCATTACAAACTCCCACACATTTTCCCAATGTGATTCAATGCAAATTGGGCTTAATTGGAAGTGATTAATGGTGGGGAAAAATATTTAAGTACTCAATATTTGSAAGCCAATGATTTGGGGTCTAAATACACACTACAATTACAACATTATGCAAAGTTCATTTTGACCATATTGAACAATATTTACTGCCATTTATTCTGTATAGAGGGAATGCTTTTGGTGCTACTGTAGCCTTTAAGCCCACATGAGATAAACAATTTACAAAAATTGAAGGTATAACAACAAATGCAAAGGTCATTTAACTGTAAAATGACAAAATGCATACAAAAATGTAAGCTGAGAATGTCTGAAATCTTGTAATTCACCAAGTTGTTTCTATTGTTTACTGTGACATGCAGATACAACTACTAGCATGAAAGAAAAAAAYAAGAAGCAAGAAATAGTAATTAATGCCAATGAAATATATCAGCACATTACTCTAAATTTAGATAAAGTATGATCACTTACTGGGAAAGGTACTAAAATAGAGAAAATTCGTTTCTGAAGGTTGCCTCTGTTTTCAGCTTTGAAATTTCCCACTAGTGGGAACTTGGACAACTTTAAGTCTGATTGGCTTAGAATAAAAACTGTCAGATGAATTGGTTTAAATATTACAAAGCAGATTTTTTTTTAAATCTATAGATGGAAGTGGGCTCAATAGGTATGGTTACGCTAACCATACATATACTAATTGGGGTGTTCCTCATTTAAGTTTACCATGTTACGGTTAGTCTATGAGACCAGGCTGCCTCACGTGATCGAGCAGTTTGCCAAGACTGGCTGTCATGTCTTCATAATGCTACACTCAGGTAGTCGGAACAAGACCGAATATTTCCGATTTGCTAACTGATTGAACGCGGCACAAGTATAATAACTAGTAAGCAAGCCGGAAATGTCCATATTGCGACTAGAACGCGGCATAAAATGGATAGTCACACATGGATTAAGTACCACAACTAAACTAAAATAACCGCAACATTTAGTATGACTTCAGGGAGCGCGAGACTTCTCCCCCTAGCCTCAAATCCTGATGGCAATGAATTTGTCATTTTCTGGACTCAAACTTGACAAAGGCACCATTACGCGCAGTCACTTCCTATATTAGAGTTGTAAGGACATCAATAGTTTGCATTATCACAACCATATAAACTGCTCATTACTAATTACTTGGTCAGCACGTTCATTTCAGGCTCGTGATTAGTATACCGCCATTCTGCTAAAATGTATAATGGTGCTTAGCTAGCTAGACAACTGTAGTAGTTGATTCGTCAGCTACAGTACCTTAACTATCTTCTTTTTTTTTTTTTACATCTAACTTGAAAACACAGACATGAAACAGCAGTCATTTGTTGGGATGACCATTAGCAAGCAGCTGACGGGCAAGTTAGCTAATTTCTCCAAACTAGCTGGCAAATGTTCCACATCGGACAGAGTTTACCGTTGTACCTCCCGACATTGTGTAAAAATAGCAGTCCAGTATTTGACCTACCTTTACATCTCAAACACTCATGATACGTTTAATGTCACAAACCAATAACTACCTAGCATAAAAGTTTAGCACACAAAACATTCTTACCATTGCTCTACAGATTCCCCTGCTGCCCACCAAACCAAAAACTACCGCACGCTTTACGATCCACATCCTGTGACTAAGCTGTTTAAGTAGTGTAGTCCCGCCCAGTGAGGGGAAACCATTAAAGTAGCCAATCCCTGCGCTGTTTATTGTGAAGCTAATATAAAACAGTTTGAATGGACATTAACTTGATGGTATAAAAAGTCATTAATGTTGGTGAGGGAGTTAGTCAACCATGGTTTGCCAGTACTGTGAAAATATATTGTGTAAAACAATGAATTCGAATAATTTATCTGCACTGTGTGTTAGTTAGCCAGCCAATTTTATTAGTGTTGGGGAGTCGACTCCATAACGTCACTCCCGGTGTCGACACCCATTTCCGCTAGGAATCGACTCCTCGACTCATAAGATTCGGTATTTTTGCATAGTCTATTCAGTTCGAGAACACAAACTCTCGCATATTTCACAGCAAAGAAATAGCGAGCTAGCGAAGGAGAGAAATAACATTTAGACCCAACCGAATCATGAGAAAACAAAAAGATAATTACTTGACAATTTAGAAAAAATTAACAAAAAAACAGAGCAAACTATAATGCTATTTGGCCTTAAACAGAGAGTATACACAGTGGCAGAATACCTGCCCACTGTGACTGACCTAAACGTAAGGGAAGCTTTGACTATGTACAGACTCAGCATTGCCTTGCTATTGAGAAAGGCCGCCGTAGGCAGACCTGGCTCTCAGGAGAAGACAGGCTATGTGCACACTGCCCACAAAAAGAGGTGAAATTGAGCTGCACTTCCTAACCTCCTGCCAAATGTATGACAATATTAGAGGTACATATTTCCCTCAGATTACACAGATCCACAAAAAAAAAAATGTTTTTTTGATGAACTCCCATATCTACTGAGTGAAATACCAGTGTGCCATCACAGCAGCTATATTTGTGACCTATAGCCACAAGAAAAGCACAACCAAAATACAACCCATATTTATGTTTATTTATTTTCCCTTTCGTACTTTAACCATATGCACATCGTTACAACACGGTATATAGACATAATATGACACTTGAAATGTCTTTATTATTTTGGAACTTCTGTGAGTGTAATGTTTACTGTACATTTTTGTTGTTTGTTTTACTTTAGTTTATTATCTACTTCACTTGCTTGGCAATGTTAACATATGTTTCCCATGCCAATAAACCCCCTTAAATTGAATTGCATTGAAAGAAATGGGAGCGCCACAGCCAGGTTTCGGTAGGTATGTCGGCAACCAGGCAGCCAGTCAGAACCATGCATCTGTAATCAAAAGATGTAGGCTATAGGCTATCACAATACTGTATTTCGCAATTCCTTGGCTTGCAATGTCTCGGGCAAGTTCACTAAAGTAAGGGCTATCAATGAGTAGGCAGAGCTATTCTACACGCAACAGACCGAATACCAAACCCATGCTAGTGTAACGATGTGAAATGGTTTGCTAGGTAGCGGTGGTGCGCGCTAGCAGCCTTTCAGTCGGTGACGTCACTTGCTCTGAAACCTTGAAGTAGTGGTTCCCCTTGCTCTGCAAGGGCCGCGGCCTTTGTGGAGCGATGGGTAACGATGCTTCGTGGGTGACCGTTGTTGATGTGTGCAGAGGGTCCCTGGTTCGTGCCCGAGTTGGGGCGAGGGTACGCCATAAAGTTATACTGTTACACTAGTGTTTTTATAGCAAAGAGAAAGAGCAAGCGAGGGAGGGAGAGAAAGGATCGGGACAGGCAGAGAGGCAGCCAGAACCGTTTGCATAGGCTATATCTTGGTAATCTGGATCTATCTTGGTGGGGCAAACATAGCTTTTTTTTTATGCATGCCAGCAAAGCCATACACAACACAACACTAAACAATACATTAATTGCACTATAACGGTAACGAACGGTGCCCACAAACTGTTAGGGCCTACATAAAGCTGTCCCAACAGCAGAGCTTTCTGTTCAGCACCATGGAGTGAATCCTTATCACCGCTACACTTGGCTATCAGTGGAGCCTTGTCTGGCAGCGAAACACTTCAATCAGCCTCATTTACTGCCTTTTTAAAAAGCATACACTAAAAAGAAAAGGTTCCTGGAGTATCCTTTATGGGTTCTTCAAATTGAAACTGTGGGGGAACCACTATAAGTTCTTTGAAAAACCCATTAAAATGCTTCCTCAAAGAACCTCTTTTAATGGATCCTCAAATAACCTCTTGAAGAACCTTTTGGGATTCATTTTTTCACTACCCCCCATTCCCTATTATTATTAATAGTAATAATAATAATTTGCATAACAATAACACAATGTTTTAGTTGTCAGTGTTTATTATGATTTTAGTGCCAAAGCAGAATAAAAAAAATCGAAATATGAGGCAAACTCCCAGCAGAGCCCCAAGTCCAATGGGTTTATCCTCTGGCGTGTTGATGTTCTCCGTATCCATAGCCAGAATGATTTTGCAGGGCATGGTGATCAAACAGGTTTCCTGTTTTATTCATCAGAGGTGAATCCAGAGGTGAATCCAAGATGGCGTAGCAGTCGGACGTTTCTTTGTCTTGTCCTGTCCCGTGTAAATAGTCTTCGTATTTTTCGTATACATTTCGTATATATTTTAATTTCACTTTCCATCTAGGAACTGAATATACATTCCTACATTCCGCCTCACCCAATGTGGTACGGACCTGCTATTTTTTTTTATACTTTAGAACCGTAACCCCAATCAGAAGCTAGCCAGATAACTAGCTACTACCTGCTAGCTAGTAGTCAGTTAGCCACTGCTGCGTTCACCCCTCAACTCGGACACAGCCAGCTTCAATACCGGGCCAATACCTGCCAGTCTGCAAGCGCGGAATCAACCCAGAGCATATAGGACTGCTTTTTCTCTACCACATCACCGGATCCTGACGCAAGCTCTGGACAATTACACCGTATCACAGCTAGCTAGCTGCAACCGAGTGGCTACTACTGGCTAACACCTCGTCCCGAAGCCAAGCACCAGTTAGCCTTGACTAGCCTCAGCTAGGCCCATCTGCCGGCTACTGAAGAGGTCTACCAGCGAATTCTTGGGCGTACAATACCAGCTACAAGCTAATTATCCATTTTTTTTGCCGCTGCTAGTAGCTTTTACCTTCTGCACAGACACCAGCCCTGTTATTAGCCTGGATATTATCACCAATTTACCAGCATCGGACTGTCTCTCGACAACAACGCCGGATTCCTGCCGTAATCCTGAGCCACTACTTCTGATCCTCACAGCTAGCTTGTAGCTAGCGCACTCGCCACTGCCACGAAGCTCACGCACTCAGTTGCAAACACTAACTTTCAATCCAATATCCACAACTCTCTTTCGCCATCGCCATCTGGCTTGGATTCTCTGTCACACAACCACGTCTGAGCAGACCCCCTCCGTCTGAGGCAGACCACCCCCGGCTACTAACTTTAAACGCCGCGTGCTAGCTTAGTGAGGCTCCCTGCTCCATCTACGACGCTTGCCCTGGAACGACTATGCACTTGGCTACATAGCTGCTACTCAGCTTGACTGTCATATTCACTACCTTCTGTTATATTGTGTTTATCTGTCGGCTCTGTGCTTACATCAGGATCTTGGTGTAGTTAATCCGACCCTCTCTGCCTAGTCGCGCCATTTTTACCTGTTGTTGCTGTGTTAGACTAGCACCCTGTTATTGCTGCTGTTATCTTACCTGTTGTTTTATGCTAGCTCTCCCAATCAAGACCTGCAATCACTTTATGCCTTATTGTATGTCTCTCTCAAATATCAATATGCCTTGCATACTGTTGTTCAGGCTAGTTTCATTATCATTGTTTTGGTTTGCAATGGACCCTGTAGTTCCACTCTCCGTACCTCTGATACCTCCTTGGTCCCACCCCCACACATGCGGTGACCTCACCCATTGAGACCAGCATGTCCAGAGATACAACCTCTCTATCATCACCAGTCGCTGTGGCTTGCCTCCGCTGTACCCAGCCCCACCATACCCCTGTCTGCACATTATGCCCAGAACTATTCTACCACCCCATAATCTGCTCCTTTTATTCTTTGTCCCAACGCTCTAGGCGACCAGTTTTATAGCTTTAGCCGCACCCTCATCCTACTACTCCTCTGTCCTCGGTGAGTGGAGGTAAACCACGCCCTGCATGTCCCCAGTCCACCTCATTTGTTGACTTCTGTGATCGAAAAAGCCTTGGCCTCATGCATGTCAACATCAGAAGCCTCCTCCCTAAGTTTGCTTACTCACCGCTTTAGCACACTCTGCCAACCCTGATGTCCTTGCCGTGTCCGAATCCTGGCTTAGGAAGGCCACCAAAAATTCTGAGATTTCATACCCAACTAACACTTTCCGTCAAGATAGAACTGCCAAAGGGGGAGGAGTTGCAATCTACTGCAGAGATAGCCTGCAAAGTCTGTCATACTTTCCAGGTCTATGCCCAAACAGTTCGAACTTCTAATTTTAAAATTAATCTCCCCAGAAATAAGTCTCTCACTGTTGCCGCCTGCTACCGACCCCTCAGCTCCCAGCTGTGCCCTGGACACCATCTGTGAATTGATCCTCCCCATCTAGCTTCAGAGTTGTTCTTAGGTACACTAAACTGGGATATGCTTAACACCCCGGCATCCTACAATCCAAGCTTGATGCCCTCAATCTCACACCAAATCAATCTAAGGAACCCACCAGGTACAACCCAAATCCGTAAACAGTGGCGCACCACTATAACATCCTACTACCTCACTGCCCTTCACCAAATAACATCTCCTCTCTCTCAATCAAGATCACAAGCAGATCATCACGTCCATTGCCTGTATCCGCCACGGGTCCGCGGTCAAACGACCACCCCTCATCACTGTCAACGCTCCCTAAAACATTCTGCGAGCAGGCCTTTCTAATCGACCGGCCCGGTACCCTGGAAGGAATTGACCCTCCCGTCAGTTGAATGCCTGGTCATTCTTTAAATGTTACTTCCTCACCATATTAGACAAGCATGCTCCGTTCAAAAAATGCAGAACCAAGAACAGATATAGCCTTGGTTCACTCCAGACCTGACTGCCCTCGACCAGCACAAAAACATCCTATGGCGAACTGCAATAGCATCGAAGAGCCCCCGCGATATGCAACTGTTCAGGGAAGTCAGGAACCAATACACGCAGTCAGTCAGGAAAGCAAAGGCCAGCTTTTTCAAGCAGAAATTTGCATCCTGTAGCTCTAACTCCAAAAAGTTCTGTGATACTGTAAATCCAGGAACTGAGAGAGCAACAGCCCTTCCAGCGCCCACTGCACTGAGGCTAGGAACACGGCGTCACCACCGATAAATCGTGATAATCGAAGACTTCAACAAGCATTCTCAATGGCTGGCCTCTTCCTCCTGCGCGTACCAACCTTGGCCAACAGCCCGCCCCCCCCCGTGCTATCTCGCCCAAGCCTCCCCAGCTTCTCCTTTACCCAAATCCAGATAGCAGATGTTCTGAAAGAGCTGGAAAACCTGGACCCATACAAATCAGCTGGGCTTGACAATCTGGACCCCCTATTTCTGAAACTGTCCGCCGCCATTGTCGCACCCCTATCACCAGCCTGTTCAACCTCTCCTTCGTATCATCTGAGATCCCAAGGATTGGAAAGCTGCCGCGGTCATCCCCCTCTTCAAAGGGGGAGACACCCTGGACCCAAACTGTTCAGACCTATATCCATCCTGCCCTGCCTATCTAAGGTCTTCGAAAGCCAAGTCAACAAACAGATCACTGACCATCTCGAATCCCACCGTACCTTCTCCGCTGTGCAATCCGGTTTCCGAGCCGGTCATGGGTGCACCTCAGCACGCTCAAGGTACTAAACGATATCTAACCGCCATCGATAAAGACATTACTGTTGCAGCCGTCTTCATCGACCTGGCCAAGGCTTTCGACTCTGTCAATCACCATATTCTTATCGGCAGACTCAGTAGCCTCGGTTTTTTCTAATGACTGCCTTGCCTGGTTCACCAACTACTTTGCAGACAGAGTTCAGTGTGTCAAATCGGAGGCATGGGTCCGTCCTCTGGCAGTCTCTATGGGGGTACCACAGGGTTCAATTCTCGGGCCGACTCTTTTCTCTGTATACATCAATGATGTTGCTCTTGCTGCGGGCGATTCCTGATCTCACCTCTACGCAGACGACACCATTCTATATACTTCCGCCTTCCTTGGACACTGTGCTATCTAATCTCCAAACGAGCTTCAATGCCATACAACACTCCTTCCGTGGCCTCCAACTGCTCTTAAACGCTAGTAAAACCAAATGCATCTTTTCAACCGTTCGCTGCCGCACCCGCACGCCCGACGCATCACCACCCTGGACGGTTCCGACCTAGAATATTGTGACATCTATAAGTACCTAGGTGTCTGGCTAGACTGCAAACTCTCCTTCCAGACTCATATCAAACATCTCCAATCCAAAATCAAAGCAAGAATCGCTTTCTATTCCGCAACAAAGCCTCCTTCATCACGCCGCCAAACTTACCCTAGTAAAACTGACTATCCTACTGATCCTCGACTTCGGCGATGTCATCTACAAAATAGCTCCAATACTCTACTCAGCAAACTGGATGCAGTTTATCACAGTGCCATTCGTTTTGTTACTAAAGCACCTTATACGACCCACCACTGCGACCTGTATGCCCTAGTCGGCTGGCCCTCGCTACATGTTCGTCGTCAGACCCACTGGCTCCAGGTCATCTACAAGGCTATGCTAGGTAAAGTGCCGCCTTATCTCAGTTCACTGGTCACGATGGCTACACCACCCGCAACACGCGCTCCAGCAGGTGTATCTCACTGATCATCCCTAAAGCCAAAACCTCATTTGGACGCCTTTCCTTCCAGTTCTCTGCTGCCTGCAACTGGAACGAATTGCAAAAACCTCTGAAGTTGGAGACTTTTATCTCCTCAACAACTTTAAAAATCTGCTATCCGAGCAGCTAACCGATCGCTGCAGCTGTACATAGTCCATCTGTAAACTACCCACCCAATTTACCTACCTCACCCCCCATACTTTTTTATTTATTTACTTTCGCTCTTTTGCACACCAGTATCTCTTCTTGCACATGATCATCTGATGATTTATCACTCCAGTGTTAATCTGCTAATTTGTAATTATTCGATTTATTGCCTACCTCATGCCTTTTGCACACATTGTATATAGATTCTCTTTTTTTTCTACCATGTTATTGACTTGTTTATTGTTTACTCCATGTGTAACTCTGTGTTCTGTTCACACTGCTATGCTTTATCTTGGCCAGGTCGCAGTTGCAAATGAGACTTGTTCTCAACTAGCCTACCTGGTTAAATAAAGAGAAAAAACAGAAAAAAAAAAAAAAAAAAAAAAGGGAGGGTGAAGTCTGTGAATCCCAAAAAAAATTATTATACAGATGATTAACAAAACATGCACACAACAGTATTCATACCTTGGTTTTTGTGGTAAATGTGAATTTAAAAAACTGTTTTGATAATGGTTTTCAGACACATACCTTATCCATAATGTAGAGACCTATGGGATATTCATTGAAGAGGTGGTGGTAAATGCATGGTAAATGTGATCTGCATAACATAACATACCAATACCAATAGACCTTTGTATGCCTCCTCATCTATATACCTGCAGACACAAACACAAAAGTGAGCAGTTCGGTCATCTGCACCCAATACAGCTAGCCTTCAACATATTTTTATAGCCTACATATTCTTACCTCTTTGTTGATTGATATCCATTGAATTGTGTCCATTTTCTGTTTTAGAAAGATTTGCACAAATTTGAAAAGATAGATGATATCATCGTAAAACAATATGAATTTAGATCATACAAGGGACAAACCTTACCTTAAATTAAGGAGATCTTTACATTTTTCAGTTAAGTGCCTGCACCTGCTGTCCTTTCAAATCCAAATGTTTCAGTTGAGCAGTTAGGTTCCTGCAAGAACCCCCAACAACTAAGGAGGTTCCTCGACGAACCCCACCTCCTATGGGGTTCTTGGAAGAACCTTTTGGTAACCTTTTTTTCAGTGCCAAGAAGCCCAAGGTTCTTCTAAGAACTTTGAGGATCTTAGAAGAACCCTTGTTGAACCCCTAATTTTTAGAGTGCATATCATCCCATGGGATTCGTCAAGGCTGCACACAACTGAAATATTCTAGTTCCTACCTTCCTACACATCCCCTTCTATATTCAAATATTATAGGCAAATGGGCAGCATCATGTTCATTTCTGTCCTCTAGAATGCAAATGTAGTCTTCCTAGTAGGACACTGCAATAATGAGGTGGTGTGTGTGTGTGTGCGCATCAGTTTCTGCGTGTTTTGGGAGTCGAGCAGGAGTCGACTCCTTTCGACTCCAAACATCCTGAAGTTGTGCACCACTAAGTTTTAGTGGAAGGACTCCATAATTCTTTCAAATTAACTGCCATTATACCATGGCATTGTTGAATACTTGTTCCTGGATCGCTTGAAGGGCATTCTAGAGCATTCATTTATTTCCCATTATAAACTGGGTATATCAGACCGTATACCACGGGTATGGCAAAACATGTATTTTTACTGCTCTAATTACATTGGTAATCCGTTTATAATAGCAATACGGCAATTTGGGGGGTTGTGGTATATGGCCAATATACCACAGCTAAGGGCTCTATCCAGGCACTCTGCGCTGCGTCATGCACAAGAACAGCCCTTGCCGTGGTATATTGGCCATATACCACACCCTCTTGTGCCTTGTTGCTTAAATAACGCATGGTATATTTTCATGGGAGAATTCAATGGCTATAGTTCATTTTTACATGTTCTATGTTTGAGCTGCTTTTGAAAGCAAAAGTCGAATTGAAACATTATTGGCATTGTTGAATTGGATTTTCATAATAGCAAGCTAAGGGTGTGTTCGTAAATTCAATCTGGAGTGCCAGAGTGCCCTCTCGGCATTAGTAAATTCAGAGCATTGTCAGATTGTCCGTTTGTAAATTCAGAGCGTTTCGCTCTCTGAGCGTTTAGAGCGCACACTGGACGCTCTGGCAGAGGAGTAGGGTTGATCCGAGCATTCTGGCCTCATAATCTTCCAAGATGGTGTAGCAGTCAGACGTCTTTGTCCTCGTCATGTCGTGTCCCGTGTGTATATATATTTTTATATATTTTTTCTTCGCATATCGTTTTTATATTTTTCTAAACCTCAACTTTAAAATACTCTCCCGCAACCTGCCTCACCCAATGTGGTATGGATCTGCTATTTTCTAAAGTATTTTTCTTTACTTTCGAACCGGAATCCCCCAACAGAAGCTAGCCAGCTAACTAGCTACTAGTCAGCTAACCACTGCTAGCGGTCTTCAGCTAACCTCTAGCTCGGAAATCTCTTGCCAGTTTGCACAACGCGATTCAAACTAGAGCATACCGGACTTATTTTCTCTCCATATCCCCGGATTCCTACCGCAAGCTCTGAACCTTTTCACCTGGATCATCGCAGCTAGCTAGCTGCAATCTGAGTGGCTACTCCTGGCTAACGTCTTTGTCCCGAAGCAAGCACCAATTAGCCTGGAGCTAGCCCATCCTAGGCCCATCTCCCGGCAAGCTGAACAGGTCCATCAGCCACTCCTTGGGCTACAATACCTATTTTGCCAATTGGCCTGGACCCTTTTTACTACAAGAAGCCCTGCTAATCCATCACGACTGGACTACCGACGTAATCTGCCCGAGGGTTCTTTTTCCAACAGGCCCCTCCGTCGCGACGTCCCCTGAATGCCCATCTGCTAGCCTGCTAGCCGCGGCCTGCTAGCTGTCTAGAGCATATCGGACTGTTAGCTGAATAGGTCCATCGGTCAATTTCTTGGGCCACTATACCTATTTTGCCAATTGGACTGGGCCCCTTTGCTACACGGAACCTTACTAATCCACCACGGCTGGTCTGCCGACGGAACCGCACGACGAGGCTACAACAGACTCCTTCCATCGTGACGTCCCTCTAAGAACCTTCTGCTAGCTTGCTAGCCCCGGCCCGCTAGCTGTCTGAATCGCCGTGTCTCTAGCCAGCTTAACTACTCACTATGATCACTCGGCTACGCATGCCTCTCCCTAATGTCAATATGCCTTGTCCATTGCTGTTATGGTTAGTGATTATTGTCTTATTTCACTGTAGAGCCTCTAGCCCTGTTCAATATGCCTTAGCTAACCCTTCAGTTCCACCTCCCACACATGCGGTGACATCACCTGGTTGAAATGATGTTTCTTGAGACAATATCTCTCTCATCGTCACTCTATGCCTAGGTTTACCTCCACTGTATTCACATCCTACCATACCTTTGTCTGTACATTATGCCTTGAATCTATTCTATTGCACCCAGAAACCTGCTCCTTTTACTCTCTGTTCCAAACGTACTAGACGACCAGTTCTTATAGCCTTTAGCCGTACCCTCATCCTACTCCTCCTCTGTTCCTCTGGTGATGTAGAGGTTAATCCAGGCCCTGCAGTGCCTAGCTCCACTTCCATTCCCCAGGCGCTCTCATTTGTTGACTTCTGTAACCGTAAAAGCCTTGGTTTCATGCATGTTAACATTAGAAGCCTCCTCCCCAAGTTTGTTTTATTCACTGCTTTAGCACACTCTGCCAACCCGGATGTCCTAGCCGTGTCTGAATCCTGGCTTAGGAAGACCACCAATAACCTTGACATTTTCATCCCTAAATATAACTTTTTATCGACAAGATAGAACTGCCAAAGGGGGCGGAGTGGCAATCTACTGCAGAGATAGCCTGCAGAGTTCTGTCATACTATCCAGGTCTGTGCCCAAACAATTCGAGCTTCTACTTCTAAAAATCCACCTTTCCAGAAACAAGTCTTTCACTGTTGCCGCTTGCTATAGACCACCCTCTGCCCCCAGCTGTGCCCTGGACACCATATGTGAATTGATTGCCCCCGATCTATCTTCAGAGCTCGTGCTGCTAGGTGACCTAAACTGGCACATGCTTAACACCCCGGCCAGCCTACAATCTAAGCTTGATGCCCTAAATCTCACAGAAATGATCAATGAACCTACCAGGTACAACCCCAAATCCGTAAACACGGGCACCCTCATAGATATCATCCTAACCAACTTGCCCTCCAAATACACCTCTGCTGTCTTCAACAAAGATCTCAGAGATCACTGCCTCATTGCCTGCATCCGTAATGGGTATGCGGTCAAACGACCACTCCTCATCACTGTCAAACGCTCCCTAAAACACTTAAGCAAGCAGCTAAAGCAGCCTTCCTCACCATCTTAAATAAGCATGCCTCATTCAAAAAATGTAGAACAAGGAACAGATATAGCCCTTGGTTCTCTCCAGATGTGACTGCCCTTGACCAGCACAAAAACATCCTGTGGCGTTCTGCATTAGCATCAAATAGCCCCCGTGATATGCAACATTTCAGGGAAGTTAGGAACCAATATACACAGGCAGTTAGGAAAGCTAAGGCTAGTTTTTTCAAACAGAAATTTGCATCCTGTAGCACAAACTCAAAAAAGTTCTGGGACACTGTAAAGTCCATGGAGAATAAGAGCACCTCCTCCCAGCTACCCACTGCACTGAGGCTAGGAAACACTGTCACCACCGATAAATCCACGATAATTGAGAATTTCAATAAGCATTTTTGTATGGCTGACCATGCTTTCCACCTGGCTACCCCTACCCCCGTCAACTGCCCTGCACCCCCCACAGCAACTCGCCCAAGCCTCCCCCATTTCTCCTTCACCCAAATCCAGATAGCTGATGTTCTGAAAGAGCGTCAAAATCTGGACCCCTACAAATGAGCCGGGATAGACAATCTGGACGGTCTCTTCCTAAAATTATCTGCCGAAATTGTTGCAACCCCTATTATTAGCCTGTTCAACCTCTCTTTCGTATCGTCTGAGATCCCCAAAGATTGGAAAGCTGCCGCGGTCATCCCCCTCTTTCAAGGGGGAGACACTCTAGACACAAACTGCTACAGACCTATATCTTACCTTGCCTTTCTAAGGTCTTCGAAAGCCAAGTTAACAAACAGATTACCGACCATTTCAAATCCCACCGTAACTACTCCGCTATGCAATCTGGTGTCCGAGCTGGTCATGGGTGCACCGCAGCCACGCTCAAGGTCCTAAACATTATCATAACTGCCATCGATAAGAGACAATACTGTGCAGCCGTATTCATGGACCTGGCCAAGGCTTTCGACTCTGTCAATCACCACATTCTTATCGGCAGACTCAACAGCCTTGGTTTCTAAAATGACTGCCTCGCCTGGTTCACCAACTACTTCTCTGATAGAGTTCAGTGTGTCAAATCAGAGGGCCTGTTGTCCGTACCTCTGGCAGTCTCTATGGGGGTGCCACAGGGTTCAATTCTCGGGCTGACTCGCTTCTCTGTACACATCAATGATGTCGCTCTTGCTGCTGGTGATTCTCTGATCCACCTCTACGCAGACGACACCATTCTGTATACTTCTGGCCCTTCTTTGGACAGACTGGGAGCAAGACGTCGATGTCCGCAACGGGGCTGGTTTTCTTTTTGTAATCCATGATTGACTGTAGACCCTGCTACATACGTCTCGTGTTTGAGCCGTTGAATTGCAACTCTACTTTGTCTCTATACTGACYAAATCAATCCACAGTCTCTGGTTAGGGAAGGTTTTAATAGACACAGTGGGTACAACATCACCGATACACTAGTTAATAAACTCACTTACCGTGTCAGCGTATACATCAATGTTGTTGTCTGAGGCTACCCGGAACATATCCCAGTCCACGTGATCGAAGCAACTTGAAGCTTGGAATCCGATTGGTCAGACCAGCGTTGGATAGACCTGAGCATGGGCATTTCCTGTTTTAGTTTCTGTCTATAGGCTGGGAGCAATAAAATGGAGTCATGGTCAGATTTGACGAAGGGAGGGCTTTGTATGCATCGCGGAAGTTAGAGTAGAAATGGTCGAGAATGCTACCAGCCCGTTCAATATGCTGATAGAATTTAGGAAGCCTTGTTCTCAGATTAACTTTGTTAAAATCCCCAGCTACAATAAATGCAGCCTCAGGATGTATGGTTTTCAGTTTTCAGAGTCCAGTAAATTTCTTTCAGGGCCGTCAAGGTATCCGCTTGGGGGGAATATACACAGCTGTGACTATAATCGAAGAGAATACTCTTGGTAGATAATGCGGTCGGCATTTGATTGTAAGGAATTCTAGGTCAGGTGAACAAAAGGACTTAGAGGACTGGCCACCCCTCATAGCCTGGTTCCTCTCTAGGTTTCTTCCTAGGTTTTGGCCTTTCTAGGGAGTTTTTCCTAGCCACCGTGCTTCTACACCTGCATTGCTTGAGGTTTGGGGTTTTAGGCTGGGTTTCTGTACAGCACTTTGAGATATCAGCTGATGTAAGAAGGGCTATATAAATAAATTTGATTTGAAATTTGATTTGATTTAAATTCCTGTATGTTGTTATGATCACACCATGAGTTGTTAATCATAAGGCATACACCCCCGTCCTTCTTCTTACCAGAGTGTTGTTTCTGTCGGCGCGATGCGTGAAGAAACCGGGTGGCTGTACCAACTCTGACAGCATATCCCGAGTGAGCCATTTTTCCGTGAAACAGAGAATGCTACAATCTCTGATGTCTCTCTGGAAGGAAACTCGTGCTCTAATTTCGTCCACCTTGTTGTCTAGAGATTGGACATTGGCGAGTAATATGCCCGGAAGCAGTGTATGGTGTGCTCGCCTTCTAAGTCTGACCAGTAGGCCGCTCCTTCTGCCTCCTGCGGCGACCGCGTTGTTTTGGATCGGCCTCTGGGATAAGATCCCACGTCCAGGGTGGAGGTCCAAACAAAGGATCCGCTTCAGGAAAGTCGTATTCCTGGTTGTAATGTTGGTAAGTTGACGTCACATTCATATCCAATAGTTCTTCCCGGCTGTATGTAATAACACTTGAGATTTTCTGGGCTAACAATGTAAGAAATAATACATTAACATTTTTTTTACTGCATAAGGACCATCTCTGTCGGCGCTATCATCAAATCAATCGTGCTTCTAGGCCGGAACCCTGGCCCCTTATGGTTGTCATTTTCATCCCATTCTGGAACTTTGAGAGTATATGACATAGCCTCTCTACTAGAGGGTCAAATTTAGTCAATATAAAATGTATTGCTATTTTGATACGTGAGGCTTATTTGATCTAATAGAAGTTGCGTAATGCTGAGGTTGTTAAGAGTGTACTGATATAAGTGTGATGCGCATGAAATCCCGGCAACTTTAACATTAGAGACGGTTGGACCAATAACCGAAAGGTCGCTGGGTCGAGCTTCTTCAACTAGTCTCCTCCCGTTCATCTACACTGATTGAAGTGGATTTAACAGGTGACATCAATAAGGGATCATGGTGTTCACCTGGATTCACTTTGTCAGTCTATGTCAAGGAAAGAGCTGGTGTCCCTAATATTTTGTACAGTCGGTGTATTTGGAAACTATTCAGCCCCCTTTACTTTTTCCACATGGCACACCTGTATCTGGGTAGTTTCTACCATTCTTCTCTGCAGATCCTCTCAAGCTCTGTCAGGTTGGATGGGGAGCGTCATTGCACAACTATTTTCAGGTCTCTCCAGAGATGTTAGATCGGGTTCAAGTCTGGGCTCTGGCTGGGCCACTCAAGGACATTGAGACTTGTCCCGAAGCCACTCATGTSTTGTCTTGGCTGTGTGTTTAGGGTTGTTGTCCTGTTGGAAGGTGAACCTTCGCCCCAGTCTTGAGGTCCTGAGTGCTTTGGAGGAGGTTTTCATCGAGGATCCCTCTGCACGTTGCGCTGTTCATCTTTCCCTCGATCCTGACTAGTCTCCCAGTCCCTGCTGCTGAAAAACATCACCACAGCATGATGCTGCCACCACCGTGCTTCACTGTAGGGATGGTGCCAGGTTTCCTCCAGGCGTGACATTTGGCATTAAGGCCAAAGAGTTCAATCTTGGTTTCATCAGACCAGAGCACATTGTTTTCATGGTCTGAATCCTTTAGGTGCCTTTTGGCAAACTCCAAGCGGGCTGTCATGTGCCTTTTACTGAGGAGTTGCTTCCGTCTGGCCACTACCATGAAGGCCTGATTGGTGGAATGCTGCAGAGATGGTTGTCCTTCTGGAAGGTTCTCCCATCTTCACAGAGGAACTCTGGAGTTATGTCGGAGTGACCATTGGGTTCTTGGTCACCTCCCTGGCCTAGGCCCTTGTCCCCTGATTGCTGTTTGGTCGGGTGGCCAGCTCTAAGAATCTTGATGGTTACAAACTTCTTGCATTTAAGAATGATGGAGGCCACTGTGTTCATGGGGACCTTCAATGCTGCAGACATTTTTTTGGTACCCTTCTCCAGATCTGTGCCTCGACACCATCCTGTCTCAGAGCTCTACGGACAATTCATTCAATCTCATGGCTTGGTTTATTCACTGACATGCACTGCCAACTGTGGGACCTTATTTGTGTGCCTTTCCAAATCATGCCCAATCAATTGAATTTACCACAGGTGGACGGACTCCAATCAAGTTGTAGAAACATCTCAAGGATGATCAATGAAATAGGATGCACCTGAGCTCAATTTCGACTCTCATAGCAAAGAGTCTGAATACTTATGTAAATAAGGTATTTCTGTTTTTATTTGAAATAAATTTGCAAACATTTATTTGGCTAATTTCATTATGGGGTATTGTCTGTAGATTACTGAAAAAATATAAACTCAATGTGTCTGAATACTTTCCGAAGGAACTGTATATACTGAACCAAAAAATATATATAACATGCAACAATTTCAAAGATTTTACAGTTCATAGAAGGAAATCGGTCAATTGAAATAAATAAATTATGCCCTAATCTATAGATTTCACAACTGGGCAGAGGTGCAGTTGGGAGCCAGGCCCAGCCAATCAGAATTACTCCTCAGTCCCCCACTAAGTATTGAGGGAGTGTGCAATTAACATGAAATTCTCTGGAAACAGCTCTGGTGGACATTCCTGCAGTCAGCACGCCAATTGCATGCTCCCTCAAAACTTCTGTGGCATTGTGTGTGTGACAAAACTGCACATTTTAAAGTGGCCTTTTATTATCCCCAGCACAAGGTGCACCTGTGTAATTATCATGCTATTTAAACCAGCTTCTTGATAGGCCACACCTGTCAGGTGGATGGATTATCTTGGCAAAGAAGAATTGCTCACTAACAGGGATGTAAAATAATTTGTGCACAACATTTGAGAGAAATAAGGTTTTTGTGCATATGGAATATTTCTGGGACCTTTTATTTCAGCTCATGAAACGGGACCATGTTGGGTTTATTTCTGTTCAGTATATTATAGTCATAAAAATGCACTCTCAGACTCAGCCATGCCTTTTAATTTGTCTTCTTTAATATATTGAAATGTATCACACCAATGTCAACTTTAAAAAACTGATGGATAAACATGTAAATACAAAGCGTCGTAGATGCTTTTATCCAAAGTGACTTACAGTATACAGTGACATGACATTTAAGCATTATAAAAATGTTATAAAAGTAGGTAATTAATGATATAGAGAGAGAGGGAGAAAGAATATAGAAGTTACCACATTTTGACATTAAGTAAAAAGAAAAACATGCACAAAAAAAAWTTTCACTTCAGCTCGGTCGATAGGCAACCCATAGCTTTTATCCAAAGTGACTTACAGTATACAGTGACATTACATGATAGTTACGTGTTATAGAAGTGTTAAAAAAGTGGACAAAGAGAGGGAGAGAAAGGGGAAAGAAGAGATATAGTTTGTCACATTTTTGTAAAGAACAATAAAAAGGAATGTCTCTTAGCCCGGTCCAGAGGCAACCCCCAGAGTTTGTGTCCCAGGTGGGGACAGAACTCACTCTGTTACAATGGTCCGTAACCCGGATCACAGACTACTGTAGCAGACTACTAGGGGGTGAGTGTAGTGGATGTGAAACTAGCAGGCTAGAACTAGTAGTCACCATGTGGTGAAGTCATCCTCACCAAGATCTTAAGTGAACCGTTTCTCACTGAGTCACAAGCTCTGTCTGTCAGTACAGTTGACTTCAGTGTCAAGTATTGTGTACATGTTGGTGCTCCATTTGCCTTCCAGTCTGGGTCCTAGATTATAAAGGTTGTAAAGATTTTCAGAGTATGAGTGCTGATCTAGGATCAGCTCCTTCTTATCTTATTTATTATTATCTGAAAGGCAAAAACACTGAGAATAGGGGCCCAGGTTCAGGAGATCTACCGCCATATTTCTACACTTTTGAGTTCCTATTCCTACACATTGTTATAAAACCGATTGACTCGCCTACTGACCCATTATGTCTAGGGGTCCTAAGCCTACATACTTAACTACCAAACCTATTCTATAAGTTCTCCCCCAACAAGAAAAAACCTCATAGTCACCACAATCTATTTTCCTGAATTTTTCAAAACTTGTAATACATTTTTTTTTTTTTTTTTTTCATAAAACTTCCTTAACTGAAGAGACCAATATGTACACTAGTGCTGAGTGATTAGCCTACATTTCGGTTTAATTTAGCTTTCAATTATTTGAATTAAATTTAGTTTGTTTTTTGTGTGAGTTCAAAGCCTGATTTTTAGAAAGAAATCAAATCAAGAAGCACAAACTGTGGGACATAGGAAGTTGTCGTTTTCAACAGGCAAAAATTAAACATAGTTTAGCGCAGAAAACGTGGCAATTAGCTACAATGACCACAATGCATTGCGCCTACTGCTGCCTGTTATTGACACACAAAGACCACAGTAGAGGAAGGGACTGCAAATCTCAAACTTGAGGGAGAGGGACAGAGACACAGAGTCCCCACACAAATCATCCTTCTCCCCATCTGGTTTGCCATCAACACTCTTCTGAACATGAGTATCATAACAAACTGGGGATACCTCAAAACTCTCCTTGAGACTCCGCCCCCTGAGAGACCAACTCCATTCACAGCGCCCATGATCACACGCACCAAGCTCCATCTGATAGGTGTCCAGTGATTAGAGACCTGGAGCAACCACCAACGGGGATAAGTGAACATTGACCAACATCTTCATCTCCTCACACTTAACTTCACAAAACTGACTCTGTAGTGGATCTGGCTTTTCCAAACCCAATTCTTCAAGCACCCTATTCTTGTCACAAGACACAGCCGTGTCATCCCGCAATACCCAGACCGGGTCTTCCAGCGGATCCTCACTAACATGTCAGCTAAAGGAACAAAATAATCACTGACAAACTCTGAATCCAACAGATCACTCGGGGAACCAAATGCTTTCTCAAAACACCTAGAGAACCTAGTTGCTCAGTGTCACTCAACATAACAAAGAACGTCTTCCATAAATTGACACATTAATCAACCTCATCCTGTGCAGATGGCACATGCCGTGAAAAAGTATTTGCCACCTTTCTGATTTTCTCTATTTTTTATACTGAATGTTAGATCTTCAACCAAAACCTAATATTAAAGGAAACCTAAGTTAAACATTTTTATTTAAATATAATAATAATGTATTAACAAAATTATGCAACACCCATTTCCCCTGTGTGAAAAAGTAATTGCCCCTTTACACTCAATAACTGGTTGTGCCAACTTTAGCTGCAATGACTGCAACCAAATGCTTCCTGTAGTTGTTGATCAGTCTTTCACATCGCTGTGGAGGAATTATGGCCCACTCTTGCATGCAGAAATGCTTTAGGCCATTCCAAAACTTCAAATGTGTTGCTTTTTAGACATTTTCATGTAGACTTGATTGTGTGTTTTGGATCATTGTCTAGCTGCATGATTCCGCTGCACCATGCTTGACCGTTGGTTTGAGGTTCTTACTTTGGAATACAGTGTTTGGTTATCGCCAGGCATAATGGGATCCATGTCGTCCAAAAAGTTCACTCAAGTTTGTCAAAAAGCACCTTGATGATCATCAACTCTTGGAAGAACGTTCTATGGACAGATTATTTAAAATTATAACTTTTTGGATGACATGGGTCCCATTATGCCTGGCATAAACCAAGACACTGCATTCCCACAGTAAGAACCTCACACCAACAGACAAGCATGGTGGTGGTAGTGTGATGGTTTGGGGATGCTTTGCTGCCTCAGGACCTGGATAACTTCCCTTAATAGAAGGAACCAAGAATTATGCTCTGTATCATAGAATTCTTCAGGAGAATGTCAGGCCATTCGTCTATGAGCTGAAGCTGAAGCGCAGCTGGGTGATGTAGCAAGACAATGATCCAAAACACACAATCTACATGAAAATGGCTAAAAAGCAACACATTTGAAGTTTTGGAATAGCCTAGTCAAAGTCCCGACCTAATCCCAATTGAAATGTTGTGGCAGGACCTGAAACGAGCAATTCATGCTTGAAAACCCACAAATGTCGGTGAGTTAGAGCAGTTCTGCATGGAAGAGTGGGCAAAAACTCCTCCACAGCCACATGAGACTGATCAACAACTACAGGAAGCATTTGGTTTGAGTCATCGCAGCTAAAGGTGGCATAGCCTGTTATTGAGTGTAAAGGGGCAATTACTTTTTCACACAGGGGCATTGGGTGTTGCATAACTTTGTTCATGAAATAAATGAAATAAGTATGTAATTGTTGTGTTATTTGTTCACTCAGGTTCCCTTTATCTAATATTATATTTTGGTTGAAGATCTGATAATTCAGTATAACAATAATGCAAAAGCAGAGAAAATTAGAAAGGGGACAAATACTTTTTCACGGCACTGTATATCTCTGCCCAGAAGTTCTCACCTAGATACACACAAGAATAAACTTTCTCACTATGACAAACCATTACCTGGAAACCACTGTCTAGTTTGGCAAAGAATGTTTCCTCTATGTCTCCACATAAATCATCCTTCTCCCCATCTGGTTTGCCTCTTATGAACATGAGTAGCTTCACAAACTGGGGATACCTCAAAAATATCGAGAGACTCCGCCACCTGAGACAACTGACTTTTCACTCGGGTTATGCTGCGTTCATAACATCTCGCAAATTCGCAAATCCCAACATACGACTGGGAAAGATCCACTTGAATGCCCCTCCAACTGGTAATTACTAGTGGGAATCTCTCTATCTCTCTATCTAAATACCTAACCTAATTCATAACACCTACAAAAAAAAAATACATATAAGGAAGTTGTTGCTCTTCATCATTTTCTTAAAACCTCAAATTGCAGGGCTTTTAGTTTTGTTGTATGTATTGTTGACACCGGTATCACCTGTATCTCGTTCTTAGCTTCTCTGTTCGGCTCAGATTGAGTCCTGGAGAGGCCTTGGGCCGTTGGTTGAGTTTGGTTCTTTGTCATTGGGCATCTCATTTACCCCTGAATCATTTACAGACCTTCTGTCCTCCTTTGGGTCAATGTCCTTAACAGGTTGGTATTGACTGATATCATCACTATAGACTTCATGGAGGCTATTCAGGTCAACATCCTTCATGGGTTGGTAGTGACCGATCTCCTGACTGTAGTCTTCATGTAGGCTATTCAGGTCAGTATCCTTCATGGGGTGGTATTGACTGATCTCCTGACTGTAGTCTTCATGGAGGATACTCAAGTCAACATCCTTCATGGGTTGGTATTGACTGATCTCCTGACTGTAGTTTTCATGGAGGCTATTCAGATTCACATCACTACTCATGCTGATATCGGAGTCATTAGAGAGCTCTTCAAAGAACTCTTCAAAGCTCTTCAAACCCAACACAGGCCCGCTCTTCGAAGGCCCGCCTGTGTTGCTGGAGCTTGGTTGTTGGAGCCTTGTCATGATTCCTGTATCATTCACATTTTTCCTACATCTACCATCTACCGAAGACAGTAATTCCTCCGCCATCACATCAGAACATTTTTCCCTACAAAGTTTTTTCGTTTTTAGGTGCGTCTTCAAATCAGTATGGAATATAAATGTCTTTGGACACACCAGGCACTTGATGGGGCCATTGTTGTAGTGTTTTAACATGTGCCTTCGCATGTCGCATGCCTTCGAGGATATTTTCCCACACACATGGCACTTTCTGGAACAGTCTTTACTGTGTCCTTTCAGATCATGAGGTAGCTGGAAAGTGTCCCCACAGTAAGGACACTTGTACTCACCAGGGTTGGATTGGACAATGTCCTTAATGGCTTGGTTTTGACTGATCTCCTGACTGTTGTCTTCATGGAGGCTATTCAGGTTCACATCACTACTCATGCTGTTATCGGATTGCTGCAAATCATGTGAGAACTCTTCAATGCTATTTGAAGGCCCGCCTGTGTCGCTGGAGCTTGGTTGTTCACAACTTGSCATGACTCCTGTTTCATTAACATTTTTCTTACATCTATCATCTACTGAAGACAGTAATTCCTTCGCCATCACACCAGAATATTTCTCCCTACATAGTTTTTTTGTTTTCAGGTGCTTCTTCAAATCAGTATGGTATACAAAAGTCGTTGGACACACCGGGCACTTGATGGGGCCATTGTAGTGTTTTAACATGTGCCTACGCATGCCGCATGCCGTCGAAGTTGTTTTCCCACACACATGGCACTCCTTGGAACAGTCTTTTTTGTGTCCTTTCAGATCACGTAGGAGCTGGAAAGTCTTCCGACAGTAAGGACAATTGTACTCACCGGGTTTGGATTGGTCAACGTCCTTAATAGGTTGGTATTTACTGATCTCCTGACTGTAGTCTTCATAGAGGCGATTCAGGTCAACATCCTTAATAGGTTGGTATTTACTGATCTCCTGACTGTAGTCTTCATAGAGGCGATTCAGGTCAACATCCTTAATGGGTTGGTATTGACTGATCTCCTGACTGTAGTCTTCATAGAGGCGATTCAGGTCAACATCCTTAATGGGTTGGTATTGACTGATCTCCTGACTGTAGTCTTCATCGAGGCTATTCAGGTCAACATCCTTCATGGGTTGGTATTGACTGATCTCCTGACTGTAGTCTTCATCGAGGCTATTCAGGTTCACGTCACTATTCATGCTGATATCAGAGTCATTAGAGAGCTCTTCAAAGAACTCTTCAAAGCTCTTCAAACCCAACACAGGCCCGCCCTTCGAAGGCCCACCTGTGTTGCTGGAACTTGGTTGATCGCAACTTGTAATGACTCCTGTTTCGTTGACATTTTTCCATTTTTTTCCATTTTTCCATCTACCATCTACTGAAGACAGTAATTCTTTTGCCATCACATCAGAACATTTCTCCCTACAAAGTTTTTTTGTTTTCAGGTGTGTTTTCAAATCGGTATGGAATATAAACGTCTTTGGACACACCGGGCACTTGATGGGGCCATTGTTGTCATGTTTTAACATGTGCCTTCGCATGTCACATGCCTTTGAGGATATTTTCCCACACACATGGCACTTTCTGGAACAGTCTTTTGTGTGTCTTTTCAGATCATCTGGGAGCTGGAAAGTGTCCCCACAGAAAGGACACTTGTACTCACCAGGGTTGGATTGGTCAACGTCCTTCATGGGTTGGTATTGACTGATCTCATCACTGTAGTCTTCATGGAGGCTACTTATGTCAACGTCCTTAATGGGTTGGTATTGACTGATCTTGTCACTGTGGTCTTCTTCAAGGCTATTAAGGTTCATATCACTACTCATGCTGTTATCGGATTGCTGCGAGTCATGAGAGAGCTCTTCAATTCTCTTCGAAGGCCCACCTGTGTTGCTGGAGCTTGGTTGTTGGCTGTTTGTCATGACTGCTGTTTCATTGAACATTTTCCGACATCTACCATCTCCTGAAGACAGTATTTCTTTCATCATCACATCAGAACATTTCGCTCTACAACGTTTTTTCAGTTTCAGGTGCTTCTTCAAATCAGGATGGTATATAAAAGTCCTTGGACACACCGGGCACTTGTAGGTGCCATTGTTGTTGTGTCTTAACATGTGCCTTCGCATGCCGCGTGCCGTTGAAGTTGTTTTCCCACACACATTGCACTTTCTGGAACAGTCTTTTGTGTGTCCTTTCAGATCACGTGGTAGCTGGAAAGTGTCCCCACAGTAAGGACACTTGTAATCCCCAGGGTTGGATTTGAGGTGGAGCCTGGTTGTAATTACTTTATCAGAACATTTCTTCCCACAAGATCTTTTCAATCTCAGGTGCGATCTCAAATCACAATTTAATATAAAAGTCTTTGGACACACAGGGCACTTGTATGCTCCATTGTTGAAGTGAAGTAGAAGGTGCCTTTGCAAACTTACAATACGAGTAGTTACTTTCCCACACACATGGCACTTTATGGAGCCGTCTTTTGTGTGTCCTTTCAGATCCGATTTTTTGTCTCTTTTCAGATGAGCTTTTTTGACTCTATTCAGATGAGCTTTTTTGTCTCTTTTCAGATCAGGGTTTTTTTTCAGATATTTTTTTTGCTGGACAGTTTCCCCACAGTAGTCATCACCACTCTTCTTCTCCTCACAGCTACTCTTCTGGTGTTCCTCYAAGTCCTCACTGAATTCAAAGTCTTGCCCACACAGGGTGCATTGGTGTGACCTCTGCTCAATGTGAGATCGCATGTGTCTTGTCAAGCCCAGTGTTTCAGTGAAAGTCTTGCGACAGAAAGAGCATGCTTTGATTCGTTGACTTCTTTTGTGAGAGGTGTTGGATGGCTCAGGAGTTAGTGAGTCCTGAGGTACACTCTCTGAGACACCACCTAGTGTTGAAAAGAGAAAAGTGAGCAAGACATCCACATATTATCGACAAACTCAAAGTCAAGGTATTGCAGCCTAAAAGATAGAGTGAAAGTGTTCACTGAACTCAAAGGATGATACACATAAGCACTTGGTTATTCTGACAGCAGAATAGCATGGACGCCTAGGTCTCGTGTTGGATTCTGGGTGAAAATTTGAACATGGTTAAACTCAGAAGTATAGGTACATTAGTTACAAAAGAGACATGAGGGGTGCAATAATGAAGCTTGGGAGGGGCTGAGTGCAGGGAACACGATTGCATGTGGCAGTACTAATAACGGGAGAAACCGTTGAAGGCTCATATACCTCAGCTCCCTGCTCAGCAATAATGATGCACTGTTTAGCGATAAGGAGACTCCACCCAAAGTGGGGTATGAATACTACCACGGGGTAGGCCATGTCTGTGTCTGAATTACAGCTGCTTCCCTTTGGGAAGAATTAAACTTGGTTAAGCTTCTCTAGTGTCTGTGAGTTATTTACTCTGAAAATTAGAACATAACACTAGTAACCAATTTCTCTGCATCTTTAAGGCTGTCATTTGTAGTTTGTTTATTCAGTAGTTTTGAATAAAGAGCTCATGTTCACCGTTCTACACGCTAAGGAACACTCCTTACCAGAATCACAGACAGTGGTCCTTTTAATGACAGTGGTCCAAAGTTTATTATCTGATGGTTCGGCATCTTCCCTGAGGACAGACAAATATAAAGTCAGTTATGATTTTCAATGGGTAAGTTCACTTCCAAGGTCCTAGCCACTACAATAGGGGCATTCAAATCTGGGCCTCGAGGTCTGCACCACTGCTGTTTTCCACCCTTCCCCCAATAACCTCTCAAATCAGGGACAGATTCAATCCTCTGTACACTAGGTGAGTGTATTCCTTGGTCAATTAATTTTCTACCTGGATTTGAATACCTCTGTTCCACAGCTGACACTCACTCAGTTTCAGGTGACCGCTCTCTCTTCACACCCTTTGCTTCGCTCTTCTCATTTTTGACACCACGTCCTCTTTTCTGTTTTCTCTTTCTGCCTCTTCTTTTCTGTCCGTTGGAACCCGTGGCCTCAGCCTGCAGTTTCCCGCTCTGTATAAAATATATATTATGGTCATAAAAATGCACACTCTGACTTAAAGCCTTGCCTTTTCATTTATTTTCTTGAATTAACTTAAATGTATCACACTTCTGCAAACTTGAAATCAAGGTGGATCAACATGTAGATAACACCAGATGGTATAGATGCTTTTATCCACAGTGACAAAATGWTATTATAGTGTCATAAAAGTGGATAATTAATGATATATAGGGAGAAAATGGGGATAAAATATATAGTAGTTCAATTTTGACATATATATATAATAAATAAATAAAAGGAATGCCTCTTAGCCCGGTCCAGAGGCAACCCCCAGAGTTTGTGTCCCAGGTGGGGACAGAACTCACTCTGTTACAATGGTCRGTAACCCGGATCACAGACTACTGTAGCAGACTACTAGGGGGTGAGTGTAGTGGATGTGAAACTAGCAGGCTAGAACTAGTAGTCACCATGTGGTGAAATCATCCTCACCAAGATCTTAAGTGAACCGTTTCCCACTGTGTCACAAGCTCTGTCTGTCAGTACAGTTGACTTCAGTGCCAAGTGTTGTGTACATGTTGGTGGGATTAAACACACTCCGTTACAGCAACATGTTGGTGCTCAATTTGCCTTCCAATCAGGGCCCTAGATTCAAAAGCTTCTCAAAGAAGGAGTGCTGATCCAGGATCAGGTCTTATTTATTATGATCTGATTTGAGAGCAGCACTCCTATTCTGAGACACTTTGTGAATAGGGGCCCAGGTTAATACATGGCTACTAGCAGTAGSTGTTATATTTAGAGTTCTAGCTAATGTGATCTATCTATCTAATGCATTTTGTGTTTCCACTTCCTCAGGTGGTGAATTAGTACCAACAATTAGTGCAAATTGAATTAGGCCTAAGCTATATATAAAATTAGTGTACATGAAGATGATGAATGCAAATTCATCTCTATTGAACAAAGAAATATGAAAATTCTAAAGCCCTTTTTCCTCCCCAATTTCGTGATATCCAATTGGAAGTTACACTCTTGTCCCATCGCCGCAACTCCCGTACGGACTCGGGAGAGGCGAATGTTGAGAGCCGTGCGTTCTCTGAAACACGACCCTGCCATGTCACACTGCTTCTTGACACACTGCTCGCTTAACCCGGAAGCCAGCCGCACCAATGTGTCAGAGGAAACACTGTACAACTGGCAACCGTGTCAGCGTGCATGAGCCCGGCCCGCCACAGGAGTAACATGAGGACGAGGACATCCCGGGCCGGCCAAACCTTCCCCTAACCTGGACAACTCTGGGCCAATTGTGAATCGCCTCATGGGTCTCCCGGTTCCGGYCGGCTGCGAAACTGCCCAGGATTGAACCCATATCTATAGTGACGCCTCAAGCTCTGCAGTGCCTAAAGCCCTATTTTGACAGTAAAATATAACACAAATAGCCTAATTGTCTACCCAAAATTCATGACAATCACTGGATTAGATTGGATATCAAAATATTTTGAATCATGCATTCCTGCTTGGACATGTTAGATGTAACAACTTATTTATTGAATACCATCTCAGTAGTCTATTACACTTCTTGATAAAGCATTGTGAATGACTAACTTCATAAATGACATTTATTTTTATTCAAATAAGTTTGCTAATATGGAATAATTTATGCTAAAACCATCAAACTAGTAGTAGAAGTAGTTTAAAGAAAAAATAAATGGTTTTAAACTTATCGTTCTATTTATTGTTATCGCACCAATTCACGCAATTTACCGCATTATGGATTTTTTTCCATATCGCCCAGGTCTATGTGATAACCCTTTTTGGGGGTGCCACCAAATCACAGCTGGTGCCACCAACTGAAGAAGTTAGTGGCACCAGTGCCATCAGGGGAAAATGAGTCTAGAGCCCTCTATTTCCTTAACACCTCAAATTGCAGGGCCTTTAGTATTGTCATATCTATTGTCGAAACCGGTATCACCTGTATCTCGTTCTTCACTTCTCCGCTCGTCTCTGGTTGAGAATCCTGGAGAGGCTTTGGGTCAGTCTGGGACACCTGCTTCCCTGTTAAGCCAATGGTTGAGTTTGGTTCTTTGTCATTGGGCATCTCATTTTCCAATGAATCATCCACAGACTTTTTGTCCTTCAATGGGTCAACGTCCTTCATGGGTTGGTATTGACTGATCTCCTGACTGTAGTTTTCATTGAGGCTATTCAGGTTCACATCACTACTCATGCTGTTATCGGATTGCTGAAAGTCATAAGAGAACTGTTCAAAGAACTCTTCAATATTCTTTGAAGGCCCACCTGTGTTGCTGGAGCTTGGTTGTTGGCAGCTTGTCATGACTCCTGTATCTTTTTTCCCACATCTACCATCTACTGATGACAGTAATTCCTTCACCATGACATCAGAACATTTCTCCCTACATTGCTTATTTTTTTTCAGGTGCATCTTCAAATCAGTACGGGATATAAAAGTCCTTGGACACACCGGGCACTTGTAGGGGCCATTGTTGTTGTGTCTTAACATGTGCCTTCGCATGCCGCATGGCTTCAAAGTTGTTTTCCCACACACATGGCACTTTCTGGAACAGTCTTTTGTGTGTCCTTTCAGATCATGTGGTAGCTGGAAAGTGTCCCCACAGTAAGGACACTTGTACTCACCAGGGTTGGATTGGAGATGGACCTTGGTATTAATTACTTCATCAGAACATTTTTCCCGACAAGATCTTTTCAATCTCAGGTGCGATCTCAAATCAGCATTTGTTATAAAAGTCGTTGGACACACAGGGCACTTGTATGCTCCATTGTTGAAGTGAAGTAGAAGGTGTCTTCGCAAACCCAACATACGTGTAGTTACTTTCCCACACACATGGCACTTTATGGGGCGGTCTTTTGTGTGTCCTTTCAGATCAGATTTTTTGTCTGCTTTCAGATCAGGCTTTTTGTCTCTTTTCAGATGCGTTTTTAGCTGGACAGTTTCCCCACCATTGTCCTTACCAATGTCTTTTTTTATCTTCTCCTCACAGCTTCTCTTCCAGTGTTCCTCTAAGTCCTCACTGGAATCATAGTCTTGCCCACATTGGGTGCATTGGTGTGACCTCTGCTCAATGTGAGATCGCATGTGTCTTGTCAAGCCCAGTGTGTCAGTGAAAGTCTTGCCACAGAAAGAGCATGCCTTGACGCGCTGGCTTCTTTTGTGCGAGCTGTTGGATGGCTCAGGAGTTAACGAGTGCTGAAGTACAATCTCAGTTAGTAACTCCTTAGGTACACTCTCTAAAGGTTTTTCTATGTTCTGCCCTTTGGCCATTTGACCACTGTGCTCCTGTAAGTGAAAGCTTTTGTGAGAGGTGTTGGATGGTTCCGGACTTAATGAGTCCTGAGGTACAATCTCAGAGACTTCTTCTCTCTTCTGCCCTTCGGCCATCTGACCACTGTGCTCATCGGAATGAATTTTGTGAGAGGTGTTGGATGGCTCAGGAGTTAGTGAGTCCTGAGGACAACATCTGAAGACTTCTTCTCTGTTCTGCCCTCGGCCATATGACCACTGTGCTCCTCTGAATTAATTTTGTGAGAGGTGTTGTATGGCTCAGGAGTTAGTGAGTCCTGAGGTACAATCTCTGGAAGTTCGTCTCTCTTCTGCCCTTCGAACATATGACCACTGTGCTCCTCTGAATTAATTTTCTGAGAGGTGTTGGATGGCTCAGGAGTTGGTGAGTCCTGAGGTACAATCTCTGAGGGTTCTTCCCTGTTCTGCCCTTTGGCCATCTGACCACTGTGCTCCTCTAAATTAATTTTGTGAGAGGTGTTGTATGGCTCAGGAGTTAGTGAGTCCTGAGGTACAATCTCTGAGGGTTCTTCCCTGTTCTGCCCTTTGGCCATCTGACCACTGTGCTCCTCTGAATTAATTTTGTGAGCGGTGTTGGATGGCTCAGGAGTTAGTGAGTCCTGAGGTACAATCTCTGAGGGTTCTTCCCTGTTCTGCCCTTTGGCCATCTGACCACTGTGCTCCTCTGAATTAATTTTGTGAGAGGTGTTGTATGGCTCAGGAGTTGGTGAGTCCTGAGGTACCATCTCTGGAAGTTCGTCTCTCTTCTGCCCTTCGAACATATGACCACTGTGCTCCTCTGAATTAATTTTCTGAGAGGTGTTGGATGGCTCAGGAGTTGGTGAGTCCTGAGGTACAATCTCTGAGGTTCTTCCCTGTTCTGCCCTTTGGCCATCTGACCACTGTGCTCCTCTGAATTAATTTTGTGAGCGGTGTTGGATGGCTCAGGAGTTGGTGAGTCCTGAGGTACAATCTCTGAGGTTCTTCCCTGTTCTGCCCTTTGGCCATCTGACCACTGTGCTCCTCTGAATTAATTTTGTGAGCGGTGTTGGATGGCTCAGGAGTTTGTGAGTCCTGAGGTACAATCTCTGAGGGTTCTTCCCTGTTCTGCCCTTTGGCCATCTGACCACTGTGCTCCTCTGAATTAATTTTGTGAGCGGTGTTGGATGGCTCAGGAGTTAGTGAGTCCTGAGGTACAACCTCTGAGACTTTTCTCTGTTTGCCCTTCGGCCATATGACCACTGTGCTCCTCTGAATTAATTTTGTGAGAGGGTTGTATGGCTCAGGAGTTGGTGAGTCCTGAGGTACAATCTCTGAGGGTTCTTCCCTGTTCTGCCCTTCGGCCATCTGACCACTGTGCTCTCTTGAATTAATTTTGTGAGAGGTGTGTATGGCTCAGGAGTTAGTGAGTCCTGAGGTACCAACCTCTGAGACTTCTTCTCTGTTCTGCCCTTCGGCCATATGACCACTGTGCTCCTTTGTGTGAAAGGTCTGTATGGGCTGTTCCTCCTCCCTCTTATGAGATGATGGGAAATGAGAAGGATGGTCTCCACCTAGTGTTGAAAAGAGAGAAGTGAGCAAGACATCCACATAGACATTAACACATAGACAGGTAAGACAGATCCGGTGCTTGATAAAAACAGACTAGACCACATTTGAACAAATCTCAATACAGTGCAGTGAAGAGATATGGAACTTTCTTCAAATAAAGAACGAGGTACTGCAGCCTAATAGATGCAGGGAAAGTGTTTACTGCAGAATATCTTGACCATTTTGGTCTAGTAACCACGTTCTTCTGCATCTTTAAGGCTGTCATTTCTAATTTCTTATTCTTTATTCAGGAGTTTTGCATATCTAAGGAGCTTGACGTTCGCTGCTCTACACTCACTAAGGAACTTTTCTTACCAGATTCATCGACAGGGGTCTTTTCATTGAGAGTGACCCCTGTATTAACACTGGTCCAAAGTTCATTATCTGATGGTTCAGCTTCTTCCCTGAGAAGAGACCAAAATGAAAGTCAGTTTTCAAATGGGTAAGTTCACTGCCAAGGTCCTAGCCACTACTAGTAACCGCTACTACTTCAAATCTGGACTGAGGTCTGCACCACTGATGGTTATAAACTTTTCTCCAATACCCCTCGAATCAGGGACTGATTCAGTCCTCTGTACACCAGGTGAGTGTATTCTCTGAACAATCAATGATATTAATAAATACATTTACAACCTGGGAGAAAAGAAAACCAGCAGCACTGCAGACCTTGAGGCCTGGATTTGAATACCTCTGTTCCACAGTGGACACTCACTCAGTTTCAGGTGACCGCTCTCTTTTCACACTCTCATTTTTGACACCACATCGTCTTCTCCATTTTTTCTTTCTGCCCCTTGTTTTTTTCCCTTGAGAACCTGTTGCTTCAGCCTGCAGTTTCCCTCTCCTTATAACCAGTTTTAGCGAGGGCTTGGGTAATGGCACATCGCTTATGTCAAGCGTGTGTGCTCCAATCTTCTCAATCTTTAATCTTGTGATACCAGGTCCTATTTTCTCTCCTTTTTTTCTACCTCTTTTTTTCTGGACTTGGGAACTCGTCGGATCATCCAGCAGTACCCCTCTCTTTAGGGTCAGTGTTAGCGGGGACTTGGGTAGCGGCATATCGCTTATGTCAAGTGTGTGCGTTTCAATCTTCTCATTTGTAATACCACGACCTCTTCTCCGTTTTTTCTTTCTGTCAATTCCTTTCGGTCCTGGGCGTCTTGTCTCAGCCTGCAGTCTCCCTCTCCTTAGAATCAGTGTTAGCAAGGACTTGGGTAACGGCATATTGCTAATGTCAAGCCTGTTCATCCGCAGTACGGGTTGACGGCGCAGACAGGAAGCAGTCAAGCGGCTGGTTTTCAGCCCGCTGCGAGTCTGAGGGCAGAGAACAGCTTTATCTCTCCTGGTTTCTTTTATCATCTCTTTGTTGATTGTCTTGCGTTTAACGGTTATCTCAGTGGCGTCCTCTATAGTCTTGACCTCGACCTCCACAGAAGCAGAACAGGCTGGTGGCTTTACAGTCCAGACCTTACGATCTGCCATTCTGCAGTCCCAGCTCATCTGTGGTTCATCAGATGGGAAAGGGCTTTGATATCCCTTTATGGTGGGATAGGACTGTCTCTCTGGGCCTGCTTGGCAAGAGGCAATTTCTTCCTTCACAGAGGAAGGGAAAGACAGTGAAGAGAGGATGTAGTCACCACCAGTGGACCTTAGAGCTAGAAAAGGAGAGACCGTCACAGGTTAACATCAGGAATAACTTAACTACATTTCCAGCATTTCCTAAGTTCTCCCGGAAAATATTGAAATATTAGGACAGAAGTATTTTTTTTTAACAAAGAAAATAAATTCAGAAAAGTAAATGATTTCCAAATCCTGCACCCCACCTACCATTGGTGTCTAAGTGATGTCCATTTTTATGGTGATGGAGGAGTGCCTGTAATGGCTCAGGGTGAGCCACAGACTGCACACACTCCTCTAAGAGAGCAGGGGCAAGGCTGAGCCAAGATGCAGTCTAAGAGATGGAGTAATTAACAATTGTTACAAAACCAACTAACTAGCCTGCTAATATTGCTGAAGTGGTAGTGTCTAATCATGCATCTAAGACCTAACCTATCCAACCTATTCCATAACAATATGGTGTTTCAAGGTTTTGTGTGGAATGAGAGGCACTTTGGGACACATTCTTACTGGAGAGCCGAATTCATACTAGGGATGGGCACTAGTACTAATCCAAGGAGTGTATTTGATTGCTAATAATTAAATACAAATACAAAAATTTTACAAATTCTACTATTAAAAAGGTTAAACGTATAAGCACTGACAAAATTACAAACTCTAAGAAGTGTCAATTCTTTGTGGAGTGTGTCAAGTGCAGTGAAAATGTGTTTCATTTCCTTATCAGAACAAGCAGAATTTACAGCAACCACCGACAGCATACCGTAAACTTGATTTTGCATTCAGCCCCGTTTCACACTGACATGAGAGTACTTGAGAACTCAAAAAATTATAATATGAGAGTACTCGAACATGGACATTCTTTCAAATGGCCATCCCTATTTCATACCTCAGATGATGTACAGTACAATAATACCTGCTTAAGGTTTGGAGCAGGAATCAGTTTCTCCAGTCTGGACAGGAACTCCCACACAAGAATCTGCAGTGTTGAGTCATACTTGGGGCCATACTCCTCTGGGAAAACATTCTGATAGACAGGACAAGCAGATGACAGTAGAAAGTACATACAGTGCCTTCAGAAAGTATTCACACCCCATTACTTTTCCCACATTTTGTTGTGTTACAGGATTAATTTTAAATGGAGAGAAAAAAATTGTCACTGGCCTACACATAATACCTCATAATGCCAAAGTGGAACTTGTTTTAAAATTTGTAGATATGACTTAAAAATGTAAAGCTTAAATGTCTTGCATCAATAAGTAGTCAACCACATTGTTATGGCAAGCCTAAATGAGTAAAAATGTGCTTAACAAGTCACATAATAAGTTGCATGGACTCACTCTGTGTGCAGTAATAGTGATTAACATGATTGTATTATGACTACCACACATACAATTATCTGTAAGGCCCCTCAGTCGACCAGTGAATTTCAAATATAGATTCAAACAAAGACCAGGGAGGTTTTCCAATGCCTCACAAAGAAGGCACCTATTGGTAGATGAGTAAAAATAAAAAGCAAACATTGAATATCTCTTTGAGCATGGTGAAGTTATTAATTACACTTTGGATGATGTATCAATACACCCAGTCACTACAAAGATACAGGCGTCCTTCCTAACTAAGTTGCCGGAAAGGGAGGAAACACTCAGGGATTTCACCATGAGGCTAATGGTGACTTTAAAGCAGTTACAGAGTTTAATGGCTGTGATAAGAGAAAACTGAGGATGGATCAACAACATTGTAGTTACTCCACAATACTAACCTAATTGACAGAGTGAAAAGAAGAGTGAATAGAATAAAAAATATTCAAAACATGCATCCTGTTGTAACAAGGCACTAAAGTACAGTGGTTCCTCCTTTAAAAGTTGTGAGCTTATGCCGCGGGATTTAGAGGTAATTTGTGGTTTAGTACGGTACGCTGCGTCACCACTTCATTGCTCCAGACCAGCGCAAGGGGGAGTTAGAGCACTGATTATGCTTTTGGGTCCTATTGTGTCTCTAACTGACATGAACCTAAATAGAAACTGATAATTGTGCACGACTTCAGTATTACTTATTAAAACTGTTGTTACACTAAGGTTTTTAATATTTTATTTTGTTAGGATTATTTTGCTCTTACTGTAGTACTGTATGCCACTCCCGACCAATCATGTTGTACAGCGCCTAAGTGGCGCAACGGTCTAAGACACTGCATTGCAGTGCAAGCCGTGTTGCTACAGATGCTGGTTCGTTACCCATGCCGTCCTCGACTGGGAGACCCAAAAACTGTAGGTTTTTGGTTTTTCTCCCTCTAAAACAGAAATAAATCATTCTAAATAACAAACTGGCTTCGTGGTTACAATAAAGAATGTAAATGAGTAACAATGTCTCACCCCGTGTTCAAGAATGGCCTTTTTCTCTCTCTTTTACGTTATTTGAAAACAAAATCATCTCCAAAATATTTAAGGGAATTGCACTCATAATGGTGCTGACTCGGGAAACGTTCCCGCTGTTCTGTTCTTAGTGCCAGTCTGCACGTTCAAACTAAAACAATGTAACTAACAATGGCATCTTTATGCTTTCATAATTAAAAAAATAAAAATAATACCTTTTCAAAATGCCGATGTTTATTTGGTTATGGATCCATAACGAATTACTATGGGAATAAATATCACTGAATTACAGAAATATCCTCCATATGTAATTATTGGCGGAGAGTCATGTCATGTTTTTCGATATACTGTAGGCCTACCGTAGCCGACATGAGTCTCACTAGTGTTGAGTAATGTGCTGTTAAAAGTGGTGTAGGTCTTATGTATTTAAAAGCATATTGAAGTTAAAAGCAATAGCCTACAACTATTTTAGCACAGTTTCGTGCGGCTCTGAGACAAGCATGGGGACTGGTCTTGATAAATCAATGAGATTTTTATTTTCACCGAATCTCCGTTTTGGTATTGGTTAGACTAGAATTAGAAAATGAGGGTGTAGAAAGGTTATGCTCTTAGTGTAACCTTTATTTAACTAGGCAAGTCAGTTAAGAACAAATTCTTATTTACAAAGGACAGTCTACTCCTTCCTCCCTGTCGGGGAATTGAACGCTGGTCTCCGCAGGACACTGGATTCTTTAGCTAAATAGCCCAGTGCTGTACTCCCGATCACCACGTTGTACAGCTCCATATTTTCCATTCCATCCTGACGGAAACCCAGAGGGTTTTTTATTTTACTTGGAATAGAAACACCATAATATTAATAGAATTAATCCCAAACTCTAAATGTAATTGGAAAGGTAGATACAAATGATTTGTGACATTGTGGTTACAATAAAGAATGTAAACAAGATGTAAACAAGATGCTGTGTTTTTATTTACAGTAGTGATGAACAGCTGGTGACATTTTGAAAACAGGTTTTCAAACACTTGTAGCCCGATTAGCAGGACAATAGACTCTTTGTAGCCCGGCTACTGTAGGTGTGAACATCCCCCTACCTACAATGTATTCAATGCTTAAGTACTCTGAAGTGTTACATTTCTAACTCAAAACAGCAGTACAGTATTTCTTCAACAACATCTTTATGCTTTCGTTAATAAAATAATGATAAAAATACTCTTTCAAAATGCTGATGTTTATTTAGCTTTGGATCCATAACGAATTACTATGGGAATAAATATCAGTGAATTACAGAAATACTGGAAAAAAGTTGTCTAATGAAGGTAAACAAATTGTTGCTTACTGGAAAATACTCCTTCAAATACACAGTCACGTTGTACAGCTCCATTATGGCTATTAGCAGGGCTATATTTTGCCTTTATGGGCGCGCACAATTGGCCCAGTGTTTCTCTCCCTCTAAAAACAGAAATAAATGTTTTGGCCTTTACAAATATTATTTTGGGATTTATTCAGATTACAATTGCTCTCTTTTGTTTTTTTGAAAACAAAATAACATCCAAAATATCATTATATATTATCAAGTCATATAGCCAGCACCTACATGAAGCTGAGTGACTCACTCATTCATGGCTTTGGATCAAAATAAATATCTACCAACATTCTTTCTGATAGTCTTTAATATAGAAATGTTTTGGTTATCCTGACCTGGACACCATGTACAGTATTATAATAGCCCATTACGGGCTATTAGCAGGACAATATACCTTTACCAACACCTCTCTGTATTTTGATACTTTGTGGATGGGGGCTCCTGCAGTGCAAAATGCATTGCTACAGATGTAGGTTCGATACCTGTGCCGGCCACCACTGGGAGACCCATGAGGTGGCTTTTGGTTTTAATTTAGAATCCTTCAACATAGTGACACATCACATTTTTCAAATTTCAATAGCTCTTTAACCATTACTCCTAAAACGTTCAAAACTGGTTCTAGCTTTTTGTTGGTTTACATCTCACACTATTTGAAATTATTTATTTTAATTTGTGAAATTCAATAGCGTCTTGGTCATGTGACCCACACACCTCAAACAAGGTTCATAATGTACACTCAGTAGGCCTACACATTGGACACCCTTTTGTTTGTCTATTTGCATCTCATGAGATTTTACGAGAATTTTTGATAGATTCAAATTTCAACAGCTCCTTAGTCTTATGACCTATGACCCTCAAACTACTTTCAGAATAGCCACTGAGTAGCCGTATATGTAGCACAACCTTTTGTTTTAATTTAGAATCCTCCAATCCTCTATATGTAATTATTGGCGGAGAGTCACGTCACATTTTTAGATATACTGTAGGCCTACCGTAGGTGACATGAGTCTCACTAGTGTTGAGTAATGTGCTGTTAAACGTGGTGTAGGTCTTATTTAAAGAGCATGTTGAATTTAGAAGCAATGGGATTTAGCACCGTTTCGCGCTACTCTGAGACAAGCATGGTCTTCATAAATAAAATGAGATTTTTATTTTCACTTAATCTCAGTTTGGGTATTGGCTAGACTAGAATTAGAAAATTAAGGTGTAGAAATGTTATGCTCTTAGTGTAACCTTTATTTAACTAGGCAAGTCAGTTAAGTACAAATTTTTATTTACAAGGACAGCCTACTCCTTCCTCCACGTCTGGGAATTGAACCCGTCTCCCGCCTGCCCTGCCCACACGACACAGGGATTCTTTAGCTAAATAGCCCAGTACTGTACTCCCGACCGTCACGTTGTACAGCGCTATAACGGAAACCCAGAGGGTTTTTCATTTTTCTTGGAATAGAAACACCATAATATTAATCAAATTAATTAAGCAAGTACCAGTCAAAAGTTTGGACACACCTACTCATTCCAGGGTTTTTCTTTATTTTAATTATTTTCTATATTGTAGAATAGTGAAGACATCACAACTACGAAATAGCACATATTGAATCAGTTAAGAACAAATTCTTATTTACAAGGACAGCATACTCCTTCCTCTCCGTCAGGGAATTGAACCCCGGTCTCCCGCGTGCCTGCATTCTCTATTACAGTCATTATTGAAGGCTATCAAATGCTTCTCAAAGATGGTGGTCAAACTAGCACTAACTAGCATTAATGGTACCAGTGGTTCACACATAAATAACGTGCCATAGAATTCTGTGGCAACATGCAAGCTGCGCCGCAGCACGCTGCAACTTTTAAAGGAATGTAATACCACTGTAATACTGTAAAAAATTGGCTAAGTAATTCACTTTTTGTCCTGAAAACAAAGTGTTACGTTTGGGGCAAATCCAATACAACACATTACCGAGTACCACTCTCTGTATTTTCAAGCATAGGTGGTGTTATGGGTATGCTTGTAAACGTTAAGGACTATGGAGTTTTTCAGAATAAAAAAGAAACGGAATGGAGATAAGCACAGGCAAAATCCTAGAGGAAAACCTGGTTCAGTCTGCCTTCCACCAGACACTAAGAGATTAATTCACCTTTCAGCCGAATAATAACCTAAAACACAAATCTACACTGGAGTTGCTTAACAAGAAGACAGTGAATATTGAGAGAGTGGCCGAGTTACAGTTTTGACTTAAATCTACTTGAAAATCTATGGCAAGACCTGAAATTGGTTGTCAAGCAATGATCAACGACCAATTTGACAGAGCTTGAAGAATGTTAATTTTTTAAATAAAAAATAATTAACAAAATGTTGCACAATCCAGGTGTGGAAAGCTCTTAACCAGTGGGCAAAACCTGGTTGAAAAGACGTCTTATGACGTATTATTCTGGTCGCAAAACGGTTGAAATAGAACGTTTTGTTATGTCTTTTTACTGACCAGAATATGATGTATTTTTCTTACCACCATACGACCAGTTGGTCATAATTCTGACCACTATTATGTGCTGCTATATGATGTAGCCTACTGGTGGTCATAGTTAAGACATCGTCAGGTGGTCATTACCAGGTTATGATTACAGTTTATTACATACACTCTTAGGACAAAAAAAGAGTTCTTCAGCTGTCCCCATAGGAGAACCCTTCTTGGTTCTAGGGAGAAGCCTTTTTGGTTCTACATAGAACCCGTTTTGTGTTCATGTAGAACCCCCTGTGGAAATGGTCCTACATAGAACCGAAAAGGGTTCTACCTGAAACCAAAAAGGGTTCTTCAAAGGGTTCTCCTATGGGAACTGCTGAATAACCTTTTTAGGTTCAATATAGAAAAAAATGTGCTAAGAGTGTACTGTAAAAAGTATTGCAGAGGATAAAGTTGGATATTGAAAACATTGCTCAATACATTTATATTTGTTTCCATAGTCACCAATTACATTTAATCTGCAACATATTCTTACATTTAAAATAGATCAAGCAATGGCAAAAACAAATCTACATCACAATTTCCAGTAATTGTTTCATAATTCACTCACAGACATTAAATGCATAGAAAGACTGGGACACAGAGTATATAAAGGCCCATTGTTTTATTTGATTAATGATTAATAAGAGTGGTGTGATGGGGTAGATACTCATCAAGGATCTCTGAGCACAGAAGGCGATGTTGAAGAGTCATGTGATGGATCAGATCTGCAGTAAAGACATTCAGCACATTACACCTTAATCAATAATGAGATTTTAATAGCAAACTAGAAAAGGATATCACTGAAGAAACTTTGTGGACTCAGCTGGCTAAAAGTATTTCCTTGGTACTAGTTGAAACATTTTGTGACAGTTACAGCTTAGAGATGTCTTCAAAAAATAGCAACTTGCTCATATACAGTACCTGTCAAAATTTTGGGACACACCTACTCATTCCAGGCTTTTTCTGATTTTCTACATTGTAGAATAATAGTGAATAGTGAAGACATCAAAACTATGAAATAACACATATGGAATCATATAGTAAACAAAAAACTGTTAAACAAATCAAAATATATATTTGAGATTCTTCAAAGTAGCAACACTTTGCCTTGACAGCTTTGCACACTCTTGGCATTCTCTCAACCAGGTTCATGAGGTAATCACCGGAATGCATATCAAATAACAGGTGTGTCTTGTTAAAAGTTCATTTGTGGAATTTCTTTCATTCTTAACGCGTTTGAGCCAATCAGTTGTGTTGTGACAAGGTAGTGGTGGTATACAAAAGATAGCCATACATGGAAAAAGACCAAGTCAATATTATGTCAAGAACAGCTCAAATAAGCAAAGAGAAATGACAGTCCATCATTACTTTAAGACATGAAGGTCAGTTAAATAGGAAAATGTCAAGAACTTTGAAAGTTTCTTCAAGCGCAGTCGCAAAAACCATCAAGCTCTATGATGAACACTGGCTCTCATGAGGACCGCCACAGGAAAGGAAGACCCAGAGTTACCTCTGCTGCAGAGGATAAGCTCATTAAAGTTACCAGCCTCAGGAATTGCAGCCCAAATAAATGCTTCACAGAATTCAAGTAACAGACACATCTCAACATCAACTGTTCAGAGGAAACTGTGTGAATCAGGCCTTCATGGTCAAATTGCTGCAAAGAAACCACTGCTAAAGGACACCAATAAGAAGAAGAGACTTGCTTGGGACAAGAAACACAAGCAATGGAGATTAGACAGGTGAAATCTGTCCTTTGGTCTGATGAGTCCAAATGTGAGATTTTTGGTTCCAACCTGTCTTTGTGATACACAGAGTAGGTGAACGGATGATCTCCAAAGGTGTGGTTCCCACTGTGAAGCACGGAGGAGGTGCGATGGTGTGGGGGTGCTTTGCTGGTGACACTGTCAGTGATTTATTTAGAATTCAAGGCACACTTAACCAGCATGGCTACCACAGCATTCTGCAGCGATACACCATCCCATCTGGTTTGTGCTTAGTGGAACAATCATTTGTTTTTTCAACAGGACAATGACTCAACACACCTCCAGGCTATGTAAGGGCTATTTGACCAAGAAGGAAAGTGAAGGGAAATCTGCATCAGATGACCTGGCCTCCACAAATCACCCAACCTCAACCCAATTGAGACCATTTGGGATGAGTTGGACCGCAGAATGAAGAAAAAGCAGCCAACAACTGCTCAGAATATGTGGGAACTCCAAGACTGTTGGAAAAGCATTCCAGGTGAAGCTGGTTGAGAGAATGCCAAGAGCATGCAAAGCTGTCATCAAGGCAACAGGTGGCTACTTTGAAGAATCTAAAATATTAAATATACTTTGATTTGCGTAACACTTTTTTGATTACTACATGATTTCATGTGTTATTTCATAGTTTTGATGTCTTCACTATTATTCTACAATGTAGAAAATAGTACAAACAAATAAAAAGCCTTGAATGAGTAGGTGTTTCCAAACTTTTGACTGGTACTGTACATACTTTGCCTCCTCCTCCACCACGGCGGTCACAGGCATATTTTAAGACTTTCCAGAGGGCCTGCAACACATTAACCTCGTGAGTTTTCGGACACTTACTGTATGCATAGAAAGAGAAGAAAATAAATGAATGATTGGCATAATGTGGGCATGCAGGACACGACAGAACAGTAACGCACAGTAAAATATCTTTAACAGTCAGAATCTACTAAAAGTAAGGCCAAGGCATGTTTGCTCTTCTGTCCCCTCATATTGAAGTGAGACATTAATTCATTGGTGAACAATCTGAAACATTTTTAAGAAAGAGGATATCAAAATTAGACAGTAGTTGGATAATTACCATTTTTAACTCATCTCTAAATAGTAAAGTTTTGCTTAATCCGAATTCGTGTTGTAATATTCAAACAAAATCCTGTGGACATTGTTCCGGACAGAGGTTCCCCCAATTGAGGACAGCTTGCTAGTCTTAAACAAAGAAAGCTAAATACAACAATGTAAGTATGTGTATGAGGCAATAGAAACCAATAAAATATTATTTTGTTCAAAAGTTGTGTGTGTCATATCATTCTTGCAACAAACATTGTTAGAAATGGGTGTAATTCCAAATCTCTTCCTCTTCTCTGCAACTGCACACGTGTGAGTTTGTGTTGAATCAGGACTCATGGATTGTGCACCTGAAAAAAAAAGGTGAGTTAAAATAGGATTTGATTTGCTTTACAAAATGTATATTATTGCTACTTCAATTGTATCTACTTACACAACACTCTGAGAAAAAAAGGGTTCCAAAAGGGTTCTTTGGCTGTCCCCATAGGATAACCCTTTTTGGTTCCATGTAGAACCCCTTTGGGTTCCATGTATAACTCTCTGTGGAAAGGGTTCTACATGAAACCCAAAATACATCTACCTGGAACCAAAGGGGTCTACTTGGAACCAAAAAGGGTTCTTCAAAGGGTTCTCATACGGCCGATGAACCCTTTAAGGTTCTAGATACCACCCTTTTTTCTAAGAGTGTAAGATCGGGCAGCTGAATAGCATGTCTCTTGGGAAATCCAGTCTCAGTGAGACCTGATGCAATGAAAAAAGTTAATGATCATCAGCATAGCTAGTACAAACCTAACCTTTACAAAGTTGGTTGGTAGGAATCAAAACACACTGAAGATCAGAGTATCAAACCGAAGAAACAAACATTTTGCAAACAACTTACTGTCAATTACTATTGATTTAAAGAGGAGTGGTTCTGATCTCTCCTTTACCTGGGATGTGGCAGAATAGGTCACTGGTAATTGAGTGTGTGGCCAGGCATTGCTGTAGAGGCCATGCATCAGGTCATTGACATGTTTCAGGAACTGTAAAGACAAATCATGATTAGCCATTACCCAAGGTCTTCACGAAGTTAGACATAGCCTAGCAAGTGCATTGACTATGTTGCACCTCAGCAATCCTGGAGACAGGCTCTCTCTCTCCATCTATGTTTTGCTGTCTATTTGCATTTCTTAGTCAGCAGACTGGATAACTTCTATACTCATTCCCTTTGTTCCCTCCTCCAACCTTCCATCCAAGCTAGAGTTTCCTGCAAAAATAAGAGAACCAAGAATTGAAAAAGGCAGTTGAGAGGTGTAATGTTAGAATGAGTGTTGAGGAGGAGCAGGACAGGCAAAATGTATCATATTGTCAAATGAAATGTACACAAAAATATCTCAAGAAAGTCTAAACATCCATATGTACACGTTTCAAGAATTAGGCTAGCTTACCGTCTCACACACAATAAATGTTTACGATATGTGTATTCATGTACCATCTCTCTCTCACAATGTTGACAATCTTTTCTTTAAGGTATTGTGGTCATAATCATCATCTCTTCCCCCTCTCTCTCTCTCACAGAACACACACTCATAGCTAGCATGACAATATTGACATGACAATGTTTTCAAATGTTATTGTGATCATCATCTCTCACGCACACACAACACACACATTTACTGTCATTAACTAAACGTATATCAAAATGTTAGCTAGCTAGACCCAACGCCTACAAAAGGTAAAATGAAAACTTACCATGTCCATGGAGATTAGCCAGACAGCTAACGTTAGACAGCTAGTTAGCTAAAATTAGCCATCTAATTTAGCTAGCTAGCAAATCTTTCCTTGATGTTCTTCTCCCCAACAAACCACTGCTTCAATTACAAAAGTAAAACAAGAATGTAGGAGAACAGGGACTACCACAGCAGGCAAATCTGTTAGTTTTTMAGTTTAAATTTCAAGAAACTGTTGTTGTTTTCCAACTGTGTTGTTGTGTAGCCTACTGGGCGAGCTGTCCCAACTAACATGGAATGTTGACCTATGTGCTCGAGTAGGCTGCGCTGAGATCTATTGCTGTGCACGAAGCACAGATTCCAATCCAAGTTTTAGCTGGAACTGATATGCCTACCTCCTAATTTAGCTACTGAAATTAAAATGCAATTACAGCACACATTATGTTAATTGTTTAAAAGCTTTAAGGAAAAATATTATAGTCATATTATCTGGGTCAAATTCAGGTGCAATCATTTTGGACCAATTATTGATTGAATTTTTTTTGAGGATATAGAAATAAAAGACCTATTTGTTAGTCATAATAGAACATGAAAACAGCATTCAGTGGAAGCGAAGAAAATGTGCAGCACAATAAACAGTACAATTAGTTAACACAGACAAGAGATTACCATTAGAAAGCCAAAACACACAGCAAGCTACCAGATATCATTAATTAAACAACCATTATTTCATTGTTCCGCAGTTTTACTGCATTTTAACAGCAGTGCCATTTTTTAAGGGTATCCTGTCATATTGTGCATTGTTTATCTTACATGCTGGTAGCCTAGAACAAATGTTAAGGAAGTGAATGTGCACTTTTCAATTGGGTGGACTGCAACTACGAAAAACATAGCCTTTAGTAAAAGCAAAAGCATTTATAGTATCGGATATTCTCTAAAGTAGGTACAATCTCTGATAGCTATAGGACCATAGAGACCGTAATGTAGAAGACATCTTAATCTGGTTGTGATCTGGTTATGACGTCCAGACCAGATTTCATCCAGTAAAAGATGTCTTTATTACATTTTATGCCCACTGGGTAGAGATTTACCCAGAAACACTCACAGCTATAATCAATGCCAAAGGTGCTTCTACAAAGTATTCACTCAGGGGTTATGAATACTTATGTAAATTAGATATGTAGTTTAATTTTCAATACATTTTCAATAAATGTACAAACATTTCTAAAAACATGTTTTCACTTTGTCATTATGGGGCATTGTGTGTAGATGGGTGAGGAAAAAAACAACTATTTAATACATTTTGAATTCAGGCTATAACAACAAAATGTGGAATAGGTCAAGGGGTATTAATAATTTCCGAAGGCACTGTACATACATACAGAAATAGTGAATAACATAAGCCTGGAAATACGGTTGTTGGTTTGCAATCTATGGCTAAAAAATGGGTTCCGTTGAAATGAACAGCTCACTCATTATGATTCTCGCACCAGGTTGGACACGGAAGGAGTGAAATGCAATCATGTCACTTTTCCCCAGCATGTTATGACACTGACCTGAAAGAAGAGTTCCCTCTCCTCTGGCTGCTCCAGTAGGGTTTCAATCAGCTTCATGAAGCTGGCCTCTGATGCTTCCACCTTTGGATCTGAAACCTGCAGCAATAATGCACAGTGGGTAAGTAAAACTAACCATAGGCTAACAAGACTTCCTATACACTGTTGATCTACTGAATATAGACATTTTGCAAATATACTTACTGACTTACATACTTAAGTCTTTTGAGGCAAATGTGGAAATAAAACCCACATTATAAGCACCATGTTTCAAGGACCACACTACTACCAACAGAGCTATTAGAATCAATGTTCCTTCTCAGAGCAGTCCTCACCTCTCCCTTCTGATTGGAGACACAGCTCCTTATCCTGTTCAGGTGTGGCTGGACAGTATCAGGACGACACAGCTCATCATCACAGCGACACAACTCCAGAACCAGCTGTCAATCAAATTACAATTTATCAACAATGGCAGCAGGTATGTGTGATTGTTGAGTTCAATGTTTAAGTAGGATGAGGTTGCACTTATCTAATGTAAATCTCGCATTTTCCTAGTGCTGGCACAGTAATTGTATAATCGTGTAACCGACTATTACGGATGAAGGCGTCATGTAAATAAAATAACTATCATAAGCGTTTTAATAAAAACATATTTTTTTATCAACTTCATTTTGAAGTGGACAAACTTTACCTAAATATAGTAAAATAAAAGTAAGCATGGTTCACATCTAACAGCCGATATAAGGAAAGACGAGAGGACACAAAAATAGCCAGTTTTAGAATTTAGTGTTGTGGAACAGATAGGGCAGAAAGCCTACTGGTTAAAAGTGGGGGAGGGGGCAGTATTTTTATTTATTAAGGATCCCCATTAGCTGCTCTTCCTGGGGTCCAGCAACATTAAGGAAATTATATACAATAAAAAATATTACATGACATAACACTTTTCACAACACATTAATTGTGTGGCCTCAGGCCACTACTCTACTACCACATATATACAATCCATGTGTATGTGTGTGTATGCCTGTGCCTGTGTGTGTCTTTTCACAGTCCTCGCTGTCCCATAAGGTGGAGTTTTATCTGAGTGTTTTTGTAACAGAAAGGTTGCTGGTTTGAATCCCCTAGCTGACCAGATGAAAAATCTGTCGATGTGCCCTGGAGCTAGGGCTGGGTGGTATACCATATATACCGGTATTGATGCACAGACTGGTTTGGGTTTTTACTTTACCTTCTATAACGGTATTTGAATGTTTGGCTTGTTAAATGTGATACGCCGTGTGTAACATCCATTTTTATAGTTTACTTCGCTACTTGAGTCATCTCTCTCGCTCTCTCTCCATGCCACTTTCAACACAAACTTTGCCCCGCCCCCTGTCACTCAAGGAGCGCATTTATAGTTTCTCGACCCCGAGACACTTGCGTTCAGTCTGCAGCACATGGTCAACGCAGCACATGCAACAATGTTGATGACAACGATGCTGTTTTCACTTTGCTTCTTAATATAAATCCACTAGCGTTCTATAATTAAACTATTTGTTTGTGTTTATTACATCTGCAAAATGGCTCAACAGCTAGTTTGTCTTTTCTTAGCAAGTTTGGTTTACATCTTGTTAATGCTAATCTCTAGTTAGCTGGCTAGCTAGCTAATAAAATGTACTGAGTTACAGGTAACGTAATTAGCAATGCAGCCTGATAATAACAGCTATGGTGAAGACCTAAATCAGCATGTTGTTTGTGCAACAGTATCTTCTAAATCAAAGAGGAATACGTAAAGCATGAATATATTTGCTACATGAAGTAGCGAAGAGAAAACATTAAATGTAGCCAAAGACTATAGGGTCCCCTAGGAAACACTTAACAATACTTTGGTTCCTACCCTGTCACAATACCCCCTCCCTGGCATTTTAATTCGTTGCCATGGCAACATTGTACTCAAAGTGCCCACTATTATATTTTCACTATAGAATTAGAATAATCATTCTATTTCCATGATTCCAACAGCTCACCCAAGTGTTTTGCTCTAAATCGCAAGTCAAACATTTGGTTAAAAAATCTAGATTGTTTGCCCATATCGTGTAGCCCTATGTGGCAGTATGGATATTATCTCAAATGAGTGGAGTAAATGCAGAAATGTATGAAAATGCTGAAATTATTTTGGGGTTGAATTGAACAGTATAAAACAATCAGAATAGAGATATACTTTAAGGGATTTCAATGGGTCTGTGTTGCCACCCTAGAGTTATGCACTACTCACTACTTGTATTATTAAAAAATATCGTCAAATACCATCATACCGTAAAACATTGTTTAAATAACGTGATATGATATTTTGTCCATATCGCCCAGCCCTACCTTGAGCAAGGCACTTAACCCTAATTTCTTAACCCTAAGAACTGTCTTGTAAATTAGGGTTATTTTAGATGACGACACGTAGCTATATAGTAACTATATAGCTACGTGTCGTCATCTAAAATAACCCTAATATAGTAACTATATAGCTACGTGTCGTCATCTAAAATAACCCTAATTTACAAGACAGTTCTTATTTTATTAATGGTGGTCAGATCCATCTATGTGAAGCTAGCCACAATAGTGAACTTTGCGGTTGGCCTTCAAAAGGCCAAGCTAACTATATACATTTACATTTACATTTAAGTCATTTAGCAGACGCTCTTATCCAGAGCGACTTACAGCTTCGTGTAGTCATCTAAAAATAACCCTAATTTATAAGACAGTTCTTATTTTATTAATGGTGAAGCTAACTATAGCTACTGAAACAGATGATGTCGTTTTGCTATGTTTTTGGGGAAGAACATTGTTTGCATCCATGAGCTAGCTAGCTTTTTTTTAATGACCAGCACTGTAGGTGCGCGAGACAACTTTACCAGCATCATAGCATACGTATCGATGAATCGTTGTGACATATGAAATACGAGTGAGTGTAATCAATGTGTAATACCTACATAAAAAATGTATCAACGTGTTAAATTATTGTGTGACGTTCAGTCATATTCAGGTCCTGATTGGTCAACAAGCTTATTTGACACGACAAATAGTGTTAAATAGCATCTTTTTTGACATGCAAAGACCAAAACGGCGTTCCATAGAAATCCTGGTTGAGAATGAAACGACTGAACAACGAAACAGCACCGCAAGTAAGTAAAAGAAATAGGTTTTGATTATGTTATACTGGTAATGGGGACAAATGTAAATGCCAACAAAATAACTTTTTGGTCAGTGTGGTGTCTAGTTAAATGAAGGTTACAGACAAGTCAGTTAAGAACAAATTCTTATTTACAATGAAGGCCAATCTCGGCCAAAGCCGGATGACACTGGACCAATTGTGCGCCGCCCTATTAGACTCCCAATCACGGCCGGATGCAATACAGCCTGGATTCGAACCAGGGACTGTAGTGCCGCCTCTTGCACTGAGATGCAATGCCTTAGACCGCTGCGTCCATGTGTGTGTTAACTATACTAGAATGCTTAAAAAGGCCGCTAAAACTGTAAACATCAGTATCGTTTTTTTTGTCAAGGAAAATATCYGATAGTGGTATCAGCCAAAAATGTCATATCGGTGCATCACTACTCTGAATACTTTCCGAATGCACTGTAGGCTCTAGTTCGGCAAATAACTCGCAATGTGGGTTAGTGTTATACTGCTTGGCTAAACAGTAAAGACAGAATATCACATTTCTGATTTGAGTCCTAGGCGCGGAGCGGAGGAGAGAAATTGCAGTTTTTTGCTATTCGAACGGTTATAATGTTGACGGAGGTCCTTTGGCTGACAAATAACCTGCATTCAAAATTCCATGACCATCACAGCCCTATGTTTTCCTTCCATAAATTGTTCACATTTCAGGAGGGTACACTGATCCTAGATCTGTGCCTAGCAGCAACTCCTTTCCCTCCTGTCACCCCCACTCACCCGTGCTCTCAGTCCCATGAGGAGTTGGACCCTCTCTCTGTAAGTCATCAGTTCAGGGACTATTTCCAACACGCTGGTGGCGAACTCCTCCAGCAGCCCATAGTCCATGATGTCTCTCCGCTCTACAACCTGCCACAGAGCTGCACACACCAGGCGCAGTGGAGGAATAAAAAGACGCATAGACGACAGAGGAAGAGGAGGACCTAGAAGAGAAAATGAAACATTTAAATGAAAAAACAAGCTAGTTACTATAACTTGGGGGGGGGGGCATACTTCATATATGTCCCAACCCTTTTTGCTCTTGTTCACTCTACTCTCCAGTGAGTTATATACAAAGCCGAATCAATGAGTTTGCCAGCTAACACACCTGAATATTCTGAAATAACCTTTTTTTTTTTTTTTTAAAGATAAGCTTGAAATATTCCATTGGCATAAGAAATGCTAAAGAAAATAAAGTCCAGCAAACTGTTCTAGTCTAGCTTTTCCTGCARGGGACTCCAAGAGTTAAGGAGTATTTTTTAGGGAGAGGCCAGCGGAGCATGCATATTGCGCAAGAGATAGAGGCTATACGTACAAAGATTATTATGCATCACCCATCATTCATTAGCTAAATATAAGGCTAATACTGCATTTATTTAATTACATGAAAGAGGTAGGCTAGGACATCTACATTTACATTTATATAGGCCTGATATAAATCTTGGACTGGTTTAACTATTTTGAATGGAATTGATGGAGAGAAAGACTGCGAGAGTATGGTCGCGCGTGCACTGATTTAAACCGATTTTCGAGTGATAGGCTGTTTTAAAACTCTGCAGCTGCAATAAAATWATCTTTACAATTAAAAAAATAAGGTGACCCCCCAAAAGCCAAATGTAGATGTGTAAATTAGACATGCATTCGTTCTTTATATTACTGTATCATAGGCAGCAAATGTACGCCTACCTGTGATACGCCAAAAAGTTACCATGATGAGATGATAGGTCTACATGCATTGTGAACTGTGCTCCATACTGAGATGTCTGTCCCCACCCTGTGCGTTGATGATTCATCAAGCAGACAGGACGTAGAGAGCCAGATTTAAACAATGCATATAATTTAACTGTTCCATTTCACGTTATGATGGCCATATAAATAATTTATTATGATTTACCATTTTTTTGCAGTTATTTCTCCTGGGAAAGGGGAGTGGTTTTTGGCGGTAAATCTCAGTAACCGGGATCCAGCCATTCAAGCCTAGTAGTGACATCTCAAGGATTATCAAGGAAATTGGATGCAATAGAGCTCAATTTGGAGTGTCATAGCAAAGCGGTGTGCATACAAATTTATTTTCTATACATTTGCAACAATTTCWAAAAACATGTTTTCACTTTGTCATTATGGGGTAGTGTGTAGATGGGTGAGAATAAAACTATTTCATACATTTTGAATTTAGGTTGTAACAACAATGTGAGAAATAAATCAAGAACCAAGGGGAATGAATACTTTCTGAAGGCACTGTCTGTTTTATGTCTGAGGTAGGCCACGAAAGCAAGGCACTGTCTGTTTTATGTCTGAGGTAGGCCACAAAAGCAAGGCACTGTCTGTTTTATGTCTGAGGTAGGCCACGAAAGCAATCATGGATAAAATGCTCAAATATTATAATATTTGCCATATTCTAATAATTCTCATGTGCCAATGTATCGCCCGTGCCATGGTGAAATTTGCACTCCTGTAAATTTGAAATAATTGGATGGTGAAACTTGCATCCAGCCAACCAGAAAAGCAAGGCAATGCAATTAATGATTAAAAAATAATAATTCAGGAACCATCCTGAATCTCACTTAAGGCCCCCTGCACATATTCACGTTTTTAACCTTACTAACATAGAAACTTGGTTGCAGTTTCTATGACACAACGGTAAAATATTTAATACTGGTAATCAGAATGTGTTAGGTGTCAAGTTATATGGCTGCAATTTGATTGTTTGAAGTGTAATTCTACAATTGTTTTCAAAAAAGCTATTGTTTACCTATTCTTTWTTCTAAATCAACAATGTATATTTGTTGGGCCCACCAGACAGATTATACTTTGGCCCACCAAACCCAAAAGTTTGAGCACCCCTGCTATATAGCTACACACATTACACTAGGCTACACAAATTACACTAAACTCTACACATATTACACAAAAAAATACTACTGTCTGAGTTGCACAACATTTGTAATTATTTATATTATTGACTTCGAATGCAGGATATTCTATCTGGCTATAGATATTTTACAAAATGGCTGTGGTTTAACCTCGTCCCCAGGCTCAAGCCAGGGGTGTAATCATTAGTACAAACAGTTGCAAAACGAAACAATTTGCAACTAAAACGAGAGTTTCTAATGGACGAATTCAGGAAGGTCCATCACGTTTCATCCAGTTTGCGTCTGCTTAAGAAACGTTTTTCAACAGAAAAGGCGTAATGAATACGCCCCTGGGCCCAGCTTCAACCTCAGGTTGAGGGACTGGGGGAAGGGCTATACATTACGGACATTTCTGACGTGCAAGACTAGCCAAATCGAAAAATGACCCTTAACTTAACTTAACCAAACCATTAACCCTGACATTAACCAAATGTTTTACAAATTCTGAGATTAAATATCGGTTTGCACGTCAGAAAAGTCCGTGTAGCCACTAAACAAACCATCTTTTATTATAGCCCTTTCCTCGAGACTACTGGCAAAGATGGTGGTTGGCTAGCTAGCTTGAAATTGTAGCAGCAATGCACACTACAACAGGTCACCTATACAATGAATTGCAATATATGGATAGTTTACCCTTTTCCTCCCGGAGCGTTTGCATTTTGTTGTTTTGCAAACATTAGCTAGACCAAAAACAGTGGCTCTCTTCACAGATCTGTCCGTGAAAATCTTGTTTACGACATTAGACCCATAGCTCAGTGCATCCGACGGTGCATGCACAGTAAAAAATGAATGCCTGTTTTTACTGCGATGAAATAATCTTCAACGTTACACATTTGAAATATACACTATTTTAATTTGAAATATGACTTATTTAATTACATATTAAATTATGAAACTGTTTATGTAGCTAATCGTTTAAAAACGAATTGTTCAAATATCAATATGGCAGGCAAAATTGTAGACAAAAACAAAAGAAGACCTCCTAAACACGTGATTATGAGGTGCGGAAGGAAAGTTGTGATTTCGGGAAAACGTGAGTGAAGATTTGTTTCTCATGGGTGGAAAAGGTTGGAAAATAGCTAACATAAAGAATACATTATGGATGACGAGGAGGAGACCTACAGACTGTGGAAAATCCGCAAAACAATCATGCAGGTAAATTGTAAAATTGAGAATACTTCATCCCAGGCACTCGGTTTACAATTTGTTCTCGAGTACCCAYGGTAGGCTGAACTCGCCTTCCGAACGTTCTAATCCCATTTTGTTGTACTATGTCACAATAACAACTTCGCTACAGTTGGCAATGAATACCTGCTCACGTTGTTTATAGTTAAAATGTAAACTAAAAATGACTCATGTTACTCTGAGGTCGTCCCATTGTTTACTATAGGGAAATATAGGTATGTCTGTCTATTTTGCCTAAAATCTCGAAATGTGTATATTTTAGATTTTTTTTTAAATTGGACACAATTTTAATCATGAGAATCTCCTCTTTCTGATTATGTAAGGCTGGGCAGTGTATCTCGTTATCATCAAACGCTAGGCCAGAACTAGTCAGAAGTTGCCATTTTTTCCTACTTCCTGTTATGCAGACATAAGCACACTTGGCACCATTGAGGTGCGGATGTTTACTTTCTACACAAGTTGTTATTTTTCAGTTTCGTCCTAAGAACAGATTGTAGTGGTAAAATAAAAAGGGATAAATTTTTTGATGCCATTTAGGCTAAATGGAATTCTAACAGGCTGACTACACCGCTCGCGTCACAAAATAAATGTAGAAATCTATATTATTCAATTATTGCACCCACTGCTTGTCGGTGTCAACAAGCGTCTGCCTTGCCAAGGGCTAAAATAGAAGTCAGTTATATTTCTGACGCAAATCGCGCTGCAAGTCCTGCCTCTCCCATCTCCTCATTGGTTTATAGAAGCAGGTACCCACGTGCCATCTCCTCATTGGTTATACCCACGTGGGTGACTGAAAGACGAACGGGGTCAGTGGCGGGAATGCACCTAATTTATCAAAGTTGCCAATCGCAATATAAAGTCAAGAGAAGAAAAAGCCTGGAAGGAGGAGAGATGACTAGAAACGATTCATTTGACCGTTTTATGTGTGGAATAATTGGCGGAGTAGAGGACCTTGTGCATTTCAGGTAAAATAACAACTCAATGTTTATATCCCAGGACAAATTAGCTAGCAACAGCAAGCTAGCTAAATAGGACAAATTAGCTAGCAAGTGTAAACCAGCTAGCTAAATTGCCATAAATGTTTAATGCTGTTCGATCTGTCCCCAGGTTAATATAATTGGTTCAGAGTTTGTTTTGATATTTTAACCTGTGTGTAGTGATCGAGTTTGGTGTGGGGGGACAGAATACATTTATGCACGATGGCGCAATTAGGTGCATTCCCGCCACTGACCTCGTTCATCTTTCAGTCACCCACGTGGGTATAACCAGTGAGGAGATGGCACGTGGGTACCTGCTTCTATTGGCCGTTGCTTATATAACAGCCTATACTCTTCTGGGAAGGCTTTCCACTAGATGTTGGAACATTGCTGCGGGGACTTGCTTCCATTCAGCTACAAGTGKATTAGTGAGGTTGGGCATTGATGTTGGGCGATTTGGCCTGGCTCGCAGTTGGCGTTCCATTTAATCCCAAAGGTGTGCTGTAGTGTTAAGATTTCCCTTCAGTGGAACTAAGGGGCCTAGCCAGAATCATGGAAAACAGCCGTAGACCATTATTCCTCCTCCACCAAACTTTACAGTTGACACTATGCATTGGGGCAGGTAGCGTACTCCTGGCATCCCCCAAACCCAGATTTGTCCGTCGGACTGCCAGAAAACGCTTTCCTCTGCTCCAGAGTCCTATAACGGTGAGCTTTACACTACTCCAGCTGACACTTGGCATTGCACATGGTGATCTTAGGCTTGTGTTCATGTAACAGTTTAACTTTACGTCCGTCCCCTCGACCGGGGCATGAACCAGGGACCATCTGCACACATCAACAACAGTCACCCACGAAGCATCGTTACCCATCGCTCCACAAAAGCCGCGGCCCTTGCAGGGCAAGAGGAACCACTACTTCAAGGCCTCAAAGCGAGTGACGTAACCGATTGAAACGCTATTAGCGCGCACCACTGCTAACTATTTCACATCCGTTAACACTCACCCCCCCTTCGACCTCCTCCTTTTCCGCAGCAACCAGTGATCCAGGTCAACAGCATCAATGTAACAGTATAACTTTATGGCGTCCCCTCGCCCCGACCCGGGCGCGAACCAGGGACCCTCTGCACACATCAACAACAGTCACCCACGAAGCGTCGTTACCCATCGCTCCACAAAGGCCGCGGCCCTTGCAGAGCAAGGGGAACCACTACTTCAAGGCCTCAAAGCGAGTGACGTAACCGATTGAAACGCTATTAGCGCGCACCACTGCTAACTAGCTAGCCATTTCACATCCGTTACATTCGGCTGCTCGGTCATGGAAACCCATTTCATAAGCACCCGACGAACAGTTATTGTGATGACGTTCCTTCCAGAGGCAGGTTGGAGCTTGGTAGTGAGTGTTGCAGTTGTTATGCGCTTCAGCACTCGGCGGTCCCGTTCTGTGAGCTTGTGTGGCCTTCCACTTCACGGTTGAGCCGTTGTTGCTCCTAGACGTTTTCACATCACAATAACAGCACTTAGAGTTAACCGGGGCAGCTATAGCAGGGCAGACATTTTACGAACTGACTTGTTGGAAAGGTGGCATCCTATGACGGTGCCACGTTGAGTCACTGAGCTCTTCAGTTAGGCAATTCTACTGCCAGTGTTTGTCCATGGAGATTGCATGGCTGTGTGCTCGATTTCATACATACATACATACATACATACATACATACATACATACATACATACATACATACATACATACATACATACATACACACACAGACACACAAAAGTATGTAATGTCGTCTTGGTTATGACGCTACAAACWTGGCTTTTGGGGAGTTTCTGCCATTCTTCTCTGCAGATCCTCTCAAGCTTTGTCAGGTTGGATGGGGAACGTTAAGGCGCATCCTATTTTCAGGTCTCTCCAGAGATGTTCGATCGGGTTCAAATCCGGGCTCTGGATGGGCCACTCAAGTACATTCAGACTTGTCCCGAAGTCACTACTGCGTTGTCTTGGCTGTGTCCTTCGGGTTGTTCTGTTGGAAGGTGAACCTTCGACCCAGTTAGAGGTTCAGAGAGCTCTAGTGCAGGTTTTCATCAAGGATCTCTCTGTAGTTTGCTCCYTTCATCTTTGCCTCGATCCTGACTAGTCTCCCAATCCCCTCCGCTGAAAACATCCCCACAACATGATTCACCGTAGGGATGGTGCCAGGTTTCCTCCAGTTGTGACACTTTGCATTCAGGCCAAAGAGTTCAATCTTGGTTTCATCAGACCAGAGAATCTTGTTTCTCATGGTCTGAGAGTCTTTAGGTACATTTTTGCTAAACTCCAAGCGGGCTGTCATGTGCATTTTACTGAGGTGTGGCTTCCATCTGGACACTCCACCATAAAGGCCTGACTGATGAAGTGCTGCAGAGATGGTTGTCCTTCTGGAAGGTTCTCCCATCTCCACATAAGAACTCTGGAGCTCTATCAGAGTGACCGTCGAGTTCTTGGTCACCTCCCTGACCAAGGCCCTTCTCCCCCGATTGCTCAGTTTGGCCAGGCGGCCAGCTCTAGGAAGAGTCTTGGTGGTTCCAAACTTCTTCCATTTAAGAATAATGGAGGCCACTGTGTTCTTGGGGACCTTCAATGCTGTAGACATTCTTTGGTACCCTTCCACAGATCTATGCCTCGACACAATCCTGTCTCTGAGCTCTACGGAGAATTCCTTCTACTTCATGTCTTGGTTTTTGCTGTGACATGCACTGTCAACTGTGGGACCTTATTTAGACAGGTGTGTGCCTTTCCAAATCATGTCCAATCAATTACATTTACCACAGTTGGGACTCCCAAGTTGTAGAAACATCTCATGGATGATCAATGGAAACAGGATGTACTTGAGCTCAATTTCAAGACTCATAGCAAAAGGTCTGAATACTTATGTAAATTAGGCATTTCTGTTTTACATTTTTTTTATACATTTGCAAAAAACCTGTTTTCACTTTGTCATTGTAGGGTATTGTGTGTAGATTGCTAAGGATTTTGTTTTATTTCATCCATTTTAAAATAAGGCTGTAATGTAACAAAATGTGAAAAAAGTCAAGGAGTCTCAATACTTTTCCAAAGGCACTGAATATAGGTAGATATATAGTGAGTGATACAGTAGATTAAATAACGTCTGATTCTAGAGGTCCTAAAAATACAATTTAAAATTAAATATTTTTCTTTAGGTGAGCCAGGTCCAAGGACCTTTTTATATGTTCAGAGGCAGACAGGCTCTGGCAGCCAAAACAGGCAAATACTCTATCTAAAATTGAATCGATTCTCAATTGCGGTACGGTTCCAGAAACCCTCTACTTTCATATCGCATCAAAATAGTTTCACAAATGCACTTACTGTCCGTTACAATACGTTTTCACACGTCCTTCTTTAGTTACAGGTGTTCATAGCATGCTAGATAGCTAATTTGCACAGGTGGTTGCTTCTGTCTTCCGTCTGTCTTCTGTAATTGATTCTTCAGCTACCGGTAGCAAGCTAACTCCACTTATTTATTTGTTTTTCCCCTTTCACATAGTTGTGCCACGACAGAGGCTACCTTGTGACGCAGGATGAGTTGGACCAGACTCTGGACGAGTTCAAGAGCCAGTTTGGGGACAAGCCGAGTGAAGGGCGCCCGCGGCGGACAGATCTCACTGTGCTGGTCGCCCACAACGATGACCCGACCGACCAGATGTTCGTCTTCTTTCCAGGTAACTAGAAGACAAACAGACCTGACTGCCACAGCAGCATGCACGCATTTCCAAGGTGTCACTAGCTATTTTCGGAAAATAAKTTTTGGTCTGTGAGCATCAGTTGTCTGGACCTTTACTTCGCTACAATTGTTGCACATCAATCAACAAATCTCTTTGTCCACAGAGGAGCCCAAGGTGGGAATCAAGACTATAAAGATGTACTGCCAGCGCATGCAGGAGGAGAATATCACACGTGCCTGCATCGTGGTCCAGATGGGGATGACGCCTTCCGCCAAACAGGTGGGGCAGGACTGAGCCAATTAGCTTCTCTGTTGCTCTTTAGCCTTCCTTCCTGCTCGGAGTAATCACTTGTATTATACAGTCATACACAGTGCATTCAGACTTTTTCACATTTTGTTACGTTACAGCCTTATACTAAAATGGATTAAATACACATTTTCCCTCATCAATCTACATAATGGCAAAGCGCAAATTGTTTTTTATTTTTTCAAAATGATTAAAAACATAAACAGATACCTAATTTACATAAGTATTCAGACCCTTTGCTATGAGACTCTAAATTGAGCTCCGGTGCATCCTGTTTGCATTGATCATCCTTGATGTTTCTACAACTTGATTGGAGTCCACCTGTGGTAAATTATATTGATTGGACATGATTAGGAAAGGCACACACCTGTCTGTATGAGGTCCCACAGTTGACAGAGGGAAGCCACGCCTCAGTGAAAGGCACATGACAGCCGGCTTGGACACCTAAAGGACTCAAACCGCAAGAAACAAGATTCTCTGGTCTGATGAAACCAAGATTGAACTGTTTGGCCTGAATGCCAAGTGTCACGTTTGGAGGAAACCTGGTACCATCTCTACGGTGGAGCATGGTGGTGGCAGCATCATGCTGTGGGGATGTTTTTCAGCGGCAGGGACTGGGATCGAGGGGAAGATGAACGGAGCAAAGTACAGAGATCCTTGATGAAAACCTGTTCCAGAGCTCTCAGGGCCTTAGACTGGGGTGAAGGTTCACCTTCCAACAGGACAACGACCCTAAGCACACAGCCAAGACAATGCAGGAATGATTTAGGGACAAGTCTTTGAATGTCCTTGAGTGACCCAGCCAGAGCCTGGACTTGAACCTGATAAAACGTATCTGGAGAGACCTGTAAATAGCTGTGCAGCAACTCTCCCCATCCAACCTGACAGAGCTTGAGAGGATCTGTAGAGAAGAAGGGGAGAAACGTCCCAAATACAGGTGTGCCAAGCTTGTAGTGTCATATCCAAGAAGAATCGAGGCTGTAATCGCTGCCAAAGGTGCTTCAACAAAGTACTGAGTAAAGGGTCTGAATGCTTATTTAAATGTGATATTTCCGGGGTTTATTTGCAAAAATGTCTAAACTTGTTTTTGCTGTGTCATTATGGGGTGTTGTGTGTAGATTGATGAGGGAAAAAACTATTTAATCCATTTTAGAATAAGGCTGTAACAAAATGTGGGAAATGTGAAGCGGTCTGAATGGTTTCCYAATACACTGTAGGTCACAGCCATAATTACACTACAGCTAACACTTGCTAATTCACATCAGAATACTCCATGGAGCAGAATAATAAAATATATATTTTTTCATAGTATTTTAACAGAGATGTTACTTTTCGAGTGGCCCAGTCCTATACTGATCACTCGTCCCTATCCAGGGGACAGTTATGACTCCCTTGTTTCTTTCTTTTCAGTCGCTGGTGGACATGGCACCCAAATACATCCTAGAGCAGTTTCTACAACAGGAGCTCCTCATCAACATCACAGAGCATGAYGTATGTGCGCTCGTTTAGAGTTGCTGTTGCAGCCAAATATATTGGTACACGTCCACCTTTCTTAAATAATTCCCTGTTTCTTGCCCCCAAAAAATAGATGAAATTGAAAAACTTTGTCTCCACWCCTTATTGGATTTTCAGCAATGCAGAAGGATTTTATTTTTGTAAACATAAGTTTACAATTTTAATTAAGATTAAATGGTATGGACAAAATTACTGGCACCCCGGAGCTAATACTTTGTTGCACAGCCTTTGGCCAAGATAATGTAGCCATCAATAAGCTTGCTACACCTTTCTACAGGCAATTTGGCTAACTGCTCTTATTCTTCTATATTTGAGGGATGCTCTCCAGCAACTGCTGGTTTTGGATGTGATTCAGAACTGTCCCATGTTTCTTCTTGAACTATCCCTGTGCTTTTTGACCTAATAATCTGCTTATTTCACGATGCCTTGCGCATGTTCAAGGCCCCCAGTACCAGAGGCGGCAAAGAAACCCCACAGCATTATCAAACTTCCCCATGGTTGATTGTTGGGAGGGTGTTATTTTCATTGAATGCTTCATTTGGATGACAGTAAACAGAGCTCTGATCTGTATTGCCAAAGGGCTCTAATTTTGTTTAATTTGTCCACAGAACATTTCGCCCAGGATTTAGGCTTGTTTAGGTGTATTTTTTGTGAAGTTCAATCAGGCTTTCGTGTCTCCTTCAGTAGTGGGGGCTTCCCCACGACCAAACGAAGCATTCAAAGAGAAACCACGCATCAAAAGAACCCAGGAATGGTTAATTGATGGCTACAAGAAGCATTTGTCAGCAGTTATCTTGGTCAAGGGCTGTGCAAACAAGTACTAACTTCAGGGTGCCAATAATGTTGTCCATGCTATTTGTGTTTTATTTTCTAAATTAAAAATAAAATTGATTCTGCAATTTTGAAAATCCAATAACAAGGTGTGGAGATGAACGTTTTCTTCAAATTTAAACTCTTCTTTTAGAAGAAATTAGGAATTTTTTAACAAAAGTGCAAGCGTGTCAATTATTTGGCTGCAAACTGTATAACCTGCACACACAGTATCTTGCCTAAAGGGTACTTTGAGCATGTTCGAGTTTGCTTACTAAAGCAGATGAGAACAGATGGAAGTSGATGATTGCGGTTGGGGGAGGTACATCTGCGACAYCTGAAAGTCAGTGTTTTCTAACAAGGCTCATGTCAACATGGCAGTGTCAACATAGCTGGCGTTCTTTTTAAAACTTCCTTCAGAATGCCCATATCACACACTRACAAACTCAAAACATACAATACATTTGTGAAAGAGGGGTCTCAAAGATTTACATTTATTWGTAGCCAATCCGTTGTAGTTGGTTCTTGTTTCAGTCACATCTTTGGTCAAATTCGCGTTAGTCAGGGAAAAACACCCGAATGATTGGTTGACAATAGTGCCTCCCACAATGCAGTCGATGGCTGAAGACAGGGTGCAGTTGGCAGTGGTGTAAAAAGTACCTAATTGTCATACTTGAGTAAAAGTAAAGATACCTTTTAATAGAAAATGACTCAAGTAAACGTGAAAGTCACCCAGTAAAATACTATTTGAGTAAAAATCTAAGTATCTGYTTTTAAATATACTTAGTGTCAAAAGTAAATGTAATTGCAAAAATATACTTAAGTATAAATCATTTCAAATTGCTTAAATTAAACCAGACGGCACAATTTTCTTGTTTTTGTTAATTTATGGATAGGCAGGGGCCCACTCCAACACTCGGACATAATTTACAAGCGAAGCATTTGTTTAGTGAGTCTGCCAGATCAGAGGCAGTAGGGATGACCAGGGATGTTCTCTTGTTAAGTGTGTGAATTTGACCATTTTCCTGTCTTGCTAAGCATTCAAAATGTAATGGGTACTTTTGGGCGTCAGGAAAAATGTATGAGTAAAAAGTACATTGTTTTCTTCAGGAATTTTGTGAAGTAAAAGWTGTCAAAAATATATATAGAAAAGTACACCGATCCCAAAAAACGACTTAAGTAGTACTTTCTAAATTATTTTTACTTAAGTACTTTACACCACTGGCAGTTGGTGTGGAGAAACTGAAGACTGTATTTAAAAAACTGCGTGACCTTTGATCATGTGGTTTTTGTAAAGTTCATGCAGTCGACATGTAGACAAGTCCGACAATTTTTATACCCAAAATGCAACACATTGAAAGTTGGTGATCAGCACTGATCAACGATGGTCTCTGAATGCATGAAACTGATGCGTTCAAACAAGCCCAATGTCTTTATACTACATAAACAAAATATTTTCTGTAATTATATGCTCTTTGATTTGAGTCTTTTATTTCCTTTCTTTTTAGCTGGTTCCTGAGCACATAGTGATGACAAAAGAAGAACTGTCAGAGTTGCTGCTTCGATAGTATCTTTTTAGCTCTAAATGCAGAATTATTTCTAAACCATGCATTACACAATACATATTTTTTGTTACCATGTTCCACACTAATACATACATACATACATACATACATACATACATACATACATCATGAACATGTATGATGTTGCCATAGTGATTCCTTGATTGACGTGTCAGTAAACTGAAGGAGAGCCAGCTACCCAGGATTCAAGCAGGAGACCCTGTGGCCAGATACTTTGGACTGAAAAGAGGACAGGTGTGACACACACACACACAAACAAACAAATGACTGAGGCGTTTTATGTGCAATTTTAGTTTACTCCTGTGTTGACCTGCTGGCCTGTCTGTTCTAACAGGTAGTGAAGATCATCAGACCTAGTGAGACTGCCGGTAGATACATCACCTACAGACTGGTGCAGTAAACGCACACCTGCTCTATTATGGTCTATTATGGACCAGAAGGAGAATGAGATGCAGTAAACACACACCAGCTCTATTATGGACCAGAAGGAGAATGAGATGCAGTAAACACAGCAACTGCTCTATTATGGACCAGAAGGAGAATGAGATGCAGTAAACACACACCTGCTCTATTATGGACCAGAAGGAGAATGAGATGCAGTAAACACACACCAGCTCTATTTATGGACCAGAAGGAGAATGAGATGCAGTAAACACACACCAGCTCTATTATGGACCAGAAGGAGTATGAGATCTGATGTTTGCGGACAGGGAATGACTGAAGATGCTCCATATGAAGAAGAAAGAACATGCTCTCATCACTTTGTCTCCCAATAACTTTTGTGAATAGGTTGACTTGCTTACCTTCTGGCACTACTAGTTTTTATGAATGTGCTTGAGGTGATAACCTCTGCATTTGTTGGATTTTTTAAATATGAGCATTTTGAATATGAACGGGCAAATGATTTATTTCAGAAGAAATAAATCCAACTGTTTTTAATGTCGAAGAGCAAGGCAAGGTCTTTTCACATTCGAAAAAATGTCCCACATAACTGATTGAAGTTGAATGCACACTGAACATTTGTGTTCATTATTACCGTGACTGCAGTTACTGTGTTGCAAAACAGTCAAATCTCAGCAACAATCATTGGGAGTCAAACATTTGCGTAGCGCTTGACTGTTGAATTTTATGTCACCGAGGATATACAACAAATCATGTTAGAACTGTAACAATATAAACATATCATCTCTCAATGACTAGCACACCAACCAGCAGCAGTGCTGATGCAGTGGCGTGAGTACACAGGCAGATGGTAGGCTGGAGTATAGACATACCATATGAATACACCATACAAGGGGTATACAGAAAGAGGAAACTGCAGGCACAACAACACTGAATCTCACATTCCTTCCTGGTAACGCACCAGGTAATTAAAACAATACAAATAGCTTTGTGCAGCATTTTGGCAAAACTGGTTTAGAAAATCATACCTCAAGTCATGCAATGAAATTAACACGTTCACACAACAGCAATATGATATTCTGCTATCCACTCAGTGTACTAACGTTTTCATCAGTAGTCAACGCATATAAACAGTAAGTTGGCACCACTTTCATTTCAACTACAATTTCCCAAATGAATTCCAATTTGTAGAATTCACTAAAGTACTTTTTCATTTGAAAAACTGAATTCCATTTTTTCCAGAAGTTCTTTGTTGAAGAGTTCAGGTCCAGAGAGGATCAGTGGGTGCTGCGGCTGAGGGTTCCTCCTCAGTCTGATTCCACTGGTCTCTCAGTGTGGTTGTCTGGCGTCTCACCCCCGTCGTGTTGTGATTCTGTCTTGTCTCTCCCCTCCTCCCCCCCACCGTCCTAGGAGAAACACACAGCAGAAATGGTTGAATGTGATAAACAATTGTGTGCATGTGTGTATGCCCGAGTGGCGCAGCGGTCTAAGGCACTGCATCTCAGTGCTGGAGGCATCACTACAGACACCCTGGTTCGAATCCAGTCTGTATCACAACTGGCTGTGATTGGGAGTCCCATAGGGCGGTGCACAATTGGCCCGGTGTAGCCCGTCATTGTAAATAAGAATTTGTTCTTAACTGACTTGCATTGTTCAATAAAAAAAAATGTATATTTATATATTTTTAAATGCGTCCTTCTCTTCTATTTGTGTGGTTGCTACCGCTCTTCCACCCTCTCGAGGCCCATAATTGTATTTTCCTCACATCACTTGTTTCTAGAGCAGAACCAGCACACTGTTTCACTATGACACCCTACACCCACAGTCGCTCACTCACCTGGCTCTGGCTTAGGGCTAAGGGGGAAACTGGGGAGCCGTCATGGAAGAGGGTGCTGTAGAAGACTATGAGAGTCTCTACGATGCGGGCCTGGTGGGGGTAGTCTACCAGGGAGGACAGGGCCACGGTGGCCCCAGAGGGACGGGGACGCATCAGGGTGGGGCCAAACACAATGCCAAGGTTACTGGGACTCATCTTGTTCTCCTGCTCACACTCAGACACCCTGAGACAGGAGAAAAGTGAAGAAATAAGAGGGAGGAAGGAAAGAGTAAGAAAGGAGAAATGGCCACGATGAGCTATTTGTTCTTCATCAAACGTTAGGATTAATGTCCCGTGTTAAAATCACATTTTATGTGTGTGTGCCTTACTCATGGTCACCTCACCTGCACAGATGCTGTGCAATATAGCGCAGTGTGGCTGTATTAGCCTGCGGCAGCTCCGTTAGCATTAGCTCCCTCAGGCTGTGGACCAGAGTCAGGACCTCCAGAGGAGTCTCAGCCCCCAGGTCTGCCAGCACTGCTGCCCCAGCCACCTCACCTCCATCTGGGCTAGGAGACGCAGAACGCAGGCTCTCCTTGGCCAGCCCCATCAGAGATGGATAGAGATGGAAGGGAAAGATAGGCTCTGGCAGCTGGAGAGGGAAGAAGGGAAAGCGAGGGGGGTGGAGATGAAGAGAAGGGGACAGAGAGTGAGGAGGAGGAGGACAAATAGTGAGGGGGTGGAGAGGAAGAGGAGGACAGAGAGAGGGTGGAGAGGAAGAGGACAGAGTGAGGGGGGGAGAGGAAGAGGAGGACAGAGTGGGGAAGGAGAGGAAAGAGGAGGACAGAGTGAGGGGGTGGAGAGGAAGAGGACAGAGTGGGGTGGAGAGGAAGAGGAGGACAGAGTGAGGGGGTGGAAGGAAAAGGACAGTGAGGGGTGGAGAGGAAGAGGACAGAGTGAGGGGGTGGGAGAGAAGAGGAGAACGAGAGGGGTGGAGAGGAAGAGGAGGACAGAGTGAGGGGGTGGAGAGGAAGAGGAGGACAGAGTGAGGGGGTGGAGAGGAAGAGGACAGAGTGAGGGGTGGAGAGGAAGAGGACAGAGTGAGAGGATGGAGAGAAAGATGAGGGCAGAGAGAGGAGGTGAAGAGGAGGAAAGTGAGGGTGGAGAGGAAGAGGACAGAGAGTGAGGGGGTAGAGAGGAAGAGGACAGAGAGGCGAGGGGTGGAGAGGAAGAGGACAGAGAGTGAGGGGTAGAGGAAGGAGGACAGAGTGAGGGGGTGGAGAGGAAAAGGACAGAGAGTGAGGGGGTGGAGAAGAGGAGGACAGAGAGTGAGGGGTGGAGAGGAAGAGGACAGAGAGCGAGGGTGGAGAGGAAGAGGACAGAGAGTGAGGGGGTGGAGAGGAAGGAGGACAGAGAGTGAGGGGGTGGAGAGGAAGAGGAGACAGAGTGAGGGGTGGAGAGGAAGAGGAAGAGTGAGGGGTGGAGAGGAAGGAGGACAGAGAGTGAGGGGTGGAGAGGAAGAGGAGGGCAGAGTGAGGGGTGGAGAGGAAGGAGGAGGGCAAAGAGTGGGGGGGGGTGGAGAGGAAGAGAGGAGGGGAAGAGGGTGAGGGGAGGGAGTGGGATGCAGAGTGAAGGAGGGATAGTGAGTCTAGAAGTGGAGGGAGAGTATTTTGTGAGTGTATGTATGTAACAGTATGTTACCTGTCTGAGGTAAAGTTTGAGCATGTTGCTGATATCATGAGGAAAGGCTTGGGACAGTTCCACCAGCTCTTTCCCATTCTCAAAGGCCTGGCACAGCTTCTCCACACGAGTCTTCACCCCATTCACACGATAGATACCCTATACACACACACACACACACAGTTTATATGTCAAGTCATTCTTTCAATGTGTGTGTGTGTACTACTCTGTGTGTAAGTGTAAAAGCACCTTCATCCTAAGAGCCCTGCTCTCTATCTCTGTGATGCACTTCCTGATGACCAGAGGCACACCATCGGGGTCTCCCAGCCCCTGCGTGAAGTCCCTGCCAAACAGCGACAGGCGACCTTGTAGCTTCTTATGGCCACACTGGATAGCCAGGCTCTCCAAGCAACGCCTATGGCATGCCAGATAACACTGCAGGAGGGAAGACAAGCAAATAATATAGTAACTTTACAGTCAGTAAACAGAGTAGACATATTACACATTCTACTGTACCTCCTAGGGTGTGTGTGTGTGACTCACCTCCTCACACTCTGCACCCTGGAAGTACACATAGCTGTTACACTCTCTGCATTTGGCAGGTGTGCGGAGCTTGCGGAGTCTGTGGGTCTTTGCTGCCTTGGACATTCCCACATTCCGGAAGGGACCAGTGGGAACGGCCATCTCTGGCTCTGTCCCGGAACACACAGCAAGAGAAAAGACAAACAAGAGAGAAGAGAAAGTTCAGAATGAGAAAGAGAGGGTCGTATCCTAACCTGAACTATTCATGCAATTCTCCCTCTGTGTGGATCTCGATTTAGACAGAGTTCAGACAAACGGAGACTTGAGGAGGACAGTGTTTGTTACCCTGTTCAAACGAGGTGACGTTTCCATCATGTTCCTCCAGTTCTTCATTGGCTTTAGGTACGTGCCCTGAAACACACACTATTATATATCATTGAATATTCTGAATGATACATCGCTGGACCCTTTTCTGTAATCTAGAAATTGCTGAGGCTCTATGGTAGCTGTGCTGGAGGTTGACATTCTAGTTTCTACATCAGGAGGTACCAGTGCTGGAGGACTCCAGACCATAGACTCCTCCAAGACAGTCCGAGTCCTTCATCGTTGACGGCCAGGACTTGTGTGATTGCTGACCTTGCCCTTCAATAAGGACAAATACCACCAATGAGCTTTCAAATGAAGCACCATACTGAAAACTTCTAATCTTGGTTCGTGGTTCCTATAAATCACATCTGTGGTGAGAAAAGTGTGCTACTCTTCTTCTTAGACCATTAGAGAAGTGGATGACCCCTTACACGAGTCAATCAGGACTCACCACATCTCTGTGTGACTCCATCCTCAGCACCACCCTCCTCGTCTGTGGTAGGTGTGGTCTCCGTGCTGATTGGTGCGTCCGTGGGAGGTGTGGTCTCCGTGCTGATTGGTACATCCGTGTTAGAGCTGTTGTGGCGGGTGCGTCCAGACAGACTGATGAGGGAAGGAGAAAATGACATTGCTTCCTCCTGAAAATCACAGTAGTTGGTAGCCAACTAACTGGCCTGTTCTGACCCTTTGAAGGCTAACGCCACTTACAAAACGTTTCTCTGCACCTGCTATTTTCCGATCTCGACAACATTATGAATCACTGAAAGGTCAACTGTAAACGATTTCAAGTGTGAACCCACTGGTTTGATGAGTAGGGCTCGAAGTGGTAGTGAGCTTCAGGCTCTGGGTTCGACAGATGTCTGGCATCCTCTGTGCTCGTGTAGAGATGTCTGGCATCCTCTGGGCTCTTGTGTAGATGTCTTGCGTGAGCGGCGTACTGTTGTCCCGGCTCGTAGAGCTTGGTGCTCTCACACAGAGTCTGGTAGTGGACTGGCAGCGCTGCTGTCTGCATGTGCAGCAGCTGATAGTACGACACTGTGCACTGGGGAGGGAGACATGTTGTAAAGAACTACAACACCCAGGAATAAGCAATTCGATGGAGACAAACTACAATTTCCATAAACACATTTCGTCTGTCCCAAGATCTCTCGTGAACAGACTTCATAAACATAATCAAACCTAAAGGTGGATGTAGTCATGATTAGGACGTTTGATTGGTCAGTGCAATCCACCTGCAGGGGGGATTTTACTTCCCTGACAGAGGCGTGAGTTGACTTACAGATCTGAGGGTGTGGTCTGTGTGTCTGATGACATCATGGATCTGTCTGAGAGTGCTGCCCTTAGTCTGCTCTCTCTCCTGGTGCCGCGCCTCCGCCTCGGATATACATGCACGATACACAGCCTCTGCCTCTTCAGCCTGTAGAGACACACAAGGACCAGCCATTAGGTGCGATACATTTTGCTCGCCTGGCATAACTGAGTTGGCAGAGTTGGCACTTCAGGATCTATAAAAAGGTCTGAAAAGTGAAAACTTAGTCCATCTGGCATGCAAGGCAAGCTAAATTCGAGACGCGCTCTCTGCCCCTATCAGACTAGTCAGCTGACCTTGGTTCTGGCCTCCTCCTCCAATCGCTTCTTCCGGTCCAGAGCTTTAAGCCCGCCTGCTCCCCCTTGTAGCTCCTCCTCTGCCCGACCCCTGGCCTTGTCATATTCCTCACAGCGAATCACGTACGAGCCTCGAGCTTTACGCATGCTACTCTCAGCATCAGTCTAGGAACAGACAAACACACACACAAACACATGAAATAATAATAATACATTTTATTTGGTGGATACCTTTCAAGGTAATCAAGGATATCTTACATTACAAGTAGCCATTAAAAGCAAGTGTAGTACATAAAACCAATTGCATCAATCAAAGTAAACATTTTATCAAAGGACCAGATGAAATAGGACAGATAAAAGAGGATGGAAGTGTTGGGGTTTAGGGGGTAGGGTTGAAAATAGGATACGGACCTGGTTTAGGTAAGGGTTTAGGGGGTAGGGTTGGGTAGAGGATACAAACCTGATTTAGGTAGGGGTTTAGGGGGTAGGGTTGGAAATAGGATACGGACCTGGTTTAGGTAAGGGTTTAGGGGGTAGGGTTGGGTAGAGGATACAAACCTGGTTTAGGTAAGGGTTTAGGGGGTAGGGTTGGGTAGAGGATACAAACCTGGTTTAGGTAGGGGTTTAGGGGGTAGGGTTTGGGTAGGATACAAAACTTGGTTTAGGTAAGGGTTTTAGGGGTAGGGTTGGTAGAGAATACGAACCTGGTTTAAGGTAAGGGTTTAGGGGTTAGGGTTGGAATAGGAATACGACCTGGTTTAGGTAAGGGTTTAGGGGGTAGGGTTGGGTAGAGGATATCAAACCTGGTTTAGGTAAGGGTTTATGGGGATAAAAAAAAAAAAAAAAAAAAAAAAAAATAGGGTTGGGTAGAGGATACAAACCTGGTTTAGGTAAGGGTTTAGGGGTAGGGTTTGGAAATAGGATACAGACCTGGTTTAGGTAAGGGTTTAGGGGGTAGGTTTGGGTAGAGGATACAAACCTGGTTTAGGTAAGGGTTTAGGGGGTAGGGTTGGGTAGAGGATACAAACCTGGTTTAGGTAAGGGTTTAGGGTGTAGGGTTGGAAATAGGATACAGACCTGGTTTAGGTAAGGGTTTAGGCTAGGGTTGGGTAGAGAATACGAACCTGGTTTAGGTAAGGGTTTAGGGGGTAGGGTTGGGTAGAGGATACAAACCTGGTTTAGGTAAGGGTTTAGGGGGTAGGGTTGGAAATAGGATACGGTCCTGGTTTAGGGTAATGGTTTAGGGTAAGGGTTTAGGCTTAGAGTTTAGGGTAAGGGTGTGGGTTGGGGGGCACATAGGGATACATAGGTATAGTGAGAATGCACAGAATGGAGGGTAGGACAGAGAATCATAGAACACAGGCTATAGGTTATAGGCATCCTTGAAGAGGTGTGTTTTAAGGAGGTTTTTGAATGAGATGATTGTATCTGCATGTTGTATGTGTGGGGGGGGATCTCATTCCAGCAGCTGAAGGCCCGGGCACCCATGGTGGAGAGGCAGAATGAGGGGGTGACAAGGAGACCAGTAGAGGAGGAGCGGAGGGAGCGTGAAGAAGCATAGACTGAGAGAAGGTCAGAGAGGTAGGTGGGTGCCAGGTTGTGGAGGGCTTTGTAGGTGAGGAGGACTGTCTTTAAGTTAATAAAGGATTACACAGGGAGCCAGTGTAGATTGATGAGGATTGGTGTGATGTGTTCAGTTGATCTGGTGCTGGTGAGGATTCTGGCAGCAGAGTTCTGGACCAGTTGAAGTCTGTTGGTGAGTTTGGTGGGGATACCAGCGAGGAGAGTGTTGCAATAGTTCAAACGGGAAGTGACCAGGGCATGGATGAGAGTTTCCTTGCTGGAGTGTGATAGCGAGGGGCGGAGCCTGGAGATATTGCAGAGGTGATGTCATCCTGGTGATGGTTTTTATGTGGGGTTCGAAATAGAGGGAGCAGTCCAGAGTGACACCGAGGCGTTTGACTTTTGACAGAGCGATTGGTAAACCATCTACTCTCACTGAAATATGGAATATCAACGTCTTTCTCATACATGACATAAGAGTGAGACATGATAACACGTGCGCGGCATTAACATGTCAAGGCAACATGGACAAGACATAGGAGTGACTTTACCTGTTTCCTCTGGGCCCTCTGCCACTGCTCCCCGAGCTCTCTGCGTCTCCTCTCATGCTCCTGTTTACACTGCATCAGAGGCTGGGCCAGAGAGGGGTTGAGATAGAGACATTATTTCACTTGTAATAATCCTTGTAGGTGTGTGTGTGTGTGTGTGTGTGTGTGTGTGTGTGTGTGTGTGTGTGTGTGTGTGTGTGTGTGTGTGTGTGTGTGTGTGTCTGTGGGTTGTGTGTGTGTGTGTGTGTGTGTGTGTGTGTGTGTGTGTGTTGTGTGGTGTGTGTGTGTGTGTGTGTGTGTGTGTGTGTGTGTGTGTGTGTGTGTGTGTGTGTGTGTGTGTGTGTGTGTGTGTGTGTCACAGCTGCTGAGGGTAATACTGGCTGGAACGGAGCGGATGGAAAGGCACCTGGAAACAATGTGTTTTAATGTATTTGATACCATTCCAATGATTCGCTCCAGTCATAACACAATCGTCGTCCCCAATGAAGGTGCCCTCAACCTCCTGTGGTGTGTGTGTGTGTGTGTGATACTGATCTACCTGTAGAACAGTGTGTATGGAGCCAGTGGTTTGCTGCACTCCCACACTCTGCTCCAAGTCTGCTCCAGAGCCAGAGAGTAGATGGAAGAATGGCATCTGGGGCTGAGAGCAAGAGAGAGAAAGAGAGGAGAGTTTATGTGTTTATGTGCACGTTTGTCGTATGCGTGTTGTTCTCCCATTACCTGTGCAAATGCTCTGCTTACAGGATGACATGCCTCTGAGCCCTTGCAAACTCCATCTCTGAACCACAAAACACAGACGAACTCACACCAATATGCTGTGGTTAGCAAGAAAACTAAAAAAGCAGAAATTAAATGGACAACAAAAAGTTTGGCCCAATTCCATTCTTGCCCTAGATACTGGACAGGTGTAATGTAAATGTAGTTGAAGCCTAAGAGGCCGAGAACAACTGGTGATGGACACAGATAGAAGGAGTAAGAGGAACAGAATATAGATTAAGTCAAGTGATCAACCACCAGAACAGTCCTTTTCTCCAATAGTGATAACGTCCTTCAGTATCTGGACACAGCCTTGGATAGGAGAGAGCGGAGTCACTCCTCCTCCACTGCACTGCAGTAGGAGGTCAAGCCTGCATCTCCACTCAGCCACTGCACACACCACACACACACACACACAACACACACACACACACAACACACACACACACACACACACACACACACACACACACACACACACACACACAAACACACACCACACAAACAGAATGCTTAGACATCGAGGACATGTCATTTTGTACTTACTGCAGCAGTCCTGCTGGTCACTCCTCCCTTGACAGTCTTTGGCCTGGGCTGAGTCTAAGCCATACAGGTTCTCCATAGACTGCACACACACACCATCTCCGAGGTCACACAAATGCTTAGACTGAGCCATCCTTTACGATCAAAGAAAACATTGTTTGTTTTTTACACACACACACACACACACACTCACCCTGCTCCTCTCTGTTAGCGGTAGAGACAGGAGGGTGCTGCTGTCCACTTCTCCCATCAGAAGTTCCGACACACTGAGGGGGAGAGAAGGAAAGGGGTGTAAAATAGGGAGAGAGGGAGGAGAATGGGAAAAACCTTATCAATGTAGATCCTAGGGATAGTAAAGCGAAACACACACACACACACACACTTACCTGCTACTGAAAGCCACAGCCATGGTCTCGATGGCTTTCTCAAAGTCCTGCTTACCCATGTCACTGCTGTCCTTGTAACTAAACCCTGGACACACAAATACACACATTTGATCTCAGTACACTCTCAGTACACAGACCACCCACACCTTGATCCACACACATTCCAACAGGTGTCCAGTTCTAACAGTAGAGCTCTGACCTTTGACCTTGGAGATGAGTGTTCCGGCAGCAGTGAGGGTCTCTACAGTGTTGAGGAGGGGGTAGGCACCGATCACCTGCCTCAACACACGCAACACCTCTCCCAAACACTCCTGGGCCAGGTCACGACGGTCCAGCTGCCTGTCTGAGAGGTTATCTATCTGCCTGTCTGAGACAGAGACAGACAGCTATGTTATTTATAGGTCTAGAACTAAAACTGAAACTAAACATAAAGAAATAAGCATGAAAAACTGGTTTGAGGTGACATTCACAATTGTAACAGCAGCGCAGTGAGGCAACCATACGAGTGATAAAGTTCAACTTTAAAACACAACTTTAAAAATGTACTATTTTAACCTTGTATATGCTCACGCACGTACACACCGCAGAATTTGGATTGAATTCTATTTTTTGTTAAATATCAGAACAAACATTTTCCAGAATGCATTAGATCAAACACGGCAGTATGGAAGGGAACAATCTAACATCTCATGACAAAGAAAAATACTGTTTTACATCTAAATTATAATCAAACTAATATTTAAATAGATTTTTTTATTTAACTAGGGAAGTCAATTAAGAACAAATTCTTATTTACAATGACGGCCTACACCAGCCAAACCCGGACGATGCTGGGCCAATTGTGGGACTCCCAATCACAGCCGGTTGTGATACAGCCTGGATTCGAACCAGGGTGTCTGTAGTGACGCCTCTAGCACTGAGATGCAGTGCCTTAGACCACTGCAGCACTCGGGAATATGTGTATTCATTCCATTAAAAAATGGCATATCCTTATGATAAAAGATTTGTCAAATGAATGAAACTTTCATGTTTCACTTCTTAGTTGAATTGGTTTGAATTAAATTCTACTTCATTCAATTCCTATTTTGCTTCCTGTAGGTTGAGGCCAATTCGGGAATATCACCACCAACCCTGACACACAACACACCGCACACACAACACACACAACTAACATCCCACCACACACACACACCACACACCACACACACCAACACACACAGCAACATCACACAACACACACAGCACAACACACACACACACAACACCAACCACACACACAAAGGAACAAGATTTATATAAAATGTAGGTTATTTAAGCAATAAGGCACTAGGGGGTGTGGTATATCGCCAATATACCCCGGCTAAGGGCTGTTCTTAAGCACGACGCATCGCAGGGGGTGCCTGGAAACAGCCCTTAGCCGTGGTATATTGGCCGCTGCTTTATTCATATACAAATCTGATTTATTAATTTCTCCATGTGGTCATCCTCCCGGGGTGCCGTATTGCTATTATAAACTGGTTACCAATTTAATTTGAGCAGTAAAAATAAKTGTTTGTCATACCCGTGGTATACGGTCTGATATACCARGGCTGTCAACCAATCAGCATTTAGGGCTCGAACCACCCAGTTTATAATAGTACATAAACAGGCAGTATACACACACAGCACAGTACAAGTATAAACACACATATAATGAATCAAGCAAGAGGCCATGTAATGAAGCACTGTTTACTGGGGAAAAAGAGAACCAGCACCAGTAGCAGTCATTGAAACACAGCTACTGTTCTACTTCTCCTTTTTTGTGTGTTGTTTCTCAGTTGGGCCTTAGACGACTAAAGTGTGAAAATCAGGAACTGTAGGGCTGTTGTCTGTCACACTGCCACTCTTGATGTAGGAAGTGGTGGTGGACACGGACAGCACGTGAACCAACGTTCAAATGTAGTCAAAATGCAGTTTGGGGCTGAAACGTCAATGTTTTAAGAAAAATGTACTGTGTACTACTGCTTAGACCCCTAATTATTTAGGGGCCTAACTCTTTGTGAGTGTACCATCAGTTGGCTCTTGTTCTGTGGTTGATTTTAACACTCCTACCTCTGTTGTCACATTGTAATAACACACATACCCACTAAGAAAAGTCTCTCTCTCTCTCCTCCCTTCATTCTCTCTCTTTCTCCCTTATCTCCTCGCCCTACTTGGAGACTGGAGAACAGGAAGTTGCGATGAAAATAGCTGCCTGGACAGGAAGTGAAGTCACCCTGACATGGCTTAGCTGGTTCGTTCCAAGAAATGAGTGCCTTTTGCATCCCTTTGATATTTTTAAGTAGAAATTGTGCACCAATATTGAATGTTAAAAGCCTGTTATATTCAATGAAGTGTCCTTTCATATAGACCACATGGAGAAATTAATAAGTCAAATGTTTATATGAATAAAGCAGTGGAGGACGACTCATAGTAATGGCCGGAATAGAGTGAATGGAATGATATCAAACACATGGTTTTCATCTGTTTGATACCATTCCATTCACTCCATACCGGCCATTACACTCTATTCCAGCCATTACACTCTTGACCCAAACTGCTACAGACCTATATCTATCCTACCCTGCCTTTCTAAGGTCTTCGAAAGCCAAGTTAACAAACAGATTACCGACCATTTCGAATCCCACCGTACCTTCTCCACTATGCAATCTGGTTTCAGAGCTGGTCATGGGTGCACCTCAGCCACGCTCAAGGTCCTAAACGATATCTTAACCTTCATCGATAAGAAACAATAATGTTCAGCCGTATTCATTGACCTGGCCAAGGCTTTCAACTCTGTCAATCACCACATCCTCATCAGCAGACTCAACAGCCTCGGTTTCTCAAATGATTGCCTCGCCTGGTTCACCAACTACTTTTCCGATAGAGTTCAGTGTGTCAAATCGGAGGGCCTGTTGTGATGTCGCTCTTGCTGCTGGTGATTCTCTGATCCACCTCTACGCAGACGACACCATTCTGTATACATCTGGCCCTTCTTTGGACACTGTGTTAACTACCCTCCAGACGAGCTTCAATGCCATACAACTCTTCTTCCGTAGCCTCCAACTGCTCTTAAATACAAGTAAAACTAAATGCATGCATATGGGACTGATTGATGTCTCTTTAACTGCCGCCCTACAAGCGCCAGGCTATCAGCTACTTCCTGAGAACTTCTGACTTAGAATATTTGGAAACTACAAATTATTCCTAGGTATTTTCAGGTGGTTAGACATGATATGAACTCTCCTTCCAGACTGCATATTAACATCTCCAAATCCATAAGACAGTTAAATTCTTAGAATGGTTCCCTATTTCGCAACAAATGCAGTCCTCACTCATGCTGCCACAACATACCCTCGTAAATACCTGGTTTACTTTGCGATGCAATCTATTTTACAAAATAGCGTCCAACACCTACTCAACAACATTCGGATGCCGTCTATTCACAGTGCCATCCGTTTTGTCACAAAGGCCCATATACTACCCACCACTGCGACTGTCACGTCTCCCTGTTGGCCTGGCCCTCGTCTTTATTACTCGTCGCCAAAACCGCACTGGTTCCAGCGCTCACAAGATCCTGCTAGGTAAAGTCCGCCCTTATCTCACTCCGCTGGTCACCCAGATGGCAGCACCCCACCTCCATAGGCCTACTGCGCTGACAGCAGGTTGGATTTCACGGTCACCCCCAGGGCCCAATTCTCCTTTGGCGCCTCTGCCTCTCAGTGTGTCGCTGCCAATGACTGAACGAAACTACAAACATTCTGAAACCTGAATCATCTTATTCCCTCACCAGCTTTAAGCACAAGCTGTCAGAAGCAGCTAAGATCACTTGCGACCTGTAATAGCCTCATTTATAATAACGCCCAAACAATTACCTCCATCCCCTACTGTTATTTTTTATTTATTGTGCTCCCCTTGCACCCCAGTATTACTACTTTTTGCCGATTCACCTTCCTGCAAATCTACAATTCAGTGTTTGTTAATTTGCCTATATTGTATTTATCTTCGCCACAGTGGCCTTTTTATTTGCCTTTTACCTAGGCCCTCTATCTCCTAATTGCTCACATTGCTGACTACTAGACTTGTTTTTTGTACCATATTTTAGACTGTATGTTTGTTTTACTCCATGTGTAACCTCTGTGTTGTTGTATGTGTCGAAACTGCTTTGCTTTATCTTGGCCAGGTGCAGTGTTAAATGAGACTTGTTCTCAACTGTGCCTACCTGGTTAAAGCAAAGGTAACAATAAATAAAAATTAACACTAAAAATGACCAATGAAGCGGTCCTCTTCCAGCAGCCTCCCTGGAATAAGACTTGCCTGAAAGTGCCAGAAATTCAGATTTTTGTCGCTCTGTGCCTCTGTTTGACGCCCTGTGTCCCTCTGTGACCCTCTGTGTCCCTCTGTGACCCTCTGTGTCCCTCTGTGACCCTCTGTGCCCCTCTGTGTCCCTCTGTGACCCTCTGTGTCCCTCTGTGACCCTCTGTGACCCTCTGTGTCCCTCTGTGACCCTCTGTGTCCCTCTGTGACCCTCTGTGTCCCTATGTGACCCTCTGTGACCCTCTGTGTCCCTCTGTGACCCTCTGTGTCCCTCTGTGACCCTCTGTGACCCTCCGTGACTTCCAGGAATATTTATACCACTTAACTACAAAATGTCTCCAAGTTTTCACCATCATTGTAAATCCCTAGTTATTTTTGTTGCTTTGACAAAGGCATTTCTGAAGATTTTTATTTATTTAATGTGATTAATGTGAAAAACGTTCCTCATTTTAAGGTCAACCCTGTTACGTGAACTGAACTCTCATTTTAATTTAGTGAAACTATTCCTTTTTAAATAATGTTTTCAAAAATAAACATTCAACATCTAATAGTCAAAGCATAGTTTAAAAGCAAATGAGCTGGTTTTACTATTTTGGGATATTTTCTGGTGTTTTGTGGTGCAAAACTGAGTGGGTCGAGCATAACAGGTCAACCATGTTACCCATAGATAGACAGGCTAGAAATGTTTTAAGCTTGCATTCAATTGCCCCTCCCTGTTGTACACAACAAGCTTCTATTTCCCCTGTCACATGGAGATTTATGGCTGATTTAAGATGAAATCGTGAACCCTGTTACTTTATTTGGCACTTACTATAGTACTTTTTTGAGATGGGATTTTTATTTTTATTAAGTTGAACATTTGCTCTTTATGACAGAATTTTAGAATTAGGTGAAATCGAAAAAAGAAAATGCACCAAGTTACACATCTGAAAAGGCACCGAATAGGTGGAACGACCCGGCTTGCTAAATTCCAAATCGACCCCTAGTCCTCGTAATGTAAGGGTTCTGGGTTATAGGAAAGCCTGTGAGCTGTGTTTACACACCAGACAAATACTATAGTGCTGCGTACCTTGTGTGACATACTCCCTCTTCCTTCCTCAGTTTCGCAAGGCATACACACACACACACACACACACCCTGGCTGGGACACACACAATGTTACAACATAACTAAGGGCCAGGGTTTTTTCCTTTCCATATGACCTGACTAAGAAAACTCTGAACTCTAGTTATAGGCTAAAAATTTGAATTTTTACTGGTCAAAAACTCCTGGCCATTATAATGCCTCGCTCACCTTCCCCCAGCACCATTTCTTTCAGTTTCTCCACAGCCTCAGCGAAGCAAGCCACGTCCCGGAGCAAAGCGGGGATGTCCTCCACTTCGATGCCCACCTCCGAGGCCTCTGTGGTGGGGCTGGAGGTAAGGCTCGCTCCTTTCCCCTGGGTCTTACTGAAGGCCCAGGCTCCAGCCGCCTGTAGGGGGAAGCCAGCCGCACTGGCATGTCGACTCAGGGCTGTGGGCCGTCTAAGGCAGGCTCCAAGGACAGGGGGAGGGCTGGCGGCCGTGGCCAGCCTGGGGTGCAGCAGACAGGTGGTAGTGGGGCAGGGAGGAGCCTGGGGGTCCTGGAGGGATGCAGGGAAAGGGAGGGGGACATCCAAGCCACCATCTCTAGTGGGTTGTTCCTGGAGGACAGATAGCTGGTGTTGAGACACACCAGAGGACAAGGGGGGGGTAGGGTGGATAATGGGAGAGTGAGAGCCGGGTAGGTAGAAAGAGAGGAAGGAGAGGAAAGAGTTGGGGAAGAATTAGAATGGTGGTGATGAGTGATGACACAGATGTTACGACTAGAGGATGATGATGCTGATGATGAAGACAACTGTTGTTGAGAAACCTYTGCCTCTAAAACAATTTGAAAGGCCATGAGTCACAATGCAAAAGCATATGGGAAAAACACAGAAAGAGAAAGATGATTCAATGAGGATGACCAACACTGGAAAATTCCCAAACACTGACAAGTTGACTTATCATTGCCAGGTGACAGGTGTGTCAGACTGGAAGCCACGCCCACACCTGGCGGCATTGCAAAACAGAAATCCCTTAAAGTTGGCATTAGCAAGCTATACACATGTAACGTAAGACAGTTTCCCCCACAGYGACATTCGTTCTATTTTATCCTACACTACCAATGCCTGATGCAACTTCAAGTAGATTTAGCTAGTAGCTAAATTATGTATATACCAACGCAAACTCGCGGGGCTTTACAAGCAGTGATATAAATTACGAAATTATTAAAACGCGCAAACTCAGCAAACTACCCAGGACTGAGATGCAAATAGTCGTCATAAAGCTAGGCTAGTTTAGCTAGCGAGTTAACGTTACTTACTGATGAGTTGTGTGACCCAAAGTTTCCCCCAAGACTCTTCTTTGAAACTGAAGTTTTATTTAATTCCTTTTTCTTTCTATAGAACATTTTCAAATAGCATCCTATCTATTTTAATATAGATTTCACTCCATTGAGATTGAAGTTTGCTCCAAACGTCGCTTCTACAAATCCCCTTGTGCTGCTTGGATTGATTGCTTGGCTGGCTGTACCGAACTCTGTGGTTGTCCCGTTATCTTTCTTCCTGGCTGTAGCTAGTAGATGGGGTCAGTCCACACTACGCCTGTAGACCACTGAACTGCATGGCCATACTGACACCTGCAGGGGTACATATTTAATGATTTCTCACCCTAAAGATGGTGCCAACAATGGCTATTGTGTCCAATTTTGGTGCCAGTGCCAACTAATCAAAATACCTATTTGATTGGTTTCATAACTAGACCCACAACTGCACATTACATTAACCATATTAGATCATGTACGAAGTAATGTTTCGTCATGATATGATTACAGCTTTTTGTAATAAATGGTTTATTTGCTATTATAAACTGGGCGGTTCGAGCCCTGAATGCTGATTAGCTGAAAGCCGTGGTATATGAGACCGTATACCACGGTATGACAAAACATTTATTTTTACTGTTCTAATTACATTTGTAACCAGTTTAGCAAAAGCTACCTCAGGGGTTTGTGGTATATGGCCAATATACCACAGCTAAGGGCTGTATCCAGGCACTCTGCGCTGCGTCTGGAATAAGAACATCGTTTAGCAATGGTATATTGGCCATATACCACACCTCCATAGGCGGAAATCCCAGGGGGGACGGGGGGGACACGACCCCCCCATCTTGGGAAAAATATGATTTGTCCCCCCCAATATATCACTGTAAACATAACTATGTAATTTCAATAATATTAATAATACGCAATGAAAGCACTTGTGCTGATTATAGACACTTAATAGCGCGTTTAAGTTTCAAAAGATTGCGACCCCCCCGCCCTTTGCCTCACAATGGTTTGATCCACTGCCAGTTCTTTAGCTGGCAAGGTAATAGAGGGTTCGTAACTACTGTCCGAAAGGACATGTACGTAACATGACGTGAGGTTAATCCAGTCAATCCATCAGCAGGTCCATAGCAATGTTATTTTAATTTATTTTTTAGTTGGCCATGGGTCACACACTACTGAATTTGCAGAGCTACGCGCAAACTTAAAGCAAACTTGAACTATCAAGCTAGCTTAGTACCTATTCCATTATTTGGCGTCGTCAAAGATGGAATCTTTGCTATCATCAGTTTATTCCAAGATCAGATGCAGCTGTAGTGCTTCGACGTCCCTGTGATAAGGTTAGCGATAAACTGAAGTCCAAACTGAACAGAACAGAACTACACTCTCTTCTACCATTGTCTTAAATATATACTAATGGTCTCGTTGCAAAAGTATAAAATTGTCGTAGCTGCAACTTTTTTTCTTTTCTTTTATTTAACCTTTATTTAACCAGTTAAGCAAAGATTATAGCAAACACACAGAAACGGAATTGTGCTCCGCTAGCTTTACCAAATTCAGCTATTGTTGGAAGCCAGCCAATATGAAACAAACTATTTAAATTACAAAAGGTTGCAGCATGTGTTGTGTAAATGCGTGTGTGTGTGCAGTCTAGGCCAGCCAGCCAGCCAGGTAGAAAAATGGCGAACATTTAGAACAAGACGCACATCAAGAAGTATTTGTCAGTACACCAAAACGCATAGTAAAAACTCTAGTATCCTTATATCTCAAAGACTAGTTGATAAAATGTTCATAAGAAAGAAGTGAAATGCTAATGGAAATGTTTCACAATGATGTCATTAGGCAGAGCAGGCAACAGATGGCACACAGACAGCAGAGCTGGGGACAGAATGCAGGACAGACTGGCAGACAGGGAGTCTCAGGTAAGTTTGTGAGTCTTGTTGGCAACATTATGAAAGGTTCTTCAATTTTTTTGACTTGTAAATAGGGACATAATTGTGAAAATGCCATGGATACCCCCACTCTCAACTTAAACTGGTGACTAAACTAAGATTTGTTTACGGCAATGGTATTGCTGTTGTGATTAATTGTGTAGTTTTGGGTACCGGTAGTTAGGAGTACGGCAAACACCTTATTTATTTTCTAGGAGACAGACTGAGTCAGTTAGGTAGTGAAAGGGAAAGAGCCAGGAGAGAGAACTTCAGAGGACAGTGTCACAGCCACGGCAGGACCAAGTGTCACCCTTGTTGCCAGCAGCACCAGTATAGGGGACAGTGGCACAGCATTGTCCAGGTTACCACAGTGATGCACAAAAACCATATCAGCCACACCCACAATTTATAGAACCGCAAACTCTTGCCAACAGAGTGTTGACGTTTCAAAGAGATGGTTTCGCGATTTCCCCTGGCTACATTATAATCCATCAATAAAAGGAGTGTTGTGTTTTCACTGTAGCCAAGGGTTTTCAAGCCAGCCATCTTTTGGCCAAAGGAGCTTATGCTGCCTTCATTAGTGCAGGATTTAGGAACGGAGAAAAGCCATTGAAAAATTCACAGCACATCAAAATTGCCAAACCCACCGCACTTTGAAATTGTAACAGCACACCAGCTAAATCCAATCAGTGTCCAGTTATGTCCAGCGCGTGGGGTAAACAGCAGGATGACGCAAGGCATTGCTTGATGAAAATTGTTAGTTCGGTTCGGCATGTAGTAAGACAGGAACAGCCTTTAGAGCCACACGGATGACAGTGGGAATTTATACCAGATTTTGAAACTTAGGGCAGAAGAGGATGATCCCATTACTGAAGTGGTTAACAGAGCGTACCACAATGTACACAGGCCCCAAAGCACAGAATGAAATTCTGAACATCATGGCCAATAGTCATTCGAGGCATTGCAGCTGAGATTAGGTCTCTTCCGATTACAATTTTCATTAATTGTTGATGGTACTCAAGATGTCTCTGGTGCTGAACAGGAGAATGTCTGTCTGCGTTATGTTGACCATGACCATGTCCCCTCACAAGGAGTTTATTGGGCTATACAGGGTGTCGGAGACAACAGGCGAGGGCATTGCGAAAGTGCCAACTGTGTGTTGTTGAGAAACCCGCAAACATAGCTCGTTTCTTTTGTTCAGTAGTGTGTATAGCAGTGGTTCTCAACCTTTTTGGGGTACTGGAACCCCTGCATATTTTGAGGCAAAGCAGGCAAGGTTTTGAGCGGTCCTCAGGACCTCCACCCCCTCTTATATTTAATGTAAACTTACTGGAAACCTTTGTGTACTGACTACATTCATTACACTTTTTTATTTCACGGACCCCTTGCAATTATCCATGGACCCCTGTTTGAGAACCCATGGTTAATTGATAGTTGCTTCTGTTTTAGTAGTTTTCAGTACACTTACAAATATGATTATTTCATGTTATTTTATTTAAAATTGCATACTTTGTGCGACATACTTGTCCATAGCTGCTGTTTGAAGAGTTGAGACACTGACTGAAGGATATTTTGTTTGATTTATTTGGGTTTTTCATTGAAGTAGTTATTTGCTTTTAGAACTGTACTTATTTTAAGCTTTTTTTCTTGCAAAGATATTGTAAACTCAGGCCAGGTGCACATATTTAATGACTATATAAATGTATCAGAAAAAGTCAAATTAAAAGGTCAATTCAATACGGAGACCAACTTTGTGATGGTTCTCAATGGAGATTCTTTTAGATGTGATCACACCATGTTCATTGTATTTATGAAAACTACACCCATACAGTGTACAGTACCATTGTCACCTACTGACCTTTCTTGATATTGCTGGTTGTAAGTACGAATACCTGCATACATACTGGACTGGTAAGAGCACTGCTAAAACTATTATTAGTAGTTAGAATTAATGATTTAAACATTTGAACAAGTTGGGAAAACCCTTCAGTTAACTACTGTACCTATCAATTATCCAGTTGTAGGAATTAGGTTTCCTCAATATACATTTAACAAGATATGCTATGGTTACAGCACTACTTTTGGTGTCCCCCTCAGGAATTGCTCTTGAGAAAATTTTAATGTAATTGTCCCCTCCAAGGTTGATCTCAGATTTTCGCCCCTGCACACCTCCTCGGGCCTTATTGCTTAATATAATGATGGTTTATACCACACATAGGCCTTGACATTTTGACAATGATTTTCATAAACTTGAGTTTAATTTTAATACAGGAGTGACATAGTGAGTGACATGAAGACATTTTAGCTCTCCTCATCCAGATATAAACTAACACATTGAAATGTTGGCAAATGTAGAAGACAGTATTATACAGTATCTCAAGTGTTTGAGCATTGGAAGCCAAATGGAACTCAACCCAGTGAATGGAACTTCCGTGTGTGCCTACTGTACTTCATGGAATTAATATCATTAAATTATCGGTCTCTTTTATGACACTCTAATCTCAGACTCAGCCCACGCACCTCAATGAGAGCGCGAGATTATTTTCAGGCAAACTTCATTATGATTTATTTTTGTTCTAGCACCATCTAGTAGTTCGTTCAACGTAATTTTATTGAAATTACGTGTAAACATTGATTCAAACAGTGTGTGCCCAGTGGGATTTGTCTGTGGCTAGATAGTCGGTTAGCCAAGACAGGGAACGTGCACAGAGACATAGATATACAAAAGGATCATCAACATTACGTTATCTCCACATTACTGGCCTGTAATTCAAAGTGAAAAAAAGGAAGCCTGTGCTAAAAGATCCACTCCAAATCATATATTCTGTTTGCAACAATGCTGTTAAGTAATACTGCAAGACAACACTGCAAAGAAATGTACTTTTTTGGCCTAAATAAAAAATTTGGTTTGGATGAAATCCAATGCAACACACATATTTTAAAGTATTGTGTTGGCAGCATCATGTTATGGGTATGCTTGTCACCAACAGGAACTGGGAGTTTGTAAGGATCAAAAGAAATATGAAAGGACCAATTTCCAGGTAAACAGTTAGAGGAAAACCTGCCACAGTCTTCTGAAAACCTAACCCTGGGATAAAGTTTTATTTTTCAGCTGGACATTTACAAAATAATGGATGCCAAAGAGACACAAAAATGGCTTTCCAAGAGGTGTTGAGTGTTCCTGAGTGGTACAGTCTCAGTCCTGACTGATCAGAGACAAGGTTTGAATATTGCTGTCCATCAGTTATTCCCCACTTAATTTACAGAGCTTGACCAATTTTAACAAAAACAATGGATAGGTTGGTAGAATCTTATTCAACATGATTCATAGCTGTAATGGCTGCCAAAGGTTGTAACGTAATACGCCGGGAGTCAGGAAGCAGGTGCAGAAGGTAAGTTTAATAATGAATAGATGCAGATGAACAAACATGAGAAGCGTACAGAACATGAGAGAAAACAATACTATCTAATGACTGATGTCAACTGAGGGCTAAATAAAGGGTGAGTAAGAGCGGAGATAATGATGACCAGGTGTGCATAATGATGGGGAGCAGGTGTGCGTAATCATAGTTGCCAGAGCTGGTGGTTAGTATACCGGTGAGGTTGAGCTCCGGAGGGAGGGAGCAGGAGTAGGCGTGACAAAGGTGCTTCCACCAAATATTAATTCTGGGGTGAGAAGAAATATGCAATCAAGACATGTTCTTTTTCTGGTCTATAATTTTCTTTCCCTTTGAAAATGTGGAGTTGATTGTGTAGATCTGTACATGACTTTCGCAAGGCACTTGTGGTGTGCATGACTTTCACAAGGCACTGTAGTTATTGGGAATGTGTTTTATTGTGAGACATTGACTCATATATATATATATGAGTCACTGTCTCGGCTAGCTCAACCGTCCCATCTTCTTCAGGATCGGTGGGTCCCCGGCGGGACGGTTGAGCTAGCCGAGACAGTGACTCATATCTGTTTTGTTTCTTGCTGCTTTCGTTCTCAAACCAAGAAGATAAAGGAGGAGGCTGTTGAGGCAGGACTCTTGAAAACAGGAGATGCAAAGAAAGATAAGAAGGTGAAGACCTTTATTTTACTCTGATCAGCTGTCCAAATGTAATGTAACAGGCAGACAGCATTAAGGCTACATTGTTTGGTTTGTTTTATTCACAGAAATCKTGCAAGAGTAAAGGAGGAGAGGGAAAGAGAAGAAAGAACCTGCAAGAGCAAATGTCTCCCCTTTGCTCAGATGGTGAGAGTCCTTATCTTTTTTCTGGTAAAAATGTCCATCTGTGTTGAAAATTTGACAATTTCCCCTAAATACATACTATTGTATTGATGCTGCATTCACGTGTTAGTTGGAACACGTTCAACAATTACGCAAGTTGGATATATCCAAGTTTCCTAGTTCCGACTAGCAGGTGAACTCCAGTGGCGGTCAGTGCAGTTAGAGAGAGAGGACAGGCTCTGCTTACTCTGCTCCAGGGGAGAGGTAGAGACAGAGCTGCATTTCCTATTACACTGTGACAAATACTCAGACCTAAGAGAATATTTATTTCCCAAAATTATAATTAAATCCAAAGAATTTGAAACTATAAAAGATGAAGAAAAAAATTGAATATTTATTGGGTGAAAAGCKAACCTGAGGGACAGCCAGTGAAAAGTGCAAAGTAATGTCGATAATATTTCCCATTTTGTTTTGTCTTTCATACCATGTCATGTGTCTTCTCAGTCATGTTGACACTGGTCTACTACCATTGCTTTAATGTATTGTTGTTCTGATTAATATTGTTGTTGTTGTTGTTAATGGTAATCCCATGTCCACTACTACTATTATTATTGCTGTTGGTCCCACCATTTATTTATATATAAATATATTTTTTTATTTTTCGATATGTATACTTTAACAATGTAAGTAATAATGAACTTGCCATGTCAATAAAGTAAATTTAATTGAAATTGGAGAGAGAGAGAAAAAGAAAACTGCAGCATAAATACTGGAGGCTGAGACAGGAGGGGTCGGGAGACACTGGCCCCATCCGACGATACCCCTGGACAGGGCAAAACAGGCAGGATATTTTATTTCACCTTTATTTAACCAGGTAGGCTATTTACAACTGCGACCTGGCCAAGATAAAGCAAAGCAGTGTGACACAGACAACAACACAGAGTTACACATGGAATAAACAATAAACAAGCCAATAACACAATAAGCAAGTCAATGACACAGTAGAAAAAAATAAAGTCTATATATATATGGTGTGCAAAAGGCATGAGGAGGTAGGCAATATATAGGCCATAGGAGCGAATAATTACAATTTTGCTGATTAACATTGGAGTGATAAATGAGCAGATGATGTGCAAGTAGAGCTACTGGTGTGCAAAAGAGCAGAAAAGTAAATAAAAACAGTATGGGAATGAGGTAGGTAGATTGGGTGGGCTATTTACAGATGGACTATGTACAGCTGCAGCGATCGGTTAGCTGCTCAGATAGCTGATGTTTAAAGTTGGTGAGGGAAATAAAAGTCTCCAACTTCAGCGATTTTTTGCAATTCGTTCCAGTCACTGGCAGCAGAGAACTGGAAGGAAAGGTGGCCAAATGAGGTGCTGGCTTTGGGGATGATCAGTGAGATATACCTGCTGGAACGTGTGCTACGGGTGGGTGTTGTTATCGTGACCAGTGAGCTGAGATAAGGCGGAGCTTTACCTAGCATAGACTTATAGATGACCTGGAGCCAGTGGGTCTGGCGACGAATATGTAGCGAGGGCCAGCCGACTAGAGCATACAGGTCGCAGTGGTGGGTGGTATAAGGTGATTTGGTAACAAAACGGATGGCACTGTGATAGACTGCATCCAGTTTGCTGAGTAGAGTATTGAAGCTATTTTGTAGATGACATCGCCGAAGTCGAGGATCGGTAGGATAGTCAGTTTTACTAGGGTAAGTTTGGCGGCGTGAGTGAAGGAGGCTTTGTTGCGAAATAGGAAGCCGATTCTAGATTTGATTTTGGATTYGAGATGTTTAATATGAGTCTGGAAGGAGAGTTTACAGTCTAACCAGACACCTAGGTATTTATAGTTGTCCACATATTCTAGGTCGGAACCGTCCAGGGTGGTGATGCTAGTCGGGCGGGCGGGTGCGGGCAGCGAACGGTTGAAAAGCATGCATTTGGTTTTACTAGCGTTTAAGAGCAGTTGGAGGCCACGGAAGGAGTGTTGTATGGCATTGAAGCTCGTTTGGAGGTTAGTTAGCACAGTGTCCAAGGAAGGGCCAGACGTATACAGAATGGTGTCGTCTGCGTAGAGGTGGATCAGGGAATCGCCCGCAGCAAGAGAGACATCATTGATATATACAGAGAAAAGAGTCGGCCCGAGAATTGAACCCTGTGGTACCCCACCCACTTTCCCAAGCACAGCCCCCACACCACTAGAGGGATAACTTCAACCACCAACTTACCATCCTGAGACAAGGCCGAGTATAGCCCACAAAGATCTCTGCCACGGCACAACCCAAGGGGGGGGCGCCAACTCAGACAGGAAGATCACATCAGTGATCCTAGGGACGGCATGGAAGAGCACCAGTAAGCCAGTGACTCGGCCCCTGTAATAGGGTTAGAGGCAGAGAATCCCAGTGGAGAGAGGGGAACCGGCCAGGCAGAGACAGCAAGGGCGGTTCGTTGCTCCAGTGCCTTTCCGTTCACCTTCACACTCCTGGGCCAGACTACACTCAAGCATAGGACCTACTGAAGAGATGAGTCTTCAATAAAGACTTAAAGGTTGAGACCGAGTCTGCGTCTTTCACATGGGTAGGCAGACCAGTCCATAAAAATTGAGCTCTATAGGAGAAAGCACTGCCTCCAGCTATTTGCTTAGAAATTCTAGGGACAGTTAGGAGGCCTGCATCTTGTGACCGTAGGGTACGTGTAGGTATAACCAACTCATCATCAAGCTTTGATTATTTGAATCATGGGGAGGGGTGCCTGGACCGAGTTTGGTGAAACTCTGCTCTAATGGAGTGAGGGCTGTGCATGCACAACTTTTTTAGGCAGCACCTTAAATCCTGTTGCTAGCAGTAGGGGGAGCCAGTCACTCTGTCCTAAAAAAAGAGAGGATAAAACAAACACTATATGCCTTTTATTATTATATCTTTCTTGTGTTGCTTTTAGCTACTTAAATGTAAGATGAGTGTTTATCACAGCCTTATCAACTGTTCATTTAGTAAGTGTAGGATCTAGTTGAACTTTCTTATTGGTCTATTAATTCATTTTCCACCTGGTGATGTCACCAGGCAGGCCCAAACTCCATCATACCCAAACACGTTTTCTCTCTGCCTCATGGCAAATGCGTAGAATTGCAGGATATTAGCCTTAAAGCGGCAACAACAACAACTAAATCTGGATCTGGATCAGTGAGCAAACTGTGATCGTGGCGGCGCGCGCAACCCTGATCCACTGCTGCTATGGCAACAGCTGTGGGAGGGGATATAGAAAGAGCAGGTGGGAGTGGCGACGCAATGTGCTACACGACTGAAAAGAGAGAGGGGGATACTGAATAAGTGTGCGACAGCAACCTTTTTACCGGTTTATTCGTTATACTCTCCGGCTGTCGCTAATAGTGTGATATTGCAACCACCACACACCATATACTTTCTGTCTAACGGAATAACTACATCGTGTATCCAAATGTCCAACTTGAACTGGAAACCGTTCGTTTTTGGCGGTCTGGCATCCGTCACTGCAGAATGCGGTGAGTTTTTATTTATTACGTTTTTTAATTTTACTACACATAGGTGTGTGAGGTGGACTAACATTAATTTACTGTCATTATTTCTCAATTGATGTCTTTCTATCGGTTGTGTAGGTACATTTCCTATAGATTTGACCAAGACGCGGCTGCAAGTTCAAGGCCAAGTGGGCGACAGCAAGTACAGAGAGATTCGATACCGGGGAATGTTGCACGCCATCGGCAGAATATGCAGAGAGGAGGGAATAAGTGCACTTTATTCAGGGTGAGTATTGACCAGTTTTATGATGATGGTTCCATTTTTATTGAAGTCCTTTTCTGCGTTTTGGACAAAATTAGCACAGATTAAGCCTAGTTCACGAATAAAATGCATGTTCAATTCAGATTCACCATTGAAATTTGTTCTTCGTAAAGTATTTGTCTCCATCAAACGGCTACTCAATAAATACCGAGCTATTTGATCATCAGTGTGTTGCAACACATGCCAGCGAAGTTTCTTATAAATTAGACGTTCCTAAACTTTTTTGGCCCACGACCCCATTTTGATATCTGGAAATTCTCATGACCCCAACCGTGAAAAAAATTGTAATTAACAGCCAATGTTTACTTTTTTATTTGGTGCTATGGCAGTCAATTAAACATTCTAACAGTATTTCTGATTTGTTTTCTCAACTCACCATCACATAGTTTGAATGTGGGACTATGACTGTCAATTGCAAATTAGTCTGTTTTATCTCACCATCACTAATGAGATGGGTGTGCTTGATGCATGTTGAGGGAGCTTCTCAAAGTCGGGGGATTTGGTCGACAGTGCATACCTCATCCTAGTTGCCACATCCAACCTGAATCACTATTTTAATGAAGACAAGAGCACTGATGATGCTGGGGGGATAATACGAGGTGAAATCAGGACGACCGTGACCTTTCAGGTCGGAAAGTCAGAGCTCTAGAAAGGTTCCCGAGTTGGAATTCCAAGTTGGATGACCGGTCAAAAGATTTTTCCCAGTTGGAGCAAATTTTTTACAGGTTCCCGGTTCTCTTAAATGCAGCATTAATGCTCAGAGGGAGATGGCAACATATTTCCACAGATGGAACAATGAGGCAGACATTTCACTGGTTGTATAAATGTGAAGCAGCTGCATGGTGTTTCCACTCACTTCCAAATATGAACAACATGGATTTTGGCCCACATTCTGCTACATTTCTCATCGGTGAAACATTTGCTCTCAATACAATTTTTTTGTTCCCAAACTATAATATTTTACGGACATAGTGGCCAACTTTTTGTAGGCCACTTTCTGCCAAAGTTGTTTTTTTATTGTGTTTAGGAGTGCAAATGTATATTGAGTTATTGTGCACTTCAGAGGAGGCGTTCCCTAAAGGAAATATGCAAATGTATGTGCCAATAGGATTGCGCTAGCTCGTGCTGGCACTGCCTACCTCCTTGCTTGTTTTGTTCACTATGACTAATTTGTTCCCATTTGAAATGACGGGCTGTGGTTTATCTTGGTTTAGTTCTAAAGATCTTTGGTATTCCCTTTGAGTCAGAACCAAAAGTCCTCCTTAGTGACCTGTGAATGCATTTGGTAACATGACAGCTCAATCAACAGATCCAGGATCAAAATGAAACGGATTGGGAAGTAGGTCCCAAAGTGTTCTTCTAAGCMTTGGAGGTGATCATCACGTGTGTGTGTGACACTRACTGATGCTGTTTTCTGTTTGAAACATGCACAGCTGAGGGAAGGGGGCATGGTTCGCCTTTGAAAGACTCTCCAATAAGAACTCTATCCTCTGAATCCACTGATTCGGTCACTCATCTGTAGAATGTTTTTGTATTTCCCCTGCGTGCTTACGTTCAGTTTCCCAAGTATGTATGTTACATATGCAAGACAAATTTATTTTCATTACACAGAAAGTCAACTTTAACATTTATTTTTTTACATTCATTGCGAACAGTTCCTCTCTGAATGTGAGAAAATATTTCAAATACATCGCCTCAGAGTGAAATAGAACATTGTCCTGCTCTGATTCCATATCTCCACTTAGTTTTGTGAACAGGCGTGTGTGCAGGGAATGTGGTTTGATGTAGTTTACAGTCTTAGTTACCTGCTGCAGTATAGCTCTGAGTTCTGTGCTCAGCTCTTTTGCCGCCAGTTGCTCTCGGTGTATCATACAATGCGTCCATATGGCAGAGAGAAACACATTCATAACTAGAGTGCAGAGGCCATCCCGCCATAGATGGAGCCCCATCTGTGCAAAAAGCCTCCACCATTCGATCCAATGGAATTGGTTTCAAGTCAATATAGCCACGCAGCAAACTGAACATCCCCTGTGCCGTTGCATCAAGATGACCTGGCCTCCACAATCACTGGACATAAACACAATTGAGATGGTTTGGGATGAGTCAGACCGCAGAGTGAAGGAAAAGCATGTATGGAATCATGTAGTTACCAGAAAAGTTCAATCAAAAATCATTTTATATTCTTCAAATATAACTGCTCAGCATATGTGTGAACTCCTTCAAGACTATTGGAAAAGCATTCCAGGTGAAGCTAGTTGAGAGAATGCCATGTGTGCAAAGCTGTCATCAAGGCAAAGGGTGGCTACTTTGAAGAATCTCAAATATAAAATATATCTTTATTTGATTAACACTTTTTTTTTGTTACTACATGATTCCATATGTTATTTCATAGTTTTGATGTCTTCACTATTATTCCACTGGAATGAGTGGGTGTGTCCAAACTTTTGACTTGTACTGTTTATTTTTTTCAGGATTTTAATTTTCCCTTGACCCCATTTTCATATTAGGAGACACCACATGGGGTCACGACCCCTAGTTTGAAAACTGCAGCAATAAGTGGAAGTCCTCCTTTGATTGTAACTGTTAAGCCTGTTTTATTTACGTCATACTCACGCGTTGTGTGTTTCTGTGTTGCAGTCTCGCCCCTGCAATGTTGCGCCAGGCATCCTATGGGACCATAAAGATTGGCACATACCAGAGCTTCAAAAGACTACTGGTGGACAGGCCAGAAGGTATGAGAACAACGCACACACATCAGGGTTTTAGATCTCATAGCTATTTGTTCACCTTGTTACATGTGTTCTAAATCTGTCTGTAGGGTGTGTGTGCATTGCAATGAACACTGACTTGGATATATCTATATCTCTCACACACAGTGTTAACTCAAAATGACACAACGGCTAGGTTCCAGTTTAACAACGTTTACTACCGCAGTACATCATTGCCTTTACGCTCAGGCCAGGTCCATCAAAGTGAGATTCCTGCGCAGGCTCACTAACAACAGAAATATAGGGAAACTTAACATGTAGTACTAGTCAAAAGTTTGGACACACCTGCTCATTCAAGGGTGTTTCTTTATTTTAACTATTTTCTACATTGTAGAATAATAGTGAAGACATCAAAACTATGAAATAACACATGGAATCATGCAGTAACCAAATAAGTGTTCAACAAATCAAAATATATTTTAGATTCTTCAATGTAGCCATGTGTATATATATATATATAATATATATGTGTGTTGTACAATTAAAGTACAAACTGCATTTCAAACAGCAATAATCTAATGAATCCTGGGCGTGTGAATTAGGATAAATATAAGCCTTACACAACCATAAGAACCGCTAATTATTTTATAAAAACACTTTAACCTCCATTTTGGGGGAAGGGGCACTAATCACTGATCTGGCTTTCAAGTCTATGAAAATGCCCTTTTTTGTTAAATGTAACTAGAACCCAGGCATAATGGATATCCACTAATAATTACTACCTTCTTGTATTAGGCTATAGAAAATTAACACATCTCATCAATCTCTCAAGGCCACGTGCTAGTGATTAGCCAGCTAATCTTTATGCTGTATTCAAGTTTAGCCAACTTGGATCTATTTGCTAACTAACAAGGTTGAACAGTTGAATTGTTATGAACACACCGTTCTGTTTGAAAAGCATGTTCGCCTGTCCACTTTGTTCAGATGTTGAAATCGTGGCCCATCTTATTTCTCAGAAGGACGAGTTGCCATATAAATAATAATTGTGTTTTATGCTCATTGCACATTTATAAAACACAGACTAGACAGCTAGTTTAAGTCTTTGGCTAAATTGCTGCTAGTGGTACCGCAATGTCGTGAGTGACAAACTGGAAATACATTTTCCAGAATCAATGTTCATTGGTACTCTCGTTTCAGTAGGTTCTGCTCTGCGCGTAATTTGAGACATTTGAAAAGGATATCTTTAGAAAAGTCACCTTCTCCCCTGAGACATTATTTTATTCATATGTTTTGGTGTCCATTTGACCATTTTTTTTTCTGTTGAACTAAATGGCGAGTTGAAACCACTTGTCAGAGGAAGATGTGATCTCTCAACTTTGTTGGCGTGAGAGACATGGGGAGGGGCTTAGTGTGTGTAAACAGGAAGAGGCCGATGTCTTAATATGGGCTTATTTTGGACCTACGTTTTTTTTCAACTACCTCTCCTGTCTTTGGGACAACGACTCCCATTGTTAGGGCYGAGATGTGCATCTCGTCATTCTATACAGATCTCTGGTGTAAATGGGAAGGTGCACAGAAGGCGCGAATGAGACGAGATTAAACATACAACATGAGAACAAGCAGACATAAACGTTCAGAAAAGTTACTTCATTCTGCTATACAGGCATTTGGAATAACGCGCAAAAACATACATTTTAATAAATCGAATTCATTTGATATATCACCCAGCCCTAAGACTAGGTAAGAGAAAAGAAGACTACGTAGGCGCTATGATATGCCTTCTGGGCCATATATTCCACAGGACAGCAAAGCTCCTTATGTGCTAGGCCCAGAACATGCTACGTGCGTACCTACCCCATGCTGAGTGAAGGTTGTAAGTCAAGTTAATGTGTCTGACCCAGTTTCTGCTGAGAATAATATCTCCATTATACGCTATTGTAACATGGACACACACACATCATAGAGGTAGTGTGTGGGTGAGACTTAGAGGAACTACAATTCAATGTACAAAGACTAGCCTGAATTTAATTTCTCCTCTCTCTTTCTCAGATGAGACGTTGTTGACCAACGTGCTGTGTGGTGTTCTGTCTGGAGTCATCTCCTCGTCCATCGCCAACCCCACGGACGTGCTGAAGGTAATGAGACACACACACACACATTTGTAAACGTTGTCAGTAGTTTCTTGGGTATTAGAAGCCAACAGAAACCGGCAGGGTTGATCTGAACAAAATACAGCATTTTGYCTCTGTTTCTTTGTCTCAGAGCATAAGCAGTGATTCTTTCTGGGCCTMCCTAATCCAGCTCAGCCTGAATGCTAGGGGTTTTATACATTAATATGGGATCGGTGTTTCCCCCTCCCGCAGGATGGTTGAGCTAACATAGGCTAATGTGATTAGCATGGGGTTGTAAGTAACTAAAAAAATATCGGGGCATATCTGATATGGGCAGAAAGCTTAAATTCTTGTTAATCTAACGGCACTGTCCAATTTACAGTAGGAATTAGTGAAATAATACCATTCTATTGTTTGAGGGTGCACAGTTATGAACTTAAATGTATTAATAAACCAATTAGGCACATTTGGGCAGTCTTGATACAACATTTTGAACCGTTATGCAAAGGTTCATTGGATCAGTCAAAACATTTGCGCGCTGCCATCTAGTGGCCAAAATCTAAATTGTGCCTGGGCTTGAATAATACTTTATTTTTTTTATTTTTTTACTAGGAAAGTCAGTTAAGAACAAATTCTAATTTACAAGGACGGCCTACCAAAAGGCCTCCTGTGGGGATGGGGGCTGGGATTATTATTATTATTTTCTTTTATATAAATTATAGTACAAAACACACATCACGACAAGAGACAACACAACACTACATAGAGACCTAAGACAACAACACAGCATGGTAGCAACACAACATGGTAGCAGCACAAAACATGGTACAAACATTATTGGGCACAGACAACCGCAAGCAGGTAGAGACAACAGTACATGACACAAAGCAGCCACAACTGTCAATAAGAGTGTCCATTATTGAGTCTTTGAATGAAGAGATTGAGATAAAACTGTCCAGTTTGAGTCTTTGTTGCAGCACGTTCGTTGCTAGCTGCAGCGAACTGAAAAGACGAGCGACCCAGGGATGTGTGTGCTTTGGAGACCTTTAACAGAATGTGACTGGCAGAATGGGTGTTGTATGTGGAGGATGAGGGCTGCAGTAGATATCTCAGATGGGTGGAGTGAGGCCTAAGAGGGTTTTATAAATAAGCATCAACCAGTGGGTCTTGCGACAGGTATACAGAGATGACCAGTTTACAGAAGAGTATAGAGTGCAGTGATGTGTGCTATAAGGAGCATTGGTGGCAAATCTGATGGCCAAATGGTAAAGAACATCTAGCCGCTCGAGAGCACCCTTACCTGCCGATCTATAAATCACGTCTCCGTAATCTAGCATGAGTAGGATGGTCATCTGAATCAGGGTTAGTTTGGCAGCTGGGATGAAAGAGGAGCGATTACGATAGAGGAAACCATGTCTAGATTTAACTTTAGCCTGCAGCTTTGATATGTGCTGAGAGAAGGACAGTGTACCGTCTAGCCATACTCCCAAGTACTTGTACAAATACTTTCTCTTGCGTTTCAAAGATGGTACAAAAAAACCTAATGTTTAAAAAAAATATATATTTTAACAGATCTAATGTGTTATATTCTCCTACATTCATTTAACATTTCCACAAACTTCAAAGTGTTTTCTTTCAAACGATATCAAGAATATGCATATCCTTCAGGTCCTGGGCTACAGGCAGTTAGATTTGGGTATGTCCATTTTAAGCGGAAAATGAAAAAAGGGTCAGATCCATATTAATGGATGGGCGGGTGTGTTAGGGGGTGAAAGTACTTGTAGGTTGGTCGTTGGTCAAGTGCTTAGCTCTATTCACACACTTAAATAGCCCTCTGGACACACACACACCACTCAACCAGCTATGCAGGCAGGTTTATATTTCCCTTTAAGTTGGATGAGACTGATCTGCATTCAACACATACAGCCTACAGTATGTAGGCTGTATAGTATGTATAGCTGTATATACCTGTCTCTTATACACATCTAGATGTGTATAAGAGACAGGTACAAAAACTTTCTCTTGCGTTTCAAAGATGATGGTACAAAAAAACCTAATGTTTAAAAAAAATATATATTTTAACAGATCTAATGTGTTATATTCTCCTACATTCATTTAACATTTCCACAAACTTCAAAGTGTTTCCTTTCAAATGGCATCAAGAATATGCATATCCTTCAGGTCCTGGGCTACAGGCAGTTAGATTTGGGTATGTCCATTTTAAGCGGAAAATGAAAAAAGGGTCKGATCCATATTAATGGATGGGCGGGTGTGTTAGGGGGTGAAAGTACTTGTAGGTTGGTCGTTGGTCAAGTGCTTAGCTCTATTCACACACTTAAATAGCCCTCTGGACACACACACACCACTCAACCAGCTATGCAGGCAGGTTTATATTTCCCTTTAAGTTGGATGAGACTGATCTGCATTCAACACATACAGCCTACAGTATGTAGGCTGTATAGTATGTATAGCTGTATATACAGCCTACAACACAACACATACACATACAGTATGTTATTGTTATCGTTTGTTTGGTCTTAAGAGCATTGGCAAGGCTTTAAGTAGGCCAGAATGCAGAACAGTGGGTCAGAATGCAGATGGGGACAGCTGGTGAACCCTTGGCACCTGAACATTGTGGCTCTACACACACACCTCAGCAGTGTTTCCCCCCCTAAGCTTAACTCTTTGTGGCAGATCGCCTAAGGCCATGTTACATTGTCATCCAGTGCTGATAACGCTTTCACTAGTCTCTCCTGTCATCTGCATACTGGTTTTCTGTTAATTTGAGTTTACTTTTATCCTAACAGTTTTTCCTTCCTGGTTTTCCCAGATCCGTATGCAGGCTCAGGGCAGTGTGATCCAGGGAAGCATGGTGGGAAACTTCATCAACATCTACCAACAGGAAGGAACCAGGGGGCTGTGGAAGGTAGGCATATGGACACACACACACACACACACACACACACACACACACACACACACACACTTTTAACCCCCCTCACTCTCTCTCGCTCTCTCAGGGTGTGTCTCTGACAGCGCAGAGAGCAGCCATCGTAGTGGGGGTGGAGCTTCCTGCCTATGACCTCGCTAAGAAACACCTGATTCTGGATTGTCACATGGGTGACAACATTTACACACACTTCTTGTGAGTGACATCATCAATGCTCACCCACGACGCCGTTAACTCTCCACAAGAGAGCAACATATGGCTGCGTAAGACTAGGGAACTTCTGACCCTTTCCCTCTGGTTCCCAGGTCCAGTTTTGCGTGTGGTCTGGCGGGGGCTCTGGCCTCTAATCCCATAGACGTGGTCCGCACACGCATGATGAACCAGACATGCGGAGCTGTCACCTACCAGGGAACACTGGACTGCTTACTTCAGGTAGGTAGGCACACCAGGGTTTCTGTTAGCCGGTTATGGCTGGCTTTTTGGCACAAATATCAAATAAATTAGCGCCGACTAATTGTCAAGGAGAAGGGGGGGATCCCATTACAAACTAATGCTTRTAGACTGGAAATATCAGTCGATGGAAATACATTTGAATGGTCATGCTTATTGCAGCGTTCTAAGGCACTGCATCTCAGTGCTAGAGGCATCACTACAGGCCCTGGTTCGATCCCGGGCTGTCTCACAACTGGCCGTGGACGGGAGTCCCAATAGGGCGGCACACAATTGGCGGCACACAATTGGCCCAGTGTCGTCCGGGTTAGGGGAGGGGTAGGCCGTCATTGTAAATAAGAATTTGTTATTAACTGACTTGCCTAGTTAAATAAAAAAAAGCGGTCTATAGGTTAATCTGCCTWTTTTAGTGGAATTAAATTGGTGCGTATAGAACTCTAAATGTACATTTTTCAGTGCGCCCAACTTAAAGTTAATAAAATATTGAGATTTTYTTGGGCATATATATGAATTCTGACTGTCTACTTTTGAGGCACATGTTGTGCACTWGAAACTAATATGTAACATTGTAAKGACATTKATTTATTGTAAAAGCTAAGATGTGATATGACTCCATGTCATTGAAATTAGAACGTCAATTGTGGAATATTAGTGTTTTTACACAATATAAAAACCTATTTCCCTAATGAGATGCATTACATAGAAAATTGTACTCTATCTCTTTAAAAACGTCAGGTTTGTGATGACGATGTGCGTTCATTCAATGCTATGATTGATCTCCTGAAGAAGCTATCCCTTTTCCTTTCTGTGTCCCCAAATGTTTGGATATACAGGTAAAGTTACTAGGTTGGTAGCTAGRTAGCCAATGATGTAACCATTTGTTTACACTTTTTAAAGTCATGTTAACGGCCCGCAAATAGTTTTATAAAGGCCCAAAACATGGTTTATGAATGGGAAATGTGATCTGCTATAGAAAGATAAATGTTGCTRTGGTAATATGGATCAGATCATTTGACCTGGTTGGGCTAGAAGCAAGCCATTTTCACTGTAGTAATGGTGCAGCCATTACGCTATCGAATCTGCACTCACTTTTTCTCTACGGCACTCAATGGTACAGCGAAGCCATATTACAACAGTTATTATCTGGGAGATTTTKTTTCTATTCGCACCGTGCTCCCAAAATTCCTGGATGAACAGCAACATATCTTGTTGCATAGAGCTCTGGGTTCATGTCTATTTTCGTTAGTTTGTATCTTATTTATTATGAGGCCTGTCTTGCCTAGCCAAAATAATTTTATAAAGACTTCCATATGCCATTGAAACCAGCCTATTTCTCTCATGTTCTATTGGTTTTCAAATCAACTTTATTTTATTGTCAAATAGCCAAACTTCATTCCTAGTCATATTAGCAACCCATGCTAGTTGCATCTTTACATCTCCCCTATTTCTAAAGATATTTTAAGCTCTTTCACATGAAACCACTCGCATGTGCGGTGCGCTTTTGGCACCTGYGTTTCTCTGCTAATTGCATTATGGAACCAGCATTCGCGCGTAGCCTACTAATTTGTGCGCATTGCTGTGCTTAAATTATTATTTCTTCACATTATATCAAAATGTTAAGCTAATAGTTCTGATCTGTTGCATCAGTCTCATTGCTTTTGAATTGATTTATTTTTTGTGTAACCTAGGCCTACTGGTTGTAAAGTTTGGGATCTATTGTCCCATAACTGTCCCATAACTGTCCCAGAGTCTGTTTTGTAATAGGCTATTTATTTCTCGCACAGAACAACATGCTGACCAATACAATAGGTGAACTTTTCTACTATGGGGGATAGTAGATTGACATAGACTAGTGATTTTGCTGTTCGTTACTCCGCTAATGTTGGTATTTCTCAAATGTCCGGTAAATGAAAATGCTGAAAGACAATTTTCCTYARGGAAACCCTGACGAGCACACACCACATGAACCAGGGGTGTAATCATTAGGCCAAACACCTACAAAACAGAATATATATTGGAGAAATTCAGGTAGGTCCCTCTCCGTTCTGTTTAAGAAGCGTTTTGCAACAGAATCGGCATTATGAATACAGCCCATAGATGCGGGGCAATGATGGGTACAGGGRTTTGTGTGTGTGTGTAACGTTTTGTCTCTTTAGACGTCACGGTCTGAGGGCTTCATGGCACTCTACAAAGGCTTTTTCCCCAACTGGCTCCGTCTCGGCCCATGGAACATCATCGTATCCTTTCACCTACTCACAGAAGTGTGTGTTTTGTTTTCATTTGTGTATGTTTATCTACCACTGACGGTTTGCACCAGAGTCGAGGTCAATTCCAGTTTAATATCCATCTGTAGAGTTGGTCATGGAATTTCTTTATAGGAATGGGATCAATTCCATCAAAATTCCAGTCAATTTGGGAATTCTAAATTGACTGGAATTTTGATGGAATTGATCCCAACCTTAGTTTGGACATTCCAATGGCGCCAGAGGGTGAATCTAATGCCAGCTAACACAATTATGTAATGCAGTTGCACACAAATTACAGCTGCTGTAATAGCAACCCAGTTTCACCTAGGGTAACAGAGGGATCTGGGAGCGAGAATGGTGGTGAGGAAGATGGAGGGTAAGGAGAGGGGGAGTGGGAGGAAGAAGGGGGTGGGGGGGAGAAATAAACGGGAAGGGTTTAAATTTGCAGAGTGGCCGGGTCCCTTTTGTGCATTAAGGGAGAGGGAAAGGGAAAGAAGATTTGAGGGAGAACAATAGGGGGAGAGAAATCTGTTCCCTGTGGCATGATATGGCTGGTTTACAGTTGGTCTGTAGACAGATGTCGCAGTGACATCATGAACAATATAAACCCAAAATGACAGCCTCTGCATGACATCAGCAGCCTGGTGCTCCAAATAGCCTACTTTTATTATTTAAAAAAAAAAATATATATATTCTTTATCCACCACAACATTATTTACTATTTAAAATCGCTTACGGTTGTGAGTCACGGAATAAAAGTAAATTGTCATCTGAGAATTTTACAACTCYTGCACCGTCTTGTCACAGGTGGATTTGGTCTTGTTGCTGTAGCAGCCCAGTAACCACAACGGATGTTGCAACTTTTGTCATGTCTATGCAACAAGGGAACCGACGGTCTACAGACATTCCATCAGAGTATAAATTAAATGTTTTGACCAGCGACACTTGTTACATTTAATTATCTACAGATATGGCGTTAGAACAAGTATAACCGCCCTTTAGGAGAGGGGGCCTATAGATTGGGAAGAGGTAGCAGCTGTAACTAAACCTCAGCCATGTAATGGGATTATTACATTGAGGTAACCAGGGGATCACAGAAGGGAGCTAGGAACCGGTAACCAGGGGATCACAGAAGYGAGCTAGGAACCGGTAACCAGGGGATCACAGAAGGGAGCTAGGAACCGGTAACCAGGGGATCACCGAGGTGAGCTAGGAACAAGAATGGAAGTCTACAGGGTGGAGTGGATGTGGTGTGTTTGGGATGCATTATGTTCCTAGCAAAGCTCCTGCACGGAGAAGGATGTTTTTATTTTATTTTTCTCTCTTTCTGTGCCTTGTCCTTAACTTCTCCTTAGTTCTTTGTTACCTACGAACAGCTGAAGAAGATGGAGGTCTGATGGAGAGAAGGAAATGTAGCACTGTGGAGAAGAGGAAAGAACTCAGCCAGAGAGGGGAAGGAATGGACTAAGAGGGGTGGACGTATCCTGTCTAGCCTCCCACTTGTCTGGGTGGTGTCGACCACGCCCCTCAGACGCATTTCTCCTTTCTGTTTGGCTGCTTTCTTGATGGAGCTCTGGTTGGCTGGGAAAGAGGAAGTGAAAGTTGAGGTCAATTGCACCATCAGAAAGCAAGGTGATGCGAAGACCATAATTTTGAAACTATGGCCCTAAATTATGTATTTATTATTATGTTTTGGAACTCAGTCGAGCCTCAACCGCTGGTATCATATAAACACAAGACATGGAAAAATGTGGGTTGTGAGGTGGGGGGTTTGTTACTACGTTGATAAATTCCTATTTTTCCGGACCTTTGCTACCTAGGAAATTTGTATGACCGAACCTTCTAAAATAGTACMTGAGTATCCCCTGATGTACAGGATCTCAAATAATGTTAACAGCAGTCACTACTTACCTCAGATTGTATGGATTTCAGATGCGTTGGTGTGCGTTCTCTGGTTGCCAGAGGAACTGCCAAAAGAAGCTGTGGAAAAGACTGCTAAACTTTCTGTAGAAAGTTATCTGCCAATCACTAGTGGGCAGCATATGATGCCATTTACTCAAGGACTGGCCACTTTCTGAAACCCTAGATGTCTGTACAGCCACTGGAAAGCTTATATTTGTTACGATGGTTGGCTGTGGGTTTGGATTTTGTATGTCAGAGTATTCTCTAATTACAGAACTGGGTTGGTAGGACTTTTAATGGGGCTAGTTATATAACCAGATTAAAGATCAGAGGTCAGGTGACCACTAACTCTCTCACACACACACACACACACAAGGGCACATAGGTTATTAATGCCAGGGTGAATTGGCTTAGTGCCAGGGTGAATTGGCTTAGTGTATGGACTCACTCAGTCATGTGGGCACCCTTAGAACAAACTTTTTTCATTTCAGGGTGACCTGGCACAGTGTATGAATGACCTACACACAGTTAATGGGGACGGTGTGTACGGACTATTCTGGGTTCGTATTATAAATACACTCTGGACAGCCTGATTGGCACGCTGCCCCTTACGTCATTTCAGGACCCCTATCTCTGACACACACGCGGAGCCCCAGTTCTTACTATGTCACAGCAGCAGAGACTCCATATTCTATCCCTGTTCAGGTCGAGGTGTCCAATTTAACCTTTAATTTACAGGATATCTATTAAACTTCCAGAGAGACCTGCCTGTAGTCTGACCCGGCCTATGCAGTAACAGGGAAGTGAATGTCAAGAGAGGTAGCTGTTGTATGTTTAGCCATTGCACCTGACWACCAATGCCGTTCTGTGTGCTGGTGTTGTTGACTTGCCATTTTATGATCCCAAGACAGCTGACATGTACATTTGTTCTGTAACTGTTAATCCTCTATTACCCTTCACTTCTTCTACTTTGTTCTTCACCATTATCAGTCTGTTATCAGTTAGATCGTTTGGAGGTGAGCTTGCAAATTATTTTTAATTTTTTCGAGTTAAGGTTGAACCTCGGAGTGTGTTCATGTGACAATATGGTTCTTGTATATGGTTTGTTTATAGCCCCCAAAGCCTTAATTCCAATGTGTCACTGTCATAGCCCTGTAAATAGTTATGTTATCCTGATTTAAAGCAAGGCATACAAACTTCTGACTGGTCTCATGTTTTACTTCAACTGGGAGTAATGCCCAGTCTATTCACTAGGATGAAACGAAAGCAAGCGGGACAAAATGGGGATGGACTACCTGACGTTAAGAAACGCTTGTTTTTCCATTCCAAAAATGTTGGCTTCTTGGGTGCGCTAATGAAAACGACCGTGAACTTGTGATCTGACCAGGAATGTAATGAGCATATAGACTCCGTCCCAGTCTATTGACCAATCCTGTATTGACACCTAGTCTCTAGGAACATGTGAAATCATATGGTGAAAATTCAGTTTATGGCTCGATTCAATCCGTTTTGCAGAAGTTCAGTGCTATAGCGGGATTGAAATATGAAGTTAATTTACGATTTGAACCGACATATGAAGCATTCACTGAATGCACTCTCCGTGACCAGGGGAACATGGCCTTTACATTTCAATCGCGCTATAGCGCTGAACGTCCATGATCAGTATAGAATCGAGTCCTTGGACTATCAAGGCAATATTGCTTGCTGTCCAATTCTTTCATATCAGCTATGGATTTGTCATACCTGTAATTTCCTACATGGAAGTCCCACTAGACAGTTACACATTCGTCCACAGGGTGCCGCTGTGTACCATGTCTATGCATAAGCTCTCTATTGCAGACACATTTTTACACTCAGGACCCTAAATCTAGCACCGCCTTGTTTTAAAATAACATCTCACTCTCTCACTCACTCACAATGATTCATGAATAATTCAAAGGCTCTGATCTAATTGTTCTTTATTTCAGTGGATAAATATCCCAGTTTCTCACCAGTGTTTGAAGAGATGGGACTGCTGGGGAGAGATTGCCATGAACCCTGACTGTGTGGATGAATGCGTTATTTTATTGACAGAGACACCATGGGATGGACTCATTAGATGTGTATAGATGGCTGTTATTCTAACTTCTGAATCTGAGCCATGAGGGTGTATTTTTACTCTTATCATTTGGTATGCAAAGCTTTACTTCTTAAAAAAAAAAATGCTGGTGTTTTCAGTAATTTCACAGTGGAGCAAACTATCTGACATATGGAGGCAATAGAACCAAGAACAGTCCAAATGCATAACTCAAAGCTTACCACACACAGGGCTTCTCCAATGGCCATGGGTGGTTCCAATCACCATGGTGCATTGTGGGTAGTATTCATTCCCTTTTTGCTCCTGGGGTACAGGGGTTGGCTTATTGTGTTGGAGGAATTAGGTTCTGGGCTGCATTCCAAAGTCTCCTTGATTTGCTCACCCAATAATGAAAGGACAATAATATAATTGCTTGCAATCATGTGATTTTGGTAATGGCGAGACTGGTGAGGTAAAAATCCTTTGCATAAATTGCCTACATTACTACAAATATTAATAGCTAATTATGGAAAATTAGAAACAGGATTTTTAAAGTGTGTGTGTGTGTATATATATATATATATATTTAGTTGCACCCTGTTTTTCCCTCAGAACAGCCTCATTTTGTCAGGCATGGACTCCACAAGGTGTCGAAAGCATTCCACAGGGATGCTGGCCCATGTTGACTCCAATGCTTCCCACAGTTGTCAAGTTGGCTGGATGTCCTTTGGGTGGTGGACCATTCTTGATACACACAGGAAACTGTTGAGCGTGAAAAACCCAGCAGCGTTGCAGTTCAAATAATCTCAAACATATACCAACCCTGAAATCTCAAATATCCTCTTTTTTTAATCTTAGAAAGTTGGTTGCAATTTCAGTTTAATCCACCTGAAAAGACAGAACAAATACTACAACAAATATTGTGGTTAAACTCAAATATACTAATTGATTAAAAAAATACTTATTTTTCTAAGATTTTTTTTTTTAAGGTATAATTTTAGTGAATGATATCATAAATAGGACTGGTGGAGTTATGTCATACATGCAGCTAACACAGACATATGGAAATGTCTGCTCTACCCAAAACTACAACCAACTAATTGCAGCATTACCACAAAAATGGAAGAGGCAAGTAGAAGGGGAAACAAGTTTCTTACTTTTGTCAGCCCTGCATTAAAGACCATAAATGGTTAAAGAAAAGTGTGATGAATAGAAACCTATACCAACTTCATTTAAGGACCAAAAAACTGACAGCTGTGTCATATAAATTGCAAAATAGTTGGGAAGAGATTTTCGATGTACCCATTCCATGGTTTATGAATTGATACGCAAACCAACGCCGGATTCAAAACTTCAAATAAATTACTATACAAAATTATTGCAACCAATAGAATGTTATATATATGTGTGTGGGGGATACAATCTTCCCAGCTCTGCAGATTTTGCTGTGAGGAGGCAGAGTCATTAGATCATTTATTTTGGTGTTGTCCATATGTAGCTTGTTTTTGGTAACAGGTCCAGGAATGGCTGAAGAGTTGCAACATGTACTTAGAACTAATGCTGCAGATGGCAATGCTGGGTAATTTGAAAAGCCATAGTCAATCAATCAATAATATAATTATTATAGCAAAAATGTTTATTCTTAATTTACAATCTGTAGAAACTATGAGAATAGAAAGGTTCAGTACTTTTGTCAAGCATCACAGCGCAGTTGAAAAATATATGGCAAATAGAAATCCAAAATGGATGGTGTTGAGGGGTTGAATCTAGCTGAAGGGTGGGACTAATAACAATGTAAAACATACGGGTTCTGTAAAATGTATATAGGTCAGAAATGTGAAATGGCACAGTTACAAATAGAATGGATGAACATCAGAAATGGACGAAGGACTAAAAATAAACAAAACAACTATTGTAAAATGTGTATAAGATGTAGAAGCCTAAGTGTTATTGTTTATTCCAATTGGGGGAGGGGGTGGTAGGGTTTGCGGGGAATAATAAAGGTATATTCTTTAAAAAAGTATCTATATAGGTATATGGATATATATATTTACCCCAAAAAATATATGGGGGATTGGAAATGGTGCAGACAATTACATTGATGGAAGCAACATTCTTTCCGCAATATTAAGCTGATCCACCCCTTAAATATATTTTCAGAAATACAAGACAATTTAAAAAAATCATGAAAGTACAGAAAGACATGGTAGAAGCTCCATTCACTATTATGGGATCATCGCCTATTGTTACCTTCTGTAGTGCATCTGTCAGAATTCAGATCTACCAGGGGTGTCGAGGGCAGAGGATAGGCAGAGGATAGGCAGAAAATGTTTGGTTTGGAATGTAGCCCTTTGGGAGAAGAACAGGAGGAGATGAGATGTGAGGAACTCTAGCCAGAAATGGAACCAGGCCCTATGGGCCTCTGGCGCTGAGCACAGGTTTCAGTCCAAACTACTGCCCCTGTTTTGTGACTCTTAATCTCCCCTCCCCTTAATCTCTCAATATACCTTACTATGCCATATGGCCTCTGATATACTTGCATTTTGTGAATAATTCATTGAGTACATTAACACGATGAGTACGTTCAACAAAAATACGGTTCTCTAGAACAGTTGCCAAAAGATTGACTCATTTAGGCTAACTTAATTTAGGAACGCTTAATCATGGCCTGTAGCCTATAATCTAATCAGTCAATTAGCATATTTACAGATCCTGGGCTTTTGGGTTTCATTCCTCAATGTTATTTGATTTAGATGTTTTTGAGAGAGTTGATACACACACACACACACACACACACACAATGCTTTCATGATGTATTCGAGGAAGTGCCTCATGTTTGAGGGTTCCATCCGTAAGTGCGCTAACAGCCTGCTAGTTAATTTATCTGACGGTTTCACCAGAGAGGATCTAAACCTTACACTCCGCCACCCATGAGCCAAACAAACACGAAGCCCCCAAATCAACAGCATTCATGACCTACATTTCATCGTTTAAGTAGTAGAGCATGGGACACGGGACAGAGGATCATGTGGATAAGCTTGTAAAACGCTAACACATACATCATCAGTTCCAAGTAATTTGTTTCGCTTTGTGGACTAACCAGGTCTGAAAGAGCGTGGATGACCCGGGTTCAATACCGGGTCGGTTGCATTGGTGCCATGGCTCAGATCACACAGTTGATGTCTATAGTCTGGTCGGTGATTGAGGAGGTCAGTGTAATTACCTAGAAGGAACACTAGATGGAGCTCTGGCTTTGTAGCTGTGCCCTATGTGTGGGGTTGGTCCCCACTGAATAAGTCCCTAAAACCTTTTTCCTTCTCACTTTCTCTAAACCTCTGTCACAGCTTACATCCTGTATTGCTGCTCCAGATAAGGAATAAATATTTAGAAAATATAGCGATATCAGTTTGCCTCTGATGCCTGATTTTAAAATGACCTGCCCTGGGACATATACACACACTAGAAAAGTGCAGGATTTCTGGTGTCCAGCTGTGATCCCATCAGCTTTCCTTCAGGAGCACAGGCTGCTGGGAAACCTCACTGTAGCGATGGAGAGAACGAGAGAGGAGAGGGAGTCACACAGTAAGGTCATTTCAGCAGTGCTCTCAAACATGGTTGTAAATGTGTCGTCAGAGGAGATCAGAGTAGACTGGTGATGTGGGCAGAGAGCGAGACGGGGGGTGGGGACTGAGCATGTGATGGAAGATGCAGCCTCAACTCCTCACATATATTACATTTACTCAATTCAATACATCCTCACAATTTTTTTAGAAGTGGACAATTGGTCTCCATGCAGCGAAAATAAACAGACACACACACACACACACAGAGGACCTGGGTTAGCTGACCCGCTGTCTCCCGCCAGTACCGCATGTGGAATGCTAAACTAATCCATCACAAATGGAAAGTGAAGAAGAGTCTGAGTAATCCACTTTCACCTTTGTCACAAGATTAGTATCACATGAAGGCATGAGACTCTGTATCACTTCATATTCTCCACAGCTACACAATACTGTTAGAGTTGTACAAGAGGTGAGAAGAGGGAAAGAGCAGGAGACACATTTTATAACATAACCTACATGATCTATCTCTCTCGACCTGGTTACACGCACATACATACTCTCACAGCGTGGGTTTGTGTGTGTTTCCCTTTGTACAAGTGGCCCATGTGGGAACAAAACTATTTGCCTGCAGTTCATTTACTGGGACGAAATCATTAGCAACCTTTTTTTAGACATAAAATAATGACCCTTTAAATACCTTTGAACAAAAGATGTGACTCTCTCATTGTAGTGTCACTGGGGCTCTAAATGCAGCTGCTGGTTACAGTGCTTTTAACACTGTGGTCATTCATTCAACACATACACGCTCACACACAGCTCAGTACATATCCACCCACACATTAGATAACTAATAGCCTAGTTCTGTAAATAGCAGTGTTAACTGTGTTATGGGGACCCAGTCTCATACAATGTGACCTCAGAGTTTACCCAGCTGACCCCCCTACCATACAGCCATTAACGAGTCGTTAAACCTCAATTAGAACAGGCGATCTGCTGTGTGTGTGTTCTTTTCATGGTGCCAAATGCAGACATTCTGCAGACAACATGTATGTGTTGAATGTGTGTAAGACACCCATATTTGGAAGGCTGCTTCGATTAAGACCCAGAAACCTCTGCCTCAGGCATTCAGTGTACAGTAATGTGTGTGTGTGTGTGTGTGTGTGTGTGTGTGTTCATAAGTTCAGGCATCTGTATGACCTTTGATCATTTGGGTCCTTAGTATTGTATTGCTCCACTGTGAACCCTAATAAAGTATTCAATATGTGAGTTTCTATATTTAGCCTTCCAGTAATAGCATGGGTCAGTGTTTGACAGGACAAAGGGCCAATACACACGACCCCAGGGATACTGTGAAATGACCACAGTGAAAAATAAAAGCTTGGAGAAAGAGACAAGGGGATGCAAGGCTTTGAGTTAGATCAGACAGACAGCCAGAGGGCAAATTCATTATTAGTGGGCCGACTGTTAACTATTTGCCCTTTGTTTCTTATAGAACACTTTTTATAAAGTGTATCAAATTCAATAACCAAATTCAGCGTATCCATCTCTCTCGCGCTCCCCTCTTTTTCTCTCCTTTCTCTTATTTCCCTATCCTCCCCTATCCCACTGCCCCTCGGTTTCTCTGTTATCTGTGTATCAATGTGTAAGAATGAGACCGAGGTCGAGAGTCGGCAGCAGACACTGTGGCCTTTCGCTGTCCTCCATATTAGGTTCCATAACTTCTCCAAGATGGCCGCTTGTCGCTCAGACACAGGCTGTATACAGTACTGTCAAAACAACACATTCATCTGTGTCTCTACTGCCAAAATAAAAGAGAGCCGAGAGGAGGGAAGAGGCATAACTCTGTAGTTTTGTAGGTTAGGGCAGGAATGAAGATTTAATGCACAGAGATTGGTAATGCATGGGGGGGAGGGGTCGAGGAGATAGTGGAAGAGAGAGAGTGTGAAGTTGGAGAACAAGAGTCAGACCGCTGCACTGCTGCTTCCTAATGTCATTACTTATACATCTGGACTCACCAGAAACACACTGTGTGAGTGTGTGAACACTTTCCTAATATTTAGTTGCACCCCGTTTTSCCCTCAGAACAGCCTCATTCTGTCAGGCATGGACTCTACAAGGTGTCGAAAGCATTCCACAGGGATGCTGGCCCATGTTGACTCCAATGCTTCCCACAGTTGTCAAGTTGGCTGGATGTCCTTTGGGTGGTGGACCATTCTTTATAGACACAGGAAACTGTTGAGCGTGAAAAACCCAGCAGCGTTGCAGTTCTTGACACGCTCACTGGTGCGCCTGGCACCTACTACCATACATTGTTCAAAGACACTTGTATTTTGTCTTACCCATTCACCCTCTGAATGGCACACATACACAATCCATGTTTCAGTTGTCTCAAGGCTTAAAAATCCTTCTTTAACCTGTCCCGTCCCCTTCATCCTCACCCATTGAAGTGGATTTAACACATGACATCAATAAGGGATCCTAGCTTTCACCTGCTCAGTCTGTCATGGAAAGAGCAGGTGTTCCTAATGTTTTGTCCACTCAGTGTGTGTGTGTGGTAATGTTAATTATTTGGTGTTGCAGCTGGTTGGTTCGTCTTAATGTTGTGTGTTAACTGAATTTATGCAAATTTAAAGTGTCCAACCCCAAAATATTATGACAAACAGTCCTTCTCCTGTGAAACTTCAGTGGTTTTTAGCGGGGATAAAATGTAGCTCATCTGTGTTACAATGCAAATGTCAGCCATGATYGCTCCCTGTTCCCTCTTCTGCTCAGATGTAAAATAGCAGGAAGAGCAGGTGAAAAGCAAAGCCCCCTGATAGGCCTCTGTCCTATTGCCTTCACTCGTACCATCTTCTCAGATAAGTGCTGATGAAAGAGGAGGGGACAAGGATAGTAGTCCACTTTGGRGTGTTAAGATGCAGCCATAGAATGGTCAGTGTATGGGGTCAGGGTCATGTTACCTTTTATCTGATTTGAAGATCTACTCGTTTTCTAGTGAGGCTGAAAGTTCAATAATCAATTAACATGCAACTTACRACGTCAGTTCCTCGTCAATTTTCATGGGAAAATTTAAGTTAGCCGTCCCACCATAGAAGTGTATTTGTTTTCTCAACTGTTTCCACTGTAAATGTACATGTATGTATAAAGCCGGCCTGGTTCAGTTATGTAGTCTGACACCGTGTGTCTGCTAGACAGGCCCCTGTCTCAGATGATCATAGACCTTGAATAGCAGAGTTACCTTGGGCACTGTAACCGTCACACTCATGCACACCCAATAATTAGTGCAGGACACACACACACACACACACACTAGTAGTTTACCATGTGGAACTTGTCATGCATTAAGTATTGCACTGGAAGGATGATGAGTGTAGTAATTACTTTTGGAGTGGTTTGGTTTGATACAGTCTATGATTGAGTGTTTGCCGCGTTAATCTGTTCCGCTGTTATCAACCATATCCAGGGAACAGATCGGCACATGCTGTTGTGGTGAAGTGGACTTTGACAACACATACAAATGACAACACATATCCTAATGCCCACCTCAACTATATAAAGAAGAGGTGACCACGACGACGGCGGAATAACAGCTGTACACCAGCAGACGTCTCTCTGAATTTACAGATAAACCACACTCACTAGAACATTCTTTCTGTGCCTTAAACACACTGGGCCTACGTTGTGTATGTGCATGTGTGTATGTCCCACAGGAGCCAGTGAACAACTTCATGAATTATCCATCCACATCCATTGTTCTASAGTTCCTATTCCAACAGAAACACTAACACAGAAACCTGAATAATCTCATTGGTAATTTTCTTCTCATTGATCWTCAATGCATTCACTTTATGATGACTAACTATTAACCGAAGAGCTCAGTGAATAGCGTGTGTGTGTGAATGTAATGTACCCACATCAACTAAATATTCAAATCAGTAGAAGGAGAGATTAGAACTATAGATGATATCAAATGTATTTATAAAGCCATTCTTACATCAGCTAATATCTCGAAGTGCTGTACAGAAACCCAGCCTAAAACCCCAAACAGCAAGCAATGCAGGTGTAGAAGCACGGTGGCTAGGAAAAACTCCCTAGAAAGGCCAAAACCTAGGAAGAAACCTAGAGGAACCAGGCTATGAGGGGTGGCCAGTCCTCTTCTGGCTGTGCCGGGTGGAGATTATAACAGAACATGGCCAAAATGTTCATAAATGACCAGCATGGTCAAATAATAATAATCACAGTAGTTGTTGAGGGTGCAACAAGACAGCACCTCAGGAGTAAGTGTCAGTTGGCTTTTCATAGCCGATCATTGAGAGTATCTCTACCGCTCCTGCTGTCTCTAGAGAGTTTTGAAAACAGTAGTCTGACAGGTAGCACGTCCGGTGAACAGGTCAGGTTCCATAGCCGCAGGCAGAACAGTTGAAACTGGAGCAGCAGCACGGCCAGGTGGACTGGGGACAGCAAGGAGTCATCATGCCAGGTTGTCCTGAGGCATGGTCCTAGGGCTCAGGTCCTCCGAGAAAGAGAGAATTAGAGAGAGCATACTTAAATTCACACAGGACACCGGATAAGACAGGAGAAATACTCCAGATATAACAGACTGACTCTAGCCCCCGACACAAACTACTGCAGCATAAATACTGGAGGCTGAGACAGGAGGGGTCAGGAGATACTGTGGCCCCATCCGATGATACCCCCGGACAGGGCCAAACTTGCAGGATATAACCCCACCCACTTTGCCAAAGCACAGCCCCCACACCACTAGAGGGATATCTTCAACCACCAACTTACCATCCTGAGACAAGGCCGGGTATAGCCACAAAGATCTCAGTCACGGCACAACCCAAGGGGGGGGGCGCCAACCCAGACAGGAAGACCACGTCAGTGACTCAACCCACTCAAGTGACGCACCCCTCCTAGGGACGGCATGGAAGATCACCAGTAAGCCAGTGACTCAGCCCCTGTAATAGGGGTGTGTATGTATGTATGTATATATATATATATTATATATATATATATATATATAGGGGTGTTTTATCTCAGATGTGTGATGGGAAATAAAGGAGGGAGGGACTGACTGATAGAATGAAAGAAAAGAAAAAGGAGGGATTTGAAAAAAGAAAGAAGGGAAAAAGTATATATAGAGAGGATGGTGGTCGGGAGATAAAAGAGTGAGTCAGTCTGGAGATTGGAAATAGAGAGAAGGGATGGTAATGGAGGGGGGTAAGGAAGACGGATAGACACTCAGAGTCTCTTAACTTTGAATACAGAAGATTCCATTGATAGGATCACGAGGAGTTACTGGAGGATGGACAAACACACACACACACACACACACACACTGTTTGGGAAACGCTCAGTACAGGAAAATGTATTGTTCCATATCTTCTGGTTAAGGTGTCCTATCCTCACACACAACAGCCATTCACACTCATTGCCTGGGAAACCCCCAGGGTTTCTGCTTCAAGCTCCAAGCGTTTACCACTAACTAACCACCCTTACTGACTGGAGTTACAACATGCAGGCTGTCCATCAATCTGGTCAACAGCTTTCTAACGGACACTTAAAATGTCTCTATCGCTTTCTCTGTCACAGTGTTGTATTGTGTTGCAGTCAGCTGGATCCCAGTGCTAAAAGACTATCACAGCAGTCACACCACAGAGAGAGGCCTGAGGGGGACTACACACACATTTACACACACGCGCACGCACAAACACAGGTATTTATGAAAGAGAATAAAGATTGGGTCTGTTTCACAGTTACATATTAATTCACGACTAAAGACTCCAGCACCTGCGGAGAGTACAGACTCTCTTTTCTTCAGGGGCGAATTTTTCTGTGATACAGAACAAAAGGAGGTTGTTCACGCCTAGCATTCATCATATCCACATGATCCTCTTTTGCTATGATCTACCCCAGTGGTATTCAAACTTGTTCAGCGGGGAAGCCATTTTTTCAGCCAAAGTTCCTGGAGACCCCATTTTTTCCCCGAAGAATTTCTCACTAACCCACCCCAAATCTAATGACACAACCWTAAATCAGTAAATTAAAATGTTTACATAAACAAATAGCCTTCAATTCATTACATTTTCATATATTTTCAAAATGAAAAGAAATCAATAAACACATTTACGCAATAAAATGTTATTTTTGAAATGATCTTTCTCAAAAATGTATATTGTCCCATACAATAATCTGTACTCTTAATTTTTTGTCTCCCCCCTCCCCCAAAAAGTACATTTTTCCTTACATTTTGGCGACCCCCACCCCGACTTTGAATACCACTGATCTACCCTCTAACCCTCTGGCCATACCTAAACCCTGCCCCCTCTTAACCCCCCGCTCTTAATCTAATGTATCTTTCTCTCTCTCCATTCTCTCGCTTTCTCTCTCTCCATTCTCCAATGTCCCCATTCACCGTTCTCTCTCTCGATCTGCATGTGCGTCAACCCACCTCTTTGCATCAAACTGTTGCATTTAATTTGAGACTGGTGAAATGCAGGTTGAAGTTTATCAAAAGAGTATAAAAAAGTACGTCCCCACGACCCCACCCCTCTCCCTATTGGTGCTTTTGAGATGTACAATACCTGAGATGTATTTCCATACAGTTTTGGGGCGTATTTGTGACATCCCAATGAGCACGGACTACCCTTTTCAGATGGGGTACTTTGTTAACAAGGTTCCTTCACCCCTTTAGTGACGAATGAGGTTGTTTTAATAGCTACTGTATGTTTCTCTACGTGGCTATATTGACATGGACGAGAAAGATACAACGACCACGTTTTATATTGTATAGACTTTAACTAGCTTGTTAACACATTTTAATTTTAGATAGCAAGTTAGCCAGTTTAAATAAATTATATAAACAACAACCTAAGTATATGGCTAGCTAGAAAAACAGGCTAGTTAGCGTGTTATGTGTTAATAACATAGACTATGCTACCCATAATGCAATGCACCACCCAAGCAGTGGATGTTGATAGAATGCCTTGCATGACTACACACCGTTGTATTGCTAGCGGAAGTATTTAGTTATTAAAAGTAGTTAGATGTAGACTCAATGAAATTACGTTGCCACGAGCAACGCCACAGATATCGAGATGCGAGACTTCCCTCTCACACAATTACACACAGTATCAGCGCATGTGCACGGGTTCGCTTCACCCTGTTTACAGCGTGGAAGCCAGGTCACCAAAACACGACAGCGCCTATTCCCCCTCAGGAGACTGAAAAGATTTGGCATGGGTCCCCAGATCCTCAAAAAGTTCTACAGCTGCACCATCAAGACAATCCTAACTGGTTGCATCACCGGTTGGTATGGTAACTGCTCAGCATCCGACTGCAAGGCGCTACAGAGGGTAGTGCGTATGGCCCAGTACATCACTGGAGCCAAGCTTCCTGCCATGCAGGACTTCTATACCAGGCAGTGTCATGTTCAAAGACTCCAGCCACCCAAATCATGGACTGTTCTCTCTGCTACCGCACTGCAAGCGATACTGGAGTGCCAAGTCTAGGTCCTAAAGGCTCCTTAACAGCTTCTACACCCAAGCCATAAGACTGCTAAACAGTCAATCAAATGGCTACACTGACTATTTTATTGACCCCCTTTTGTACGCTGCTGCTACTCGCCGTTATCTATGCATAGTCGCTTTACCCCTACCTACATATTACATATTACCTCAATTACCTAAACTAACCTGTACCCCCTCACATTGGCTCGGCACCGGTACTCCCTGTATATAGCCTCGTTATTGTTATTTTATTGTGTTACTTTAGTTTATCTGTATTTTTATAGATTATTTTTGTAGACTTGTTTTATTTTTTCACTCTGCATTGTTGGTTAAGGGCTTGTAAGTAAGCATTTCACGGTAAGGTCTACACTTGTTGAATTCMGCGCGTGTGACGAATACGATTTGGTTTATCATTGTTCAAGGATCATACATAACAGTTAGCTAGCTTCTCAGTTATGTAGCTTAGCTGGCTAACAGTTAGCTAGCTTCTCAGGCATGTAGCTTAGCTGGCTAACAGTTAGCTAGCTTCTCAGGTATGTAGCTTAGCTGGCTAACAGTTAGCTAGCTTCTCAGTTATGTAGCTTAGCTGGCTATCAGTTAGCTAGCTAACGTTAGCCATTATCAAGCTGGTGCACAAGATATGATCATGCCAGCATAGCTACGTAGCATAGCCACGCACGTAGACACATCAAAACAATGTTATTCGTCACTATGGGGGGCGGCGGAACCTTGATAAAAAAGGGCCCCATGCTCATTGGGTTGTCACATATTCTCCTATTTCAGCCAGGTTGCTCAAGATCAACTGTGAAATTCCACGTCCGTCCAAATAAGCAGGACATTGGAAGATGACTTCAAAACCGGCCACTAAGGGCCATGGTGAGTGCTATTACCATCAAGTAGACAAGCTCGGCTCCAAGGGTCACGTGTTAAGTCCCAGTGCTGGTCACTCATTAAAAAAAAAAATGTTTAACCCTATCCCAAATATTAACCCTTACCTTAACCATTCGGAATGAATGCCTTGACTTAACCTTAGAAATGTGACTTTTATTGACAAACGTCTGATTCTGCATTGAGACTGTGAGAGATTGTTGCCTATTTCCTCAACATAACCTASAGTAACTCAGACTAATTTTTACCCTTTCTGCACCAAACGATATACAGGAAAACTCTCTGAAGACAAAGGAGGGTGTTGAGTGAAACAAGTGATGCTTCTTCTGCTCCCTTTCAACAAGGGGCATCAAGCTGTCCTGTATTGAGCCCTGAGTGTGTGCGTGTGTGGCCTTGGGCTAGGTGGCTGGGTCACACCAGACTTTACTCAGCAGGATTGAGGACATGGCTTAGAGCTATTGGGGTTAAAGATCAGGCTCTCTGTTGGATGCCAAGGAGGGGTCCTAGTTGAGACTGTATTAATATCCCTCAGATGAAGAATCATCACTTGTTACAGACAACATGCTCACAACACTCTCTGACCTAACGCAGAGGTATCAGTCATTTTGCCAACTGGGACATTTCTTTAAAGGCAAAAATCAAGAGGGCTGCAAACGTTGTCAACTAAAAGTCTATTTTAAAAAATTATTACAAATAAACCAACGCTATACTTACATGCCCCTAGTATATTGCCTATGAATTCTCCAACTTCCAATCTGTTCTAATAAGGGGTGATAGAAAATAAGAAGTAGAATGGTGAAGCCTGGGGAGGGTACGGGAGAAGAGGAACATGTCTGATTTTCTCTGAACACACACAAAAACACACCCTGGGGTGGGACTTACTAGAAGATGTGTGCGTCTCTTGCAGAGAGGTGAGAGAGAGCAGATCATGAGCTGGGGACTTATTTATAAACATTGTSTACCCACAAAATATGCCCCAAAACATGGGTGCGCCAGTTTTCACGCAAAATAATTTATAAAACCGGAACTTGACGTGAGAACGTGCTTATCCTCCCGCAAACCATGTGTATGCACAGTTTCTAGTGGTTGAAGTATTGCATTGCAAGTAGGCAAAAGTAGCCTAGTAGTAACCTTGTGCAACAATATATGATGGCGGTCTTAAGAACCGCTATCCGCTACCACTCATCGCCTCGGCCTTCAAGCCATTCCAGGGGGCCACTGTTTTCTCCAAGTTGGACCTGCGGAACGCCTACCATCTGGTGTGGATACGGGAAGGGGATGAGTGGAAGACTGCCTTCAACATGGCCAGCAGTCACTACGAATATCAGGTCATGCCATTTGGTCTAACCAACGCMCCAGCTGTGGTCCAGGCCCTGGTTAATGTTCTCTGCGACATGTTGAACCGGTTCGTCTTCATCTACCTCGATGACATCCTCGTTTTCTCCCGCTCAGCCCAAGAACACATGCTCCATGTCTGACAGGTCCTCCAGCGCCTCCTGGAGAACCAGCTTTTTGTGAAAGCGGAAAAGTGCAAATTCCATCGATCCACCATCCCCTTCCTTGGTTACATCATCGCTGCGGGGAATGTACAGATGGATCCCAGAAAGGTGAGAGCGGTGGTGGATTTGCCCCAACCTACGTCTAGAGTGAAGATGCAACGCTTCCTGGGATTTTCCGCTTTATCCGGGGTTACAGCACCCTGGCTTCCCCCCTGTCTGCACTCACCTCTCCCAAGGTTCTGTTCACGTGGTCCCCAGGTGCTTCACCACAGCTCCCATATTAGTTCATCATGACCCGTCCCGTCAGTTTGTGGTGGAGGTCGACGCTTCGGATGTCYGAGTGGGGGCTGTCCTGTCCCAGAGTTCTGCCCTGGACCTCAAGCTGCATCCCTGCGCCGCCTTCTCCCATCGTCTTAACGCCACAGAGAGGAATTACGATGTGGGGAATCGTGAGCTTCTAGCGGTAAAGATCGCATTGGAGGAATGGAGGCACTGGTTGGAGGGTGCGGAACATCCTTTCATTGTGTGGACAGATCACAACAACCTGGAATATCTCCGCACCGCCAAGCCTCTCAATTCCAACCAAGCTAGGAGGGCCCTGCTTTTCACCATCTCCTATTGCCTGGGATCCAAGAATGTCAAGCCGGATGTGCTTTCACGCCGCTGAGGGCGTGAAACACCCTCAGACCCCGAGACCATCCTTCCCACCTCGTGTCTGGCGACGGCACTCAGCTGGGGAATAGAGAATCAGGTCCGTGAGGCGCAGCGTTCCCAGCCGAACCCCGGGGGGTGGGGTAGATAATCAGATGTTTGTTCCTGACGCTGTCCACCCCTCAGACCTGGAGTGGGCCCACTCCTCCAGGCCACTCGGGCTCCCGTGGACCGTGGCCTTTGTGCGACAACGCTTTTGGTTGCCTACCATGGTCCCTGACGTCTCTGTGTTCGTCACCGCCTGCACGATCTGTGCGCAGAATAAGACTCCTCGGCAAGCTCCGGCTGGCCTCCTTCAACCACTTCCTTTCCCTTACAATCCCTGGTTACACATATCCCTGGACTTTGTCACTGGTCTCCCCCTGTCTGATGGCAACACTGTCATCCTTACAGTAGTGGACCGGTTTTCCAAAGCCACCCATTTCATTCCTCTCCCCAAGTTATCCTCTGCCATAGAGACGGCCCAGCTCACGGTGCAGCGCGTCTTCCGGATCTATGGGCTCCCGGTCGACATGGTCTCCGACCGGGGTCCTCAGTTCTCGTCCAGGTTCTGGAAGGTGTTCTGCACGCTCATTGTGTCGTCGGCCAGCCTGTTCTCCGGGTTCCACCCCCAGTCTAACAGCCAGTCGGAGAGAGCCAATGAGGACCTGGAGACGACTCTTCGCTGCCTTGTCTCCGCCAACCCCACCACCTGGAGCCAGCAACTTGTGTGGGTTGAGAACGCCCGCAACACCCTCCCCTGCTCTGCCACTGGTCCCTAGCCTTTTGAGTGTTCCCTGGGATATCGGCCCCCGCTCTTCCCGGAGCAAGAGGAAAAGGTCGACATACCCTCAGCCCAGATGTTCGTCCGCTGCTGTCGCCATAACCAGAAGAGAGCCCGGTCGGCTCTTCTCAAGACCATCTTCAAGTATCGATGACAAGCGGACCGCCACTGGACCCCGGCTCCCTGGTTTTGTCTCAGGCAGAGGGTATGGCTGTCCACTCGTGATCTGCCCCTCTGGGTGGAGTCCCGCAAACTTTACCCCCGTTTTATCGGCCCTTTCCCCATCTCCAAGATTCTTAGCACCTCTGCTGTTAGACTTCTGTTGCCCCGTACCCTCCGTATACACCTCACTTTTCATGTGTCTAGGATTAAACCTATGTCTCACAGCCTATTGTCTGTCCTGGAATACCGACCCCTGCCTGCCCTTGACCTGTCCTTTGCATGCCCCCTGTTTATATAATAAACGTCCATTATTTTAACTGTCTGCATCTAGGTCTTTTCCTGAGCCGTGATAAGGTGTCCTTCTTTGCAAGGCATTGGAAAAACCTCCCTTGTCTTTGTGGTAGAATCTGTTTGAAATGCACTACTCAACTGAGGGACCTTACAGATAATTGTATGTATGGGTACAGAGATGAGGTAGTCATTCAAAAATCATGTTAAACACTATTATTACACACAGTGAGTCTATGCAACTTATTATGTGACTTGTTAAGCACATTTTTACTCATGAACTTATTGAGGCTTGCCATAACAAATGGGTTGAATACTTATTGACACAAGACAAGATATGTAAACATGTTGACATTATGTGGTATTGTGTGTAGGCAAGTGACAAAAAATTCTAAATTGTATCCATTTTAAATTCAGACTGTAACACAAAATGTGGGAAAAGTCCAGGGATGTGAATACTTTCTGAAGGCACTGTAGATGTCTCTAATGCAAAGATAAATACATCAATTTTCGCTCTTCTCACTAACAGCAAATTATTGCACCTTGTTATTATATTTAGCCACCAGTTTTTTTCGTTATGATTAAGTATTTTTTCTCCATTTGATCCGATCTGAAGCGCAGTTTAAGGTAGAACAGTCGGTTCACCTTTCCCATTGATGTTTGTAGGCTGCTAGGTCTACCTCTGAATACTGTAATGTCAAATTTCTCGAGTAGACAATATTTAAWTTATCAACATAGGCCTAATGCATACTACATATATCATAACCATTGCAGACTAAATTCCTCACCTTTCCTGGCCATGGTGTAGCCATACAACAATTGACCATGTGCATTTTTCACTGTGCCTATTAGATAGCCTATTATAATTGTAATTGTTTGCATTTGAAAGGGGAGAGCAGTTTATAACACACTACAATTTAACAGGTGAACACAGTTGGTATTTTGCATTGAAGTGTGTAGGTTACCACTAAGTAGCCTAGGCCTACTAGCTTTTAGTTTTTTTTTTCGAGTAGACAATGTTACAGAATTCACAGGCAGTGCAGCATATTAGGTTCAGAAAAAGTCATTGCAAAACATGATTACATTCCAACGATCTGTTTACAGGTCCACAACAATGTGCAATTGTTTTTGTCTTTCAGACACGGTCAGATAGCCTACAGCAAATGTCACTGCAAAAGAAAACATTCTGCCAACCCCTCCAAAGACATTTGACCAAGTTCGCCATGCATTGCTATTTCCTTAGATACTGTCTTGGCCTAATTCCAATACTTCTAAGTAGGGCCAATACAGAAAATAAGGGCGTTATTGTCACCATATAAGGTGAATGACGGGCGTTTTTCAGGAGAGKAATTTCACAACAGGTCTGATTTATAACGGGAAACATGCGTATGTATGGCGTGCGCCAAGATTATACGTCTCAATATTTCTGTGCGTGCGTAGTCTTTTCAGAAATGGCGCAATTAAATGTAGCAACGGTTATAAAAGAGGTCTCAGGAGACTACTTCGAAGTAATTTCCACGATCAGGATCCATGCCATGCTCTCCCTCTCTCTCCCTCCATCCCTCCCTGTCTCTCTACCTCTGGGACGGTGATCAATCACTGGTACTAACGGTATTCTGGCAGCCAGCAATTCAGTACTTAGAAAACAGCCGCAGGTGTGGATAGAATATAGATCCTACAGAATTGTATAGATTATTATCTCCCAAACAATGGTTAAGCCGAACAATACATGATTTTTAACTCCACAACTCGCTAATCAGGTAAATCCAGTTCACTTGGATGAAAGAATTCCTGAAAAAATGTCTGAAGTCTATAGCGCTCTGATCCTGACTCCTGTCCCACGGTGACAAGACACAGCCCAGTCATAGCGTACAATGTTGCACGGTCATAAACATAACACCCTTCTCTACTCCCCCTCACGTTATTGAACAATAATTAACTTTTAATCAGCTATCCCGCTGGCTTACAATCAATTATATTCACTGCATTGTTCATTCATTCTCGCTCTATGTCACCCTCTCTCTCTCTCAGAAGAAGGGAGGGGTCGAGCAGAGGCAGTAACCTCTGTAACGGATAACAGTGCTCGAGGATTTCAAGTTAGACCACCGTCAGCGTGCGGAACCAGTAGGGTAACGTGACCAGAGAAGGACAGAATGCTGTTCAGTCAAACCGGAGCACCGACCAAGGACATTTTGATTCATTTTTAACTTTTTGGAGCTATTTGACCAATTAAACTTGATTTWAAAAAAAATAGTCACAGAGCACACATAAACCAGCATTTACCAGACAAAGATCAGTATCAAACTTCATGCGGACGTGAGAAGAGAAGTGATGAGGACAGTTTGGACAAGATACCCATGACATAGTTGGAATAATAATCTTCTGTTTTTTTTATGGAACCACTTAATGCCAATCTATGACAGTTGGGGAAGTTGTTTTCAAACCTTTAATTCTCAACTGGGAGAGAAGGCCTATCAAAACAAACATTTTCTGACGTGTTACTCAAAGGATCCTTAGAGAATCTTATTTACACCTTGCAGGTAAGAAAAGGGTTTTACTGACATTCACCTGCTCATGCCTCTTTACATTGAATTTAGCTGCACATGGGGGGATATTTTAAGCTATCAGGTTTTCTAACTGATGGAAAAAGTGTCCGTTATAAATGTTGTAGCCTAAAGTTTTCATGTGTTTATGAGCAGACAGGACTCCTGTCGATTATGGCGAAGACCTTGTTCATCTGTTTCCCACTGGTTCTCCTGGCGGGACATCTACTCGTGGTTACCGGACAAGCCACCCGAACACCGGTTTCGCAAGACGCGCGCCCAGACGTCCATCCGTCCGCCACCCAGAAACCAGTAATCTCTGGTAGAGAGGACAGGTTCAACGCCAATGTCTCCACTGCTCGGCGTATGCGACCTTTACCACCGATGTGCTCGGGACCCACCGAGATCAGAGACACATTTAAGTACATCAACACGGTAGTATCATGTCTCGTGTTTGTTGTCGGTATTATCGGGAACTCCACGCTACTCAGAATCATTTACCGGAACAAGTGCATGCGCAACGGGCCCAATATTCTCATAGGCAGCCTGGCGCTGGGAGACCTGCTGCACATTGTGATTGATATTCCCATTAACGTGTACAAGGTGAGAACAATCAAACACACACCAACATAGGCTCGGCATACATGTAGGCTGCGCGAGCGCACACACAGAGGTAGTTAAGGGGTAGTTTACAAGCTGAGAAACAGGCTGTACTGGAATACTGGGCCAAAAATATATTCTCTGTCCCCAGTAAACTTGTTTTGATATTTWAAAAAAAAAATCCCTCCAGGCAGGCCAGAATCATATCAAGCTCAGACACTGGTCTGCAAGCCAAATACTTTCTTCTCAGACCACATTGTATTACAGTAGCACCGTCTCTGCAGCACGTTTTCCTTTGTCTGAGCCATAACACATTCCACATGACTTTCTCTCTCTGTTATGCTTGAATATTCTGTATATTTGGACTATTAGAGGCCTGTTTGTGTGTGTGTGTGTGTGTGTGTGTGTGTGTGTGTGTGTGTGTGTGTGTGTGTGTGTGTGTGTGGTGTGTGTGTGTGTGTGTGTGTGTGTGTGTGTGTGTGTGTGTGTGTGTGTGTGTGTGTGTGTGTGTGTGTGTGTGAGAGAGAGAGAACGTGTGTGAGAGAGATAGAACATACATACAACAGGAAAACAGAGAGAGAGAGAGTATTATAGATATTGGCGTTATGGGAAGCCAAACATGTTAAATGATTAACTGCATACCAGAAGAATCTACCTGTGTTCTTAGGAGATAAGACCACATGGATTCCAATACAGTAGGGTGAGATTGCCTCCACATGCTGATCTATGGTCAGTTTGGTGTTTACCTCCACATGTGATTCCAATACAGTAGGGTGAGATTGCCTCCACATGCTGATCTATGGTCAGTTTGGTGTTTACCTCCACATGTGATTCAAATAGCCTCATAAGCAGGCATGAAAACCATAAACCCCAATACAGGTTAGCCAGGGTTCAGCCTATATAATTCTCATATTTTACTCATGACTGCTTATCATTTGCCATGGGTGTTCTTTTAGTCCATATCATTAAGTAGATTAGTTGAAATGTGTATAGAGTGAAATTCCGGGTTATGCTATCCTACTTACCTAGTATATACCAAGTAGAAATGACACGATAGCATTTTAATCACGTTCCTCCAAACTCCGATTATTCCTGTGTGAATTACCCTGAACTCTTTATCCCTCTTCCCTAGCTCCTAGCGGAGGACTGGCCATTTGGTGTGGCTCTGTGTAAACTGGTGCCTTTTGTCCAGAAAGCTTCAGGGGCATTACTGTGCTGAGCCTGTGTGCTCTGAGCATCGACAGGTCACACACACACACACACACACACACACACAACACAACACACACACACACACACACACACACACACACACACACACACACACACACACACACACACAGGATATCCCCATAATGTTCCTCCCCGTCTCATCCTCTTCCAGGTACCGAGCAGTAGCGTCGTGGAACCGTATCAAGGGGATCGGTGTTCCCAAGTGGACGGCTATAGAGATCGCACTCATCTGGCTGCTGTCCATCCTGCTGGCTGTCCCTGAAGCTATAGCCTTTGACATGATCGCCATGGACTACAAAGGAGAGCACCTCCGCATCTGTCTACTACACCCCATGCAGAATTCAGACTTTATGAGGGTATGTACACACACACACACACACACACACACACACACACACACACACACACACACACACACACACACACACACACACACACACTAGACTATATGGAGTGTCCCTGGCTGGGGTCTGATGTGGGAAAGCTGCAGCTGTGTGCTGACTCTCCCCTAGTGGTCACTCTGGAAAAGATAAATTATATGATTTATGAGGCCCCTGTTTGTCTGGATAAGGTAGTTTTAGTGTGTTTGTGTGTTTTCACAGGTTCGAGTACATCTGTGTGTGTGGTGTGTGTGTGTTTGTGCGGTGTGTGTGTCTCAGAGTGACCGATAGATGATAGCTTGAACTTGTGTAGTTGTCGTCCCAGAGAGGTTTTAGATGGAGTGCTAGTTGACGTTTTACCAAGACTGAACTCTGAGTTAGAGAGACCCTTGAGGTCTGCTTGAGGTTACTTCTCCTCATTCTTCTTCACTCCCTCATACTTCAGCATTAGGGTTTGGCTCCCAACTAACTCCCAAGGCAATAGGACCAGTCAGAGTCATATTTCCTCTACTGTCCGTGGATCTTTCTGATGGGTTTTTTGCATTGTGAATTGCAATACACTTAAAGAGATACTTCGGGATTTTGCCAATGAGGCCCTTTATCTACTTCCTCAGAGTCAGATGAACTCGTGGATACTATTTTTGTCTCTGCATGCAGTTTGAAGGAAGTTGCTAAGTAGCGCTAGCGCAATTGCTAACTCATTTCCAGTCATTGTGCTAATGTCAGATAACATTGTCTCACAAAACTACCTCTGACTTCCTTCATAGAGACGTAAAAATGGTATCCACGAGTTCACCTGACTCTGGTGAAGTAGATAAAGGCCTCAATGCCAAAATCCCGGAGTATCCCTTTAAACGGAGTGTCCATTTATCTGGTGTATGTATCCTTGCGTGAGCCTTGGTGTATGCGAGCTGGAATGGCTCATAGGAGCAGGAGCCTATCTCCTGTTTCTGTAGCGTGAGGCAGCTTGATGTACAAGTACGCCCCCTGGAAAGGACGCTAGTCTATCTCCTGTTTCTGTAGCGTGAGGCAGCTTGATGTACAAGTACGCCCCCTGGAAAGGACGCTAGTCTATCTCCTGTTTCTGTAGCGTGAGGCAGCTTGATGTACAAGTACACCCCCTGGACAGGACGCTAGTCTATCGCAGGGCCTTACCCCCAATCAGAGACGCGTCGGGTCCCATTTTTACAGTCTTTGGTACAACTCGGCCGGGGATCGAACTCCCAACCTTCAAATCTCAGGGTGGACACTAACCACAAGGTCAATGAGTTGGTGCATTATGTGGTGTGTCCTATATGTATGTGTATTTTCTTTGTGTCCTTCCAGTTCTATAAGTCAGCTAAGGACTGGTGGCTGTTCAGTGTGTATTTCTGCCTGCCTCTGGCCGTTACCGCCGTCTTCTACACCCTGATGACTTGTGAGATGCTGAGGAAGAAGAACGGAGTCCAGATCGCCCTGAGTGACCATCTCAAACAGGTAACCTCTCTCTCCAGCCTTTATTTCATCTTTAATATTTAGGGTTGGCAGGTAGCCTAGTGGTTAGAGTGTTGGGCCAGTAACTGAAAGGTTGCTAGATCAAATCCCTGACCTGACAAGGTAAACATCTGTCGTTCTGCCCCTGAACAAGCAGTTAACCCACTGTTCCTAGGCCGTCATTGTAAATAACAATTTGTTCTTAACTGACTTGCCTAGTTAAATAAAGCTTAAAAAAATATATTGTAATGTCCCTATATTTATGAAGGGCACTGTAGCTAGATTGATTGGTTGGTTGATTCCTRTCCCTGTCTCTGTGTGTGTAGAGGCGTGAGGTGGCTAAGACAGTGTTCTGCCTGGTGTTGGTGTTTGCCCTGTGCTGGTTGCCTCTCCATCTCAGCCGCATCCTCAAGCTCACCATCTATGATGAGAAAGACCCTAACCGCTGTGAACTGCTCAGGTGAGGACCACATACTCTCACACACTTCAAACTGTTTTCCTTAAGATGTCTATGTGCCCCACCCTCGCTACATTGACCGTAATATTGTAAAAAGGAGAGAGATGAAATAGGACGGTGTGTTTCTCCAGTTTCTTCCTGGTTCTGGACTACATCGGGATCAACATGGCGTCTCTTAACTCCTGCATCAACCCCATCGCTCTCTACATGGTCAGCAAGCGTTTCAAGATCTGCTTCAGGGTAAGACATATGTGTGCACCCACCCACCCACCCACCCACGCACGGGCACATACACATACTGCATCTAACAGCGTGCCAAATGGTGTTAAATGTCCAAATAACTAATGTCCTCTCTCTCTCTCTCTCTCTCTCTCTCTCTCTCTCTCTCTCGCTCTAGTCATGTCTGTGTTGCTGGTGTCTGCCAGCTGAGATGTTGATGGATGAGAAACAGTCCTGTATGAAGCTCAAAGTCTCAGACCGGGCCTCCGACCAGAGCAACTCACGTGCTACTAACAAGTACACTTCAGCATGAGAGGGGCCCTGCGCAGTGCAGAGAAGTACTCAACGAAGTAACCTATGATCTACCTTAAAGGACTAATTGAAGATCAGTCATATAACCTGATTCTGACTTAAACCATTATGACAAGGTTATATGAAGTGCCCTTATTCAGGTATAGTTGATGTAGTTTTAAACCACTTGGAGAAAATAAGTGCCCTAATTCAGTAAAGTCTCCTCTGACTGGAGGGTGAAGTACTCAAGTACACTTTGAGTGTTGCCTATGAAAGTGAATGGTCTGGGATGTGTAGCTGGGAGAGGGTTGATGGAAAAGAGGATGATTGGGGGAAGGAGGAGTGGATGGATGTTTAGACAATTAAATATCAGTATTATTGATAATGAATGGCACAACATAGGGTGATCATATTGTAGAGAAATGACATTGCCGGGTGTGGCTGTTCCTGATTAGAACCTCTATATGAATGTTCATAAGATACATGACATAAGCCAAACCCAATGAGGCGTCATAGTGCAAATGCCTGATTTGAGACATCCGGAACATTATATGAACATTGCAAGTAGGTTGTAAAAACGTTGTTAGTTATACAGTATAATATCTGAACATATCCCATATACTTTAGAGTTAATTCATTTTTATACCTTTGTTAAATTGCTTTTACACTGTTTGATATTGTTACCAGTGGAGGCTGCTGAGGGGAGGACGGCTCATAATAATGGCCGGAACGGAGCAAATGGAATGGCATCAAACACCTGGATCCATGTGTTTGATACCATTCCAACAAATCTTCTCCAGCCCTTACCACGAGCCCGTCCTCTCCAATTAAGGTGCCACCAACCTCCTATGATTGTTACCATTTAGCTTTGTATGTGATTTTAGCTGGATAGTTAGCTATAGCATGTTTGAATGTGTGTTCTGTGTTTGGTAGGCGTTCAGCTGTTTCTCATTCAACTACTGATCTAATTGGGTTGGACTTCATGTGAATAAATCATAAACGGCAGCACATTCCTAAAGTTCTCGCAATAACTTTTTGGCTTTATTTTCTAAATGTGTTTCCAAAACAGTTCAGTGTTTGTCTCAAATATGATCATTTTCGTATTCTGTAGCTTTGTGGACTGCCACCCAATTGTAAAAACTGATTGATTTTATTATGCTTTAATAGCGATCATGACAAGCCAAAAGGGCTTTCGCCGCTTATTGGGGAGTCGGATGAGAGGGAGAGGATATATTTGAAGTTTCTCTCCATATGCCTTGTGGTTTTTAAGGGATCTGATGGTGTGTTATTGAGTATGGAGCCCTGTATTGGTATAGTTGTAGATCCTGTACATACAGTAGCTGTCCTGTGAGTGTATGGTTGTGATGATGTGCCTGTCAAAGGTTGTGTGGTTTATATTTTCCCAAAAATGTTACAAAATAAAAAGATTTACGTTTAAATTGTATTTTTAAGACCTCTAGAATCAGACATAATTTAATCTACTGTATCACTACAGTCAACTGTCTGATAAGGACTGTACTAAACCAGAGCCTGCAGATATACTGAGCCAGCATATATATTACAATTATATATTTGACTTAGTTCTGGTGAACTGCAATACTCTTCAACACTGTGAAGGATGATTTTTTTAAATGGTTTTATTCTACACCCCTTTCTACAAGCTGTTTCCCTGCCCTCTCTCAGAACTGAGTGTGAACAAAGGCACCCATCATGTGAGACATTCTCTCACACACACACACACACACACACTGATTTGACTTGGGAATGTCCCTACGGGCCAATGCAGTGTCACGCATGTTACATTACGAGTGAAAGACGGCCGGTAACCTAGTGGTTAGAGCGTTGGGCAAGTAACTGAAAGGTTGCTGCATCGAATCCCCGAGCTGACAAGGTTAAAATCTGTCATTCTGTCCCTGAACAAGGCAGTTAACCCACTGTTCACCGGTAGGCCGTCATTGTAAATAAGAATTTGTTCTGAACTGACTAGTTTAAATAAAGAAAAAAAAGACAATCTGTCCCTCTACACATCTATACCTCTACACATCTACACATCTACACATCTATACCTCTACACATCTATACCTCTACACATCTATACCTCTACACATCTATACCTCTACACATCTAAGTACCTCTAACACATCTACACATTTGTCCCTCTACACCTCTACATATCTGTCCCTCTACACATCTACAGCTTACACATCTAT
>NC_036871.1:33133874-33195202 GCF_002910315.2 Salvelinus sp. IW2-2015 | reverse complement strand
TATACCTCTACACATCTACACATCTATACCTCTACACATCTATACCTCTACACATCTGTCCCTCTACACCTCTAGACATCTGTCCCTCTACACATCTGCACATCTGTCCCTCTATACATCTGTCCCTCTACACATCTACACATCTGTCCCTCTACACATCTGTCCCTCTACACATCTGTCCCTCTACACAGCTGTCCCTCTACACATCTGTCCCTCTATACCTCTACACAGCTGTCCTTCTACACATCTGTTCCTCTATAGATTTACACATCTGTCCCTCTATACCTTTACACAGCTGTCCCTCTACACCTCTACACATCTGTCCCTCTACACATCTGTCCCTTTATACCTCTACACATCTGTCCCTCTACACATCTGTCCCTCTATACCTCTACACATCTGTCCCTCTGTTCCTCTATACCTCTGTTCCTCTATACCTCTGTTCCTCTATACCTCTGTACCTCTATACCCCTATAGATATTTCCCTGTATACCTATCCCTCTATACATCTGTCCCTCTATCCGTTTATACCTCTGTCCCTCTATACCTCTGTCCCTCTATACATCTACACATCTGTCCCTCTATACATATGTCCCTCTATACCTCTATAGATCTATCCTTCTATAAATCTATACCTCTACACATCTGTCCCTCTACACCTCTGTTCCTCTGTCCCTCTATACCTCTGTTCCTCCATACCTCTGTTCCTCCATACCTATGTGCCTCTATACCTCTGTCCCTCTTTACATCTGTCCCTCTATATATATGTCCCTCTATACCCCTATAGATCTATCTCTCTATAAATCTGTTCCTCTACACATCTGCCCCTCTGCCCCTCTATATATCTGTCTCTCTATAACTTTGTCCCTCTAGCCCTCTATACATCTGTCCCTCTATACATCTGTTTCTCTGTCCCTCTATACATCTGTCCCTCTATACATCTGTCCCTCTACACCTCTGTACATCTACACCTCTGTARATCTACACCTCTGTACCTCTACACCTCAATACCTCTGGTCCTCTATACCTCTGTTTCTCTATCCCTCTATGCATCTGTCCCTCTATATATCTGTCCCTCTATAACTCTGTCCCTGTATACATCTGTCCCTCTATACATCTGTCCCTCTATACATCTGTCCCTCTATACTTCTATATATCTGTCCCTCTATACATCTGTTTCTCTATCCCTCTATATATATATGTCCTTCTATACATCTGTCCCTCTATCCCTCTATACACCTATGCATCTGTCCCTCTATCCCTCTATACATATGTCCCTCTATACATCTATATCTCTATAACTCTATACCTCTGTCCCTCTATACCCCTATCCCTCAATACCCCTATACATCTGTCCCTCTATACATCTGTCCCTCCATACATCTGTCCCTTTACACCTCTACATCTGTCCCTCTATACCTACCTGAATTTGTACTATAGAAACTCTCATTTTGTTCTGTTTGCTTACGTTGGGTTCTTAAACGGTAAACTATTTCTGTAATACATACAGCCCTGATGTTTGGAAAACAGTGTGCTATCAAATCAAATCAATGTGTATAGCCCTTCTTACATCAGCTGATATCTCAAAGTGCTGTACAGAAACCCAGCCTAAAACCACAAACAGCAAGCAATGCAGGTGTAGAAGCACGGTGGCTAGGAAAAACTCCCATGAAAGGCCAAAACCTAGGAAGAAACCTAGAGAGGAACCAGGCTATGAGGGGTGGCCAGTCCTCTTCTGGCTGTGCCGGGTGGAGATTATAACAGAACATGGCCAAGATGTTCAAATGTTCATAAATGACCAGCATGGCCAAATAATAATAATCACAGTAGTTGTCGAGGGTGCAGCGATGTCAAGCACCTCTCAGGAGTAAATGTTCGAGTTGGCTTTTCATAGGCCTATCATTGAGAGTATCTTAACGCTCCTGCTGGTTCTATAGTAGTTGAAACAGCAGGTCATGGGACAGGTAGCGATCTCCGGTGAACAGGTCAGGGTTCCATAGCGCAGGCAAGAACAGTGATTGAAACTGGAGCAGCAGCACGGCAGGTGGACTGGGATAGCAAGGAGTGATTATGCAGGTAGTCTGAGGCTGGTCCTAGGCAGGTCTCGAGAGACAGAGAGAATAAAGAAGAGAAGTGACTAAATCACACAGGACAGCCGAAAGACAGGGAAAGTATTCCAGAATAAATAACCTGACCGCTAGCCCCGCCGAACACATAAATCTACTGCAGCATAAGATAAACTGGAGGCTGAGACAGGAGGGGAGACACTCTGCTGGCCTCAATCTCGATGAACTTCCCGGACGCCAAACAGGAAGGAATATAACGCCAACACTTTTGCCAGCGACAGTCCGCACTTCCCCACACAATGGGATATACTTCAACCACACTTCACGTACATCGCTGAGACACAGGCCGAGTATACCACACAAAGATCTTCGCCTCCGGCACAACCAAGGGGGGTCAGTGACTGATCACGTAGTGACTAACCCCACTCAAGTGACGCACCCCACTCAGGGATCGGCATAATAGGATTAGAGGCTCCGAGAACCCAGTGGAGAGAGGGGAACCGGCTCTATCCACAGCCCTATCGAATCAGTATCTATCCCTGAACCTGCTTGGATGGCAGCATTAGGAGATCAGAATATCCATGTGTGGTGGTAGGGTCACGGTGTTATAGGATAATGGGTGGGCATAAAAACACACATACTGTACTTGTCTTTATTCGAGGCATACACTGTAAATCTTGACTCTGTCGTCTCATAGTAGGGAGATTTGAACCAAACATCCCAGTGCTGCTCTCAGTTTACTCTCCAACTGATGAAGAAAACACAACCAAAATATTCAGGGAGATCTCTCTCTCTCTCTCTCTCTCCTCTCTCTTCCTCTCTCTCTCTCTCTCTCTCTCCTCTCTCTTCTCTCCCGCTCTCTCTCTCTCTCTCTCACTCACACACCACACCCTTCTTCACTCACACACTGTCCACTCACTCAGTCACTCACTCACACACCCACTCACACACACACTCAGTCACTCACACACACACAGAGATGAAGGCCTTTAGGTCAGACTATGAGAAGTCATGTACTTGGGATACCAAGGCCGAAAGCTGGTTTATCATGCAATTCAGATTTATATCAATCTCCAGTAATCAGGACACACATGTATGTATGCACGTGCACACACACGTATTGTGCAGCGTTTGTCAATCTGGCCGAGGTAACATAAACATTTAGACAGAACAAATAAAATAGTCCTGCAGTGTGTGTGTGTTTTGACAGAACAAAGAAAACACACTCACTCTCCTGGCTCTACCATAAAATCACTTCAATGCAAATATGTTGAAGTGACCCAAAGTCAAGATCTTCACTCCACCAAGAGAAGCTATGTGGGCCTGGAATGTGCGTGCGTGCGTGCYTGTGTGTGTCGTGCACATGTTTCAAATACATAGCGAGGAGAAGAACAAAGTTGCCACAACTTTGATCCAAAGCTTCATAAATAACTCATGGACATATGGAGAACAAGATGGGCACACCAAGCTGTATGTTAAATCCAGGAGAACAGAACAGGCTGAGTTCAAAAGCAGAGGGTCAAGTGTTCATGCCAACAGAAAGGATTGATCTGTGTTTTGTGGAAAATTCCTTGGGGGTTTTCTCCCTCTATTCTCCAGTATGGGAGTAATGGTCAAACACCGCAGACAGTTTTGTTCTTTCTATGTCCAAGAACCTGTCATCTTCATTTATGCCATTTTATGGTCATATGATACACGATGCAATAGATTGTGATATATAAAATGTTGGCGTAAAACACTATAGAATTGAGTACTATGCAAATAGCCCAGTCGACATTATAAAAAAAAGATCTCTTCAATAAGATCACTAGGATCTGTCAGTCTCTTCAAATGAGATCCTCGGATGATCTATATACTGTATCTATACCTGCATGTGTTTCCTAAATCTGACAATACTGAGAATAAGGACCTGACAAAGTCCTGAACTGTGTAATTTCAGAGGATGAATGAACAGGGTGGAACATGTGCGTTGCTCCAGGAGTTATCATGGAAGAATGTCTACAAAAAGTATACATACACACATGCAAACACGTACGCAGGCTGCGCACACACACACACACATATTCATGTACACAATCAGACGGTGTCCTCTGCTACTTTATAATAACAGTAGGGGGAGTGTACCTATCTTTTTGGGCCAAACCATGAAATTGTTGGACCCAAGTTTATACACCGCAGATAATGGCAGAGGGGGAGGGAGAGAGAGAAAGGGAGTATTGAAAGCAGAATATTGCCTTTACTGGCACTGAAAACAACCAAACACACAGGGTTATTTTTCCTTTTGATCTATTCTGGATAGGAGTATGACAACTGGCATCACATTCTCTTGTCTATGTGGCACAGTGGCACTATAGGGCGGTTCTACACCAGCGGGAGTTTTGAGATATTCACATTTTGAATGTTGAATAAATCAATGTGAAAATGTATATTTCAGAATCTAGACATACTCCATATGTTAGAGTACACTATAAGGAGTATAATGACACCAAGCTGTTGTCTGTATCATGTACAGGTCACATATTATAGGGTCTGACAGGAGGCATGTATAGCAGGGCTGGGAATTGCCAGGGACCTCACAATAKGATATTATCACAAAGCTTAGGTGCTGATACGATATGTATTGCTATTCTCACGATTCTATATGTATAGCGATTCAATATTGCAATTTTATTGCAATTCCATGGTCAAAACCTTGCTCACCATACAGTATGTCTGCTGCAGAGGGACAAGAGGGAGACATGAGAAAACATGGAAATAAAAGCGCTGAAAACAAATGGGCTCCCTATTTAAAAAGAAGATATAGAACCAGCTATGAAGGAAAAATAGTGGCGTTTTGTTGCAGGTACAGCCAACTAGTGCAAAAATAATATTGCGATATTGTCAAAACGATACGATATATCGTTAAAAAAAATATCCGATATGTAACTATATAGATTTCCTCCCCCATCACTAATGTATAGGTCAATTTTCCTCATGATTTAAAACAAAATGGTTTGTGATACAAATGTAAAAATCTGTTGTTCTGCCCCTGAACAAGGCAGTTAACCCACTGTTCCCTGGTAGGCTGTCATTGTAAATAAGAATTTGTTCTTAACTGACTTGCCTAGTTAAATGAAGGTTAAATAAATAAATAAAAATTAAACTGCAAACCAGATGGGACGGCGTATCGCTGCAGAATGCTGTGGTAGGTGGTTAAGTATGCCTTATCACTGATAGTGTCACCAGCAAAGCACCTCCATGCTTCACAGTGGGAACCACACAGGCGAAGATCACCCGTTCACCTACTCTGAGTCTCACAAAGACACGGCAATTAGAATCACAAATCTCAAATTTGAACTCATCAGACCAAAGGACAAATTTCCACCGGTCTAATGTCCATTGCTCGTGGTTCTTGGCCCAAGCAAGTCTCTTCTTATTGGTGTCCTTTAGTAGTAATTGGTGTCCTTTGCAGCAATTCAACCATGAAGGCCTGCATCACGCAGTCTCCACTGAACAGTTAATGTTGAGATGTGTCTGTTACTTGAACTCTGTGAAGCATTTATTTGGGCTGCAATTTCTGAGTCTGATAATTCTAATGAACTTTTCCTCTGCAACAGAGGTAACTCTGGCTCTTCCTTTCCTGTGGCGGTCCTCATGAGAGCCAGTTTCATCATTGTGCTTGATGGTTTTTGCGACTGCACTTGAAGAAACTTTAAAGTTCTTGAAATTTTCCAGATTGACTGACCTTCATGTCTTAAAGTAATTGGGGCAGCAGGTAGCCTAGTGGTTAGAGCGTTGGGCCAGTAACCGAAAGGTTGCTATATCGAATCCCCGAGCTGACAAGGTAAAAATCTGTTCCTAGGCCGTCATTGTAAATAAAATAAAAATCTTAACTGACTTACCTAGTTAAAAAAATAATGATAGACTGTTGTTTCTCTTTGCTTATTTGAGCTGTTTTTCACATAATATGGACTTGGTCTTTTACCAAATAGAACTATCTTCTGTATACCACCCCTACCTTGTCACAACACAACTGATTGGCTCAAACGCATTAAGAAGGAAAGAAATTCCACAAATTAACTTTTTAACAAGCACTCCTGTAAAACCTCTCTGGGATATAGCGTCCCACTCGCCAACAGCCAGTGAAATTGCAGGGTGCCAAATTCAAAACATCAGAAATCCATAATTAAAATTCCTCAAACATACAAGTAATTATACACCATTTTAAAGATAAACTTCTTGTAAATCCAGTCACAGTGTCCAATTTCAAATAGGCTTTACGGCGAAAGCACCCAAACGATTGTTAGGTTAGCACCTAGTCACAGAAAACCATACAGCCATTTTCCAGCCAAGGAGAGGGCTCACAAATGTCAGAAATAGCGATTAAATGAATCACTAACCTTTGATGATCTTCATCAGATGGCACACACAGGACTTCAGGTTACACAATAAATGTGTGTTTTGTTCGATAAAGTTAATCTTTATGTCAAAAACCTCATTTGAAATTGGTGTGTTATGGTCAGAAATGCATTGTCTCAAACAAACATCCGGTGAAAGTGCAGAGAGCCACATCAAATACAGAAATCTCATAATAAACATTGATAAAAAGTGTTATGCATGGAAATATAGATAAACTTCTCCTTAATGCAACCGCTGTGTCAGATTTCAAAAAGGCTTTACGGCGAAAGCACAACTTGCGATTATGTTTGGTCAGTGCCAAGTCACAGAAAAACATACAGCCTTTTTCCAAAGAAGGAGAGGTGTCACAAAAACTCAGAAATGGCGTATATAAATATTAATTTACCTTTGATGATCTTCATCGGAATGCACTCCCAGGAATCCCAGTTCAACAATAAATGTTTGTTTTGTTCGATAAATTCCATCATTTATGTCCAAATACCTCCTTTTTGTTAGCGGTTTAGCCCAGTAATCCAAATGCTGAATGCGCGATCGCTTAGTTCAGCACGAAAAGTCAAAAAAGTTACATACAGTTCATAGAAAATGTCAAACGATGTACAGAATCAATCTTTAGGATGTTTTTAACATAAATCTTGAATAATATTTCAACCGGACAATTCCTTTGTCTTTAGAAAGGAAAAGGAATGCAGCTACTCTCACGGGCGCACGCCTGCCTGAGCTCATGGCATTCTGCCAGACACCTGATTGAAACAGCTCTTATTCTCTCCCCTTCACAGTAGAAAGCCTGAAACAAGGTTCTGTTCTAAAGACTGTTGACATCTAGTGGAAGCCTTAGGAAGTGCAATATGACCCATAGACACTGTATATTCGATAAGGCAATGACTTGAAAAAACTACAAACCCTCAGATTCCCACTTCCTGGTTAGATTTTTTTCTCAGGTTTTTGCCTGCCATATGAGTTATGTTATACTCACAGACATCATTCAAACAGTTTTAGAAACTTCAGAGTGTTTTCTATCCAAATCTACTAATTATATGCATATTCTAGCTTCTGGGCCTGAGTAGCAGGCAGTTTACTCTGGGCACCTTATTATCCAAGCTACTCAATACTGCCCCCCAGTCCCAAATAAGTTTTAATTGAAATCCATTCCAGGTGACTACTTTGAAGAATCTGAAATATAACATATATTTTGATTTGTTGAACAATTTTTTGATTCCTACATGATTCCATATGTGATATTTCATAGTTTTGATGTCTTCACTTTTATTCTACAATGAAGAAAATAGTAAAAATAAAGAAAATCCCTGGAATGAGTAGGTGTGTCCAAACTTTTGAGTGGTACTGTAACTGTAAAACTAATTCTAACCTTAACACTAAACCCTCTAGAAATAGCATTTGACCTTGTGGGGACCAACAAAATGTCCCCAGTTGGTCAAATTTTTGTTTGTTTAGTATTCTTGTGAAGGATTCTGGTCCCGACCAGAATAGTTAAACACGTCCACAGACACACACACACACACTCCCAAAAGCCTGTTAGGAGCGAGAGAACCAAGCTCCCAGGTCAGTAATTGACAATCACAAGTGTCTGATTTACTGACTCTATTAGCTAAACAATGTATTTATTATCATTATAAATGTAAAAAATTCTCCATATTATTCCTATCTCTGTTAAGCTACCCAGGAAAGGGCTAAGAATAGCCCATATTAATATGCTGTATGTAGCCTTAGAAATAAGGTTAATGAAATCAATAACTTGCTAACATCGGATAACATTCATATACTGTCCATCTCTGAAACTCAGATAATGTTACGGCTGTCCTCGCTGACAGACGGAGAGGACCAAAACGCAGAGTGGTTAGTGTTCATTATTTAATGAAAATCAACAAAACACTTCAAAWTACAAAACAACCAACAAACGTGACAAAACCGAAACAGTCCTGTGTGGCACAAACACTGACACAGGAACACAATCACCCACAAACAAACAGTGAGAACATCCTACCTTAATATGGTTCTCAATCAGAGGAAATGTAAAACACCTGCCTCTAATTGAGAACCATATCAGGCAACCCATTTAAACCAACATAGAAACACATAACATAGAATGCCCACCCCAACTCACGCCCTGACCAACTAAACACATACAAAACAAGAGAAAACAGGTCAGGAACGTGACAGATAATTACTTTGATGATACAGCATTAGCAATACAAGGATATAACATTTACAGAATATTCTCATGTCAAATGATGTTGAAGTGTTGTGGTTGCAAGTTCACCTGCCTCATCTAAAGCCTCTTCTGTTGGGGTGCTGCTATGGGCCACCAAGTAAGAACAGTCACTATTTGGATAATATGTGTGCAATACTTGACAGTGTGTGTGATGTTAACAGAGAGGTCTATTTTCTGGGTGACCTGAACATTGACTGGTTAGCAACTCGCTGTCCTCTCAAGAAGAAGCTTCTAACTGTGATTCATGTCTGTAATATGTCCCAGGTTATCACTCAACCAACTAGAGTGCATACCAATAGTGTTGGATCTGTGACATCCACTTGTATTGATCAAATCTTTACTAACGCTGCAGAGCTTTTCTACAAAGCAATATCAGTTCCCATTGGCTGTAGTGACTAAAACATTGTGGCAATAACAAGGGAAGCAAAAGTGCCATAGGTTGGTTCTAAAGTAATGTATAAGAGAGCATACAAAATGTTTTCTCAGGACTCTTTTGTTGGTCTGATGTATGAGGAAGTGAATCCAGATGCAGCACTGGAGGAATTTGCACCTGTTAAGGAATTAACTGTTGAGAACTGTTGGAGCCCCCTGGATTGATGATGAATTAAAAAATGGTTTGGTTCAAACACAGTCAGGCTGCTCAGCTGATTGATAGACATACTGTAAATTGAGAAATGTTGTGACTAATCTTAACAAAAATAATAATAAATTATATTACCAAAACAAGATKAATTACATAAAATACAATAGAAAAATACTTTGGAGTACCTTAAATGATATCATGGGCAGAAAACCCAATTAATCTCCATCCTTCATTGACGTTGATGGGTCATTTATAGCAAAACCTTCCGATATTGCCAATCATTACAATGACTATTTCACTAGTAGTGAAATGACATCATTGAACAGTGAACCATCATATTTTGGTATAAAATATCTAATAATGAAAGAGAAGGATTGCTGTTTTTGAATTTTGGTCAAGAGTGTGGGAGAAGTGGGGAAACTATTTATATCCATCAATAATGATAAGCCACCAGTTATAGACAACCACGATGGGAAATTATTGAGAATGCTAGCAGACTGTATTAACACCCCTATTTGCTAGATATTTAACCAAAGCCTAAAGGAGTATGTGTCCACAGGTGTGGAAGGAAGCTAAAGTAATTCCACTGTCTAAAGATATCTCTTGTCAGGATGGTTGATGGTTGACGAACCTAATCAACGAGCCTAATCAACCGCCTAACCATGTTTGACCAAATACAATGCTATTTTCAGAGAACAAGTTAACTACTGACTTTCAGTATGCATGTAGAGAAGGGCACTCAACTTGTATTGCACTGACTCAGATGACAGATGATTAGTTAAAACAAATGGATAACAAGATGATAGTTGGAGCTGTATTGTTAGATTTCAGTGCAGCCTTTGATGTTATTGATCATACATCATTATTGAATAAACTCACTTGCTATGGTTTTACATCACCTGCCATCACATGGCTGGAGTGTTATTTATCCAATAGAACCCAGAGAGTGTTCTTCAATATAACCTCTAACATCAGACATGTACAGTATGGTGTCCCTCATGGCAGTTGCCTTGGACAGTTACTTTTCAAAATTTTTACAAAATGAATTGCCACTGGTCTTACACAAATCTAGAATGACTATGTATGTGGATGATTCCACACTCTACATGTCAGCACCCAAAGCCAGTGAGCTAGCTGAGATTCTAAATAAGGAGATACAGTCAGTATCACAAAGGGTGATTAATAATAAACTGGTCTTAAATACATCTACAACTAAAAACATTATATTTGGTTCAAAACATTCTCTAAGACCTAAACCTCAACTGGAGTTGTGTATATAGGGTGTGACCATTGATCAAGCTGAGGAAGCTAAACTACTAGGTATAACATTGGATAGTCAATTATRATGTGTCACGTTCCTGACCTTATTTCCTTTGTTTAGTCTTTGTTTAGTTGGTCAGGACGTGAGCTGGGTGGGCATTCTATGTTTTGTGTTTCTATGTTGGGTTTGTTGTTTGGCCTAATATGGTTCTCAATCAGAGGCAGGTGTTTGTCATTGTCTCTGATTGGGAACCATATTAAGGTTGCCTGTTTTCACTGTTTGTTTGTGGGTGATTGTTTCCTGTCTTTGTGTTCTGCACCAGATAGGACTGTCTCGGTTTTCACATTTGTTATTTTGTATTTTGTATAGTGTTCACGTTATCGTCTTTTTGTTATTAAACATGTTGAACACTAGCCGCGCTGCAGTTTGGTCCTCCTCTCCTTCATCCCAGGAAGAAAGCCGTTACATCATGTTCAAGTCATATTGACAAAGTTGTTATGAAGATGGGGAGGGGTATGTCTGTTATAAAAAGATGCTCATCGTTTATGAGATAAAAATCAACTGTACTAGTTAAGGCTCTGGTCTTGTCCCATTTTGATTACTGTCTGTAATATGGTCAAGTGCTGCAAAGAAAGACCTAGCAAAGCTGCAGCTGGCTCAGAACAGAGGAGCACGCCTTGCCTTTAACTGCACATACAGAACTAACATCAACAACATGCAGGCCAGTCTTTCCTGGTTGATGAGAGATTAACTGCTTTTCTTCTAGTTTTCATGAGAAATATTACTGTGATGACAATTTCAGATTGTCTGCATAATAATTTTAAATTCAGCTCAGACACCCATACATACTCCACAAGACATGCCACCAGGGTTCTCCTTACAGTCCCCAAGTCCAAAACGAATTCCCGGCAATGCACAGTATTATACAGAGCCATATTCGCATGGGACTCCCTTCCATTTCCAATTACTTAAGCAAACAGCAAAATTACATTTAAAAAACATTTCATGGAATGGTGGGGACTATGTGGACTAGAGTATGTTAGTGGAGCTGGAGCTGGAGCTGGAGCGGAGCGAGGAGCAGTGTGCCTAATTTGTAGTTTCCACAACTGAAGTGTCCACAACTGATGTAGTGTCCACAACTAAGGAATCATTGTGGAATCTGAAAATACATGTATCCCAAAAGCATGATGATGCACTTACTACGTGCACATGCTAAAAGAAAGGAACGAGGTGGGTAGATAACTAAGGTTGTCATTGTAGCAAAGTATTTATGAACAAAAAATCGAATCTCTTAAACGTTACATTGATTTTTGTTCTATTATCTATATAATAGGCCATAATAGATTTTGGCCCAGTTGTGGAAACTCCCACATTCATGGAGCTTTCCATTTAAATTGGGTAATTTTGCCTAAAAACCTTTAGGACTACCTATAGAAAATTGTAAAAAAAACAACTCTGCATCTCTGCCCAGCCTGGCCAAAAGGGTGTTTACCATCCCCAGTGGCACTGCAAGTGTGGAGAGGATATTCTCTGCTGCTGACCGGCTCTCCAGGCACCATCGCGTGAGCCTGAAGCCACAGACTGGCCAAACTCATGATTCTAAAAATGAATTCAATTGCACTAATAACACATTTTTCATTTAATTTGTATTTSATTTTAAGTAAGTCACAGCCTATATGCACAATTTATATATAGACTATAATGATGAGATACAATGAAATGTTTAAATGCTGAGCCCTTTATGTCCCTTCCAGCCTGTTGTGTTACACTAAATAACACATTTTTGCTCCTTCTTAGACTCCCCGTCTGGTTCTTGACCTATTTATGCTGTTTAATATGACAAGTAGCCTACTTGAAATGATATGTGCTTCTTACATTCACCTTTCCATGTTTATTCAAATACTTTTCATTCAAATCATATGGTTTGGTTCCAATACCTCAAAACCAAATGGTAGGTCCAAGTAGTCACAAAATCAAATGGGTGTTGGTTAAATGTGGGTTTTAATGAATGGAGCGAATTTAGAGCGGCAGTTTTTTCCTGTGAGCAGGGAGCGGTCAGAGCAGTTGGAAAGGATGTGGCGCGTCGGAGCAGAGCGCGACCACCGCTCCATGAGCAATGAACAGGATTTCCAACCACTCAACTCCGCTCACATACTCTGATGTGGACACACACACAAAGAGACACACTGTAACACACACATTGTTTTTGTTGTTGTATTGTTTGTATATATTGCAGGTGTATTTTACATTTGTGAGACTGTCCTTGTCTATTAGTGTATCAGTGTTTTGTTACTTGTCATGTTTTGTGTTTTTTGTTGACCCCAGGAATAGTTAATGCTTCTGCAAAAGCTAATGGGATCCAAATAAACAAATAAATAAACGAATAAACACACCCACACGACTCAGGAGAGAAGAATGCCCCCTACAGGCCACAGGGAATAGTTGTTTTAGCATGTGGTGGCATTCCCCTTTGAGCGATTAGGGACCTGCTTGAAGCCGGACATTAGCACGTTGGATAAGTACAAACCAGGTTTCTGTACATTGCAGTTAACCAAGTTCCAGTCATGTCAGATCAGTGATTACATTATAGAGGGAGGAAGGAAGGAAGGATGGGCCTATATTGAATTATGCATGAATGTATTAGCAGTTGTACACTCCAGTACGAAAAAAATGAATGTATGCACTCACCACTGGATAAGACCGTCAGCTAAATTACTAAAATGTCAAATGTAATAAACACGGCCACTAGGGAGGGCTAGTGACTATGTAATTGAGAAACACTGTTGTTCATCTCGCATACATACCTGGCCCTGAGCGGTGAGTGTGTGTGCGCGTGCATGCATGGGAGTGTGTACTACATGGTATTGTTGCTCTGCCCTCTGGAGATTTGCAAAGACCGTCGTATACCTGTGTTTACCTTAGATCAGGGTTTCCCAACCTCCCCCCCAACTAATCATCAAGCTTTGATCATTTGAATCAGCTGTGTAGTGTTTGCGCAAAAACCAAAACGTGCACCTCTTGGGGTCCCGAGGACCGATTTTGGGAAACGCTGCCTTAGATCATTGCTGACAATGGTCGCCAGCGGTTACCTCTACTTCAGGACAGGTGGCCAATAAGAATTCACTGTGGGAGGGGCCCTTAGGGGAAAGAGGAAGCAGAGCAGTTGTTTGCGGAGAAGGATGAAGTCACCCTCTGGATACTGATCTGAGGTCAGCTTTGTATTTCCCCCCTAGTGGTTACTGTGAGGGTTTGAGGACGTTAAGCTGAACCTATATCTGTGCCAAAAGGCATTCTCTAACCGGAGTTTGTTTTATGTCACAGGAGGGGTAAAAAGACAGTTTCCTGTTCTCAGCTTTGTCCGTATTGTACCAGCCAGCTACTACACACAGACACAGCACAGCCGTAACATACAACAGAAGGTAAGCGCACTGCTCCTATCGTAGAGCAGAAAAGATAATAGACGATTTTACAAAGAGAATGCTATTATGTTAATAATATGTTAATAATAGGAGGTGGGTCTGTGTAGTACAGGGGTGTCAAACTCATTCCACGGACTGCCGAGTGTCAGCGGGTTTTTGTTTTTTTCCTTCCAATTAAGACGTAGACAACCAGGTGAGGGGAGTTCCTTACTAATTAGTGACCTTAATCAATCAAGTACAAGGGCGGAGCGGAACCCGCAGACATTCGGCGCTCGGTGGGTCTGCCCTCGGTGTAATGAGTTTGACACATGTGGTGTAGTAGATTGAGGCTGAAGTGAAAGTGAAAGTGTTTAGTGCTCTACAGTTGAGCATTGTAGAAACCCCAAAACTTCGGTTGTGCGTTTGGCATGATCCATGTGTTATTGAGAATACATACCTGCACCTGTGACTTTGTAGTATAAACATATATATTGAACAAAAATATAAATGCAACATGCAACAATTTCATTGATTTTACTGAGTTACAGTAATGAGGAAATCAGTCAATTGACATAAATTCATTATGCCCTAATATATGGATTTCACATGACTGGGAATACAGCTATGTGTAACAGTATAGCTTCCGTCCCTCTCCTCGCCCCGAACCAGAGACCCTCTGCACACATCAACAACTGACACCCACAAAGCATTGTTACCGATCGCGCCACAAAAGCCACGGCCCTTGCAGAGCAAAGGGAACAACTTCTTCACCGTGCTTCTACACATGCATTGCTTGCTCTTTGGGGTTTTAGGCTGGGTTTCTGTACAGCACTTTGAGATATCAGCTGATGTAAGAAGGGCTATATAAATAAATTTGATTTGATTTGATTCAAGGTCTCAGAGCGAGTGACGTCACCGATTGAGACGCTATTAGCGTACACCACCGCTAACTGGCTAGCCATTTCACATTGGTTACATATGCATATGTTGGTCACATATACCTTAACAAAAAATGGGCCTCACAAGGGGCCTCAGGATCTTGTCACTGTATTTATTCAAATTGCCATAGATAAAATGCAACTGTGTTCGTTGTCTGTATGCCTGCCTATATCATAATCCCAATGCCACCATGGGGCACTCTGTTCACAACATTGACATCAACAAACCGCTTTCCCACACGATGCCATGCACAAGGTCTGCGGTATTGAGGCCGGTTGGACGTACTGCCAAATTCTCTAAAATGACTTGGAGGTGGCTAATGGTAGAGAAATTAAAATTAAATTKTCTGGCAACAGCTCTGGTGGACATTCCTGCAGTCAGCATGCCAATTGCACTCTCCCTAAACTTGAGACATCTGTGGCATTGTGTTGTGTGACAAAACTGCACATTTTAAAGTGGCCTTTTATTGTCCCCAGCACAAGGTGCACCTGTGTAATGATCATAATGTTTAATTAGCTTCTTGATATGCCACACCTGCCAGGTGTATGGATTATCTTGGCAAAGGAGAAATGCTCACTAACAGGGATGAAAACAAATTTGTGCACAACATTTAAGAGAAATAAGCTTTTTGTGCATATGGAACATTTCTGGGATCATTTATTTTCAGCTCATGAAACATGGAATCAACACTTTACACGTTGCGTTTAAATTTTTGTTCAGTGTATATGCGAGCAAACACACACGCACTCACACAGGGCCAGACATTCACACACACGTACACACAAGTCATACACAGAAAGGGGGGTGCGATTTTAAGCTCACCAAAACACACAGCTGTGTTATTCAGAATCGCCTCAGAATTCCTCCATGTTAGATTGGCCAGGCCCAGTCACCCCGGGCAACAGGGGAAGCTTATCAGCTCCTCACCCTATTCCCCTACCAGCCTGGCCTAATTCACAATGCTCTTTGTGTACACACACACACACACACACACACACACACACACACACACACACACACAGGACAGTGAGTGTGTTATGGAGCTTATCACTGTCCCTAAGGGTCTGGCAGCAACTTCACAGGATCAGATCACATGACTGAAGCCACAGACACCAACACACGTGATGGATGAACCTCTAGATGGACTGTGTCATGTCCCAAATATTCTTAAGAATCTCCTCTCGTCACCATTGTCCAGGGAAACAAGGAGTCATTTAACAATATTGGGAAATAGACAAGACACAGAGAACTTGGGGAAGCGTTAACGATAACCCAACATTCAAAACAACCACAATACAAGATGGCAGCCTGGCAGACAGTGGAACATTTCTCTCCGTGGTGACAGCTGTTCCAGCGTTGTGTTTGGCACCCTCCCGCTCTCTCAGGAGGAAGTGGAGCCCACAGAATGGGTTGTGCTTCCTGTGCGATAACAGCCTCAGTCGCATCTTGCTCTCTCAGCCGTCACATGCACGCGCGCACACACACACTATGGAAGAAACAACACATATAGCAACATATCTACTGAACAGGCAAAACAGAAAATAATGGCATTCAAAATGCATCGGCATGAATACAGCATGCATGATGTCTGACCTGTGAGCAGCTCTCAGGCTGTCTCATGGGAAGTCTCTCTCTCTCTTAAGGGGTTAAGGATAGAGTGGGAGGAGCTCAGGTAAACACAGGCGTGTAGCACAACAACTGTCGTCATGGTGCATGTTACCTGTACGTGGTTGTTTACCTACTGTGTGTGTGTGAGAGAGAGAGGTTATGGTAGGCCAGAAACAGCAAAACAGGATTTTCTGGTGCTAACAACAGTCAGTAACTGCCTGAAGAGAGGAGGACAGGTGAGTAAAAGAGTGGAGAGAAAATGTGAGTGACTGAGTGAACAAATAGAGAGGTGGAGGTGGAAAGTAAAGGAGCGTGTGTATGTTATCCTATCTAACGTTCAATTTTTTTTATTTAACCTTTATTTAACCAGGTAGGCCAGTTGAGAACAAGTTCTCATTTACAACTGCGACCTGGACAAGATAAAGCAAAGCAGTGCGACACAAACAACAACACAGTGTTACACATGGAATAAACAAACGTACAGTCAACAACACAATAGAAAAGTCTATATACAGTGTGTCTATATACAGTCTATATAACGTGACAACAAGGACAAGGCCTTAAACACAGAGAGGACAGGGCTGGGCTGGGTTGCTGTTGGGGGTTGATTGTTTCAGTCACGTGATGATGGTGTTGGGTCAATCCACGTAAAGAGTGCGTTTTGTGTCCCTTTGATATTTTAGAAGTTGTGCACCAATATTGCATTTTAAAAGCTTATTCAATGAAGTGGCCATTTAAATAAACCACATGGAAAATTCAATACATCTGTTTTTTTATATGAATAAAGACTTGCTAAAGCGTCCCTCTGTGACTTCTAGGAAGATTTAAATCCATTTAAACCCCAAAATGTGTCCTCGTTTTCACCACCATTGTAAAGCCCTAGTTATTTTTTTGCTTTGACAAAGTGTCAAGAATTTTTTTTATTTCATGTGATTAGTGTGATCTATTTACGTCTGTTCCTCATTTTAAGGTCAACCCTGTTATGGTGACTCTTTAAAAAAAAAAATCTAAAGAAACATTGAACATCTAATTGTCAAATCCATAGTGGTAAAGCAGGTTTTGTGGTGGAAAAGTGAGCAGGTCGATCACACTGTAACAAGCCAACCGTGTTGTTTTTTTGTGTTTTAAAAATAAATACATTTAAGCTTGCATTCAATTGCCCCACCCTGTTGCACACAACAAGCTTCCATTTCCTCTGTCACAGGGGGATTTATGGCTGATTTAAAGAGCCACTGAACACGCCAATTGACACGTGTGTTTCTCTGTTGATCATTAGAAAAACAAGATTTCAGTCTTGGAAGTGTGTTTCTTGACCGATTCCGCGTGTGGTTAATGATGTTTGTCCCACATGAGACACTAGACATGGAAGCCTATTTCACATCCTCAAAACTCCCAGAATGAATCTAAAATAACTCAAGACATCTGTAATTTTAATGTTTTAGTTGCTCAATTTTACTAAGAGGTTCGGTGTAGTATTTAACAAGTAAAAAAAAAATGCGCGACGTCTTATGTAAACAAAGTCAGAGCTGTTGGGGAGGTCTGTCTCAATAGCTATGTTTCCACAACCTTGCCCAGTGATCTTTTTTTTTTTGTCGACATTTAAAAAGTTTGCATAGAAAATAAATGCAACAATTGTCTGCTATGGTGAGTTTCCATTGATCTATCTTGTGTCTATGAAAACAGCTGGACATAATGATGTCACGCCTTAAAAAATATAWTTTTTTTTGCCAAAATCTACAGTGTAGAATAAATGTAGTGTAGTGGTTGAAGTGTTTCCATTACCCATTTAGGCAAATTGTGCATTAATAAATTGGCGACGGCATACAATTATGCTCTCCCACCTATCCGTTTTTTGTCTCATGTAGCCCGCGAAAGCCAGCATGGATAAAATGCAATAATTGACCAATATTTTCCATATTCTAATAATTATCATGTGCCAACATATCACCACGATCCATGCCTTGGTGAAACTTGCATTCCTGTAGATCTGAAATAATTGGATGGTGAAACTTGCCAGTCAACCAGATAAGCAAGCCCAAGCATTTCAGGCATTCTTGCACGTCAGGACAATCCCTGTCCTGCAAAGAAACATAATTTTTTTATTTTGCAAYCAGTAGGCATTTAGCATTAAATGTGGAGTAGAGCTTATAGTTACGTGATTAGCCTACATCACGTGCCCGGCATATTTTTWAAAGTATTCGGCAATCATCATTTATTTGAAAAACACCGTTTCCACCATCATTTGTTGCAATAAACAAAGTTAGACAAAATAAAAATCAACCCCTGTTGAACAGATACAAATTTTGTAGATCTTTAAGAAATATCACCTACATCTAATATTTTTTTGTTGCAACATTGCTTTTGTCGAATAAACCTGGGTTAATTAATGGCAACCTGCTTTCTGCCACTGCTATTGGATATAGAGCAATCACCGCAGCTGTTCACCCCATTTTAGTGGTCAAATCAAAACGCAACCTTCATTTACCTGTTGAGACGCACGGATGTTCCATACTCCAATTTAGACGAGAATAACTTTATGACCTAAATTATCCAATTTACACTTTGTAGACAATTTTGACACTAGAATTCCTGTTTATGTTACGGTATACCCTGTTACTTTATTTGACACTTACTATAGTATTTTATTTAACCTCTTAAGATGGGAATTCTTATTTCTTTTTGAAGTTGAACATGTGCTCTTTATGACAGCCAGAATGTTAAAATTAGGTKAAATAAAAGTTTTTTTTTCTTCACCAAATTACACTACCCAAAGGTACTCAATTGGTGGAACTACAGTACCCTGTTATAATGATGTAGGAGTGATGGACGAAGATGTAGGTTTGTCAGATGTAGGTTTTTCAGTCTTGTTTGTTATCGATGCCTGTTAGTAACGCAACAAATCCCTTATGAGTTTTTGTTTAGAAAATGTACATTACAGTCTGTGTCGGGGTGTGAAGAAATCCTAATAAGATTAAACAGCCGTCAAAAACACAGGCAATCATTACCTAGCACCTTTTGTGATTCCTTCTCTCTGTAGTAATGTAACCCTGTGTCTGTCTGTTCGCTCTGTGCTTATCTCTCATATGAACTATTCCAAACACATTCCAGGCGTGCCTGCCCTGACCAGAGGGAAAGCACCATATCTCAATGAGGAGTTTCCCCTCCCTTCAAACGGACACATACACACACACACACACACACACACGTCAGGGTGACCTGGCACAGTGTATGGATGATACACACCCTAATGCAGAAGTCCATTGTCCGACCTGAGCATTAGGTGCTCTGAGCAGGCGCAGTTGCTCTTTTTTGCCTCCTCCCACCCCTCCCCCATACACACACACAAACACACTCATGACGCAGTCCGGAAGCTTCTTTCCTGTTGCTGGTTTGGTCTCTTTAGAAGGGGAGATAAGAAAGCTGTGCGTGTGAGAGCTGAGAGAAAGAGAGCAGAAGGTCTGTGTGGCATAATAGTGTGATAAGAGGGATAGGAATATAAACAGTTGCTTGTTATAAGAGGCCTTGCCTCAGTTTGACAGAGGACAGTGTTTTTGCCCCTCACTAACAGACTGAACCCACAGACTGTTGTTCTGCCAGCGGAGTTTATAGAGCCCTGATCATGTGATTCTGTTCACTGTCTGCACTTTGATCAGAAAGAGTGTAGCTTATGTAGTCTACAAGTAGAGTTATCATGCACTGAAGAGACTTCTCTAATGTCATCTCTTTCTCTTCTCCCTCCCGCTACCATCTCCCACCACCAGTCTCTCTCTGTTCCCTTTTCTCAGGTTGAGACCACAGGACCGTTGGCGGCCTCCACTTCTTCATCGAGGGTAGAAACTTAGAAAGACAGAAGGAAACAAGTAACTGTTTCTCCCTGCAATTTCTCTGTCTCTGCTCCTGTTCAGCATCTCATCTATGGAACATCTACTGAGGACTCCTGCAGGATTTTACCTCAACAATTTAACCAACTAGCCAAGCCAACACTCACTCTTCTGAGAGGTCAAGCCACTGCGCTGGAGTGAGGAACGAGTTACTAGACAGCTATTTAACTGAAGTTACTTTCATTTAGACAGTTTAGTCACTGTGCTGTTCAGGCATGCAGTTAAGAGTGACTCATCCTCAGGAGGACCTGTGAGAAACGGACAGGGGGAACCTTTTGATACAACTCTCTCTGCTCTGGAACTTCTGGAACACAGAACCTGTGATTTGACACCTGTAACTTCGATTCGGTGCTCTGGAACTTAGAACGTGTTGTGTGAAACTGTTGGACATCTGATGTGGAATGCTGGGATGATGACATCGTAGACCTGTTATTGGAGTATTCTGGAATGTCTTCCATGCTGCAGCAGACGGAACTCATCTTTGAGTTTGCCAGCGACCACGTGAACAATGGACTACAGGTGGGAACGACCGTGTGTGTGTGTGTGTGTGTGTGTGTGTGTATTTGCACACCAACAGATAAAACATCAAAGCCTCTTTTAAAATCACACATCAGTGTAGAACCACTTGGGAAATGAAATATCAAAGTGCAGACAAGCTCTATTGAATCCAGAGATAGAATCTACATGTACAGTAGCCAAGGATAACATGATYATGACGTCAGCCATAGTTATTGAAAGATCATCACCAATTTACATTGGGAACATACTGACATATTTCTAATAGGAACAGTGAAAGTAGTCCACTCATTCACACAACTCTTAAGTTAAAACCCTAAAGTCTAGCCTCACTGTATGTCAGTGTACAACCTCTGCCAAGACTTCGGAACCTCATGGCACAGATGTTAGTACCCTTCCAATTTAACTGCAGAGTTGCTGGTTCAAGCCTTACTTTGGCTGTTGTCTTACAATATCATACACTAGATATTGGAAATGATTAAATAAAGCATTGGCTCGAATGTAAAATAACTGAATTGAAGTGAGTGACAGATCATTTGTCCCTGTGTGTTGCAGCTGGATGAGCACTTGGCCTATCCTGCAGTGATAGTGGAGCAGATCCCACAATCCCACCTGCTCTCCTACACAGGCCTGGCCTGTGAGCAGACACACACAGAAGACCACCTGCTAACAACAGGTAACAACAAACACGCACGGTCTAATGAAGGCAATCTGGGGTTGAGCAGCTTGGCCTTCTTGGCATAGTCAACAGCACCTGTAGACAGAAACAGACACTTTGACGTAGTTTTGTAGTAGATTAGGAGGGTTACGTTTGGGTAAGATGTTAGGATAAGGGGTCTGACTAACAGGTAGGGTTTTTCTGTATAGCCGGGTGGTGTAGGCTCCGAGGCTTCATTCAGCTCCTGAGAGAAAATGTCAGTGTAAAACAGGAGGGTGATATGCACATCCTAAACTGTGCTGGGCAAAACAATTCATGATACAGACTTTGTGCAGTCAGTCAATACATTCAGGTGGTTAGCTGATTAGCTTGCTATGGTAGAAAGGTTAGCTAGCACACTAGCTACTTCGACAAAGATGCTATCTGCTGTGTTTATAGCACATATCCTTACTGGAGTATAACAACTGAGCAGTTTCAGTCTAAAATACTGTAGTTTAGTACTGTGGCTAACTTAGCTTCTATATAATGAGGCATTTAGAAAGAATACCCTAGCTGGGTCATTCCTATAATGCGGTGTCTTTTCTGTCTGCAGGAAATACCACTTCTGTGTKCCTGATATCACTTTCCACCCTGTTAGTTTGTTGCAATTCTCCGTTTAAGAAAACAACCCCTTGCTACAATACCCCACACTTTCTCAATGTGGTGTCATCTGTACTTAACTTTACTATTTATATTTTTGACAACTTTTACTTTTTACTCCACTACATTCCTAAAGAAAATATGTACTTTTTACCCCCATACATTTTCCCTGACACCAAAAAGCACTCGTTACAGTTAGAATGCTCAGGCAGGACAGAATTATTGTCCAATTCATTCACCTATCAATATAACACATAGTCATTCCAACTACCTCTGATCCGGCGGACTCACTAAACACAAAACTACGTTTCTAAATGATGCCTGAGTGTTGGCGTGTGCCTGTCTGGTTTGCTTAATAAAATAAGGAATTTGATGTATAGCATTTACTTTTACTCAAGTATGACAATTAAGTACTTTTTCTACCACTCTACTTAAGTACATTTTTAAAACCAGATACTTTTACTCAGTAGTATTTTACTAGGTAACTTTTACTTTTAGTTGCACCATTTTCTATGTAGCTGTCTTTACTTTTACTCAAGTATAACAATTGAGTACTTTTTCCACCACTGTCCATCTTTCCATGTTTCATGTTGTTAGTCTTTATGTCCCATTTCATGTCCACCCTGTTAGGCTAAATTATAGAGAAAATTAAGCACTTTTCAAAATGTTAAAATATGTTTGATAGAGAAGTTCAAATCCTGTTCAAGTGTTCACCATTATGCTAGCTCAATCTTGCTCACTCACAGAGCTATGGCTAATTTAGGCTCCAAATTTCCACCCTGTTAGGTTCCACCCTGTTATGATTATACACCTAACAGTTTGGAAAATGCACACACAGTGCCTGAAAGTCAAATGTCCTTTTTCTGATAGAATACATTTTTTTCTTTTATATTTCAACTTTTCCCCCCAAAAGTTATGAGGTCCAAAATGCACGTCAAGGTATGAATGACCAAGATATCTCTACTCATTTTGGTGAGGGGGCTGTAAACAAAGATCATAAAGCTGGCTGAGCACATGTGTACTGTGGCCTTCACACTTGAACCAATCAGAGAAGTTGGCAAATCCAGGAAGTGAAACAAAATACACGTCTTGTGGCTACTGCAGCTTTGACAAAGTTGCTTATCATGTTGCTAGCTCTCTTGAGTAAACAGTTTGTGAAACTAATGATTTAGTAGTGAGGCTCTTAATGCAAGTAAATGTGTAGCCAATAGGTTTTGTAGCTTCACTTGTCTACTTTCTAGCATGTTAGCTAACTTTAGTTAGCTAATTTAGCAGCTAGCAAGTTCCTTTTTTCTTTTCTACTTTTAGCTCTCTGTCAATCGTTCAGCCATGGCCTGTTACAACATTATTATGACCATCTCTGTTTAAGCTTGATTTTGCTAGCTAGCGAATATACAGTTAGACTTTTGTTGTGATCGAAAGCAGTGGAGGCTGCTAAGGGGAGGAAGGCTCATAATAATGGCTCGAACTGCGCAAATGGAATGGCATCAAACACATGGAAACCATCCATGTGTTTGGTGTATTTGATACCATTCCGCTCCAGCTATTACCACGAGCCCGTCCTCCTCAATTAAGGTGCCACCAACCTCCTGTTATAGAAAGGCTCCTATGCTAGCTAACAGTGTAGTAGCTAGATAGCCCTCTTGTTTACTCCCACTGTCCCATCACTAGGGATAAGCCTACAGACAGAGCCATGATGTCATGCTGACACATTACCCCGCCTCTCTCTCTACATATCTTCCCTTTATCCCAACCTCTCTCCTATCTCCTCTCTCCCGCTCCCTCTCCAGTGGAGGACAGTGAGAGTGGCGATGAGGAAACCATGGAAACACTGGTGGCAGCTGAGACTCTCCTCAACATGGACTCCCCTGACTCCCTCTCTCTGGACCAACAGCACTACAGTGAGACACACACACACACACAGCTAGTTTAAGTTAGTAGCTCAGTGAGTAACTTGTCTTGACTCTAACTCAGTCTTTGCATAAACAAATCTAACTGGGTTTTGAGCTTGTTGTTTACCATCACAATGGCCACGTTCAGTTGCCAAACATTGTTGAACGTTGCAGATCAGAGCTGATATGATCCCTTGTTATACATGTCAGAGAGGCATGTTATTTTACATAGCCTATTTCTATCGGGAACGTTCCAAAACATTGCATCCTGCTGAACGCGCCCCAGGTTTCTTTGTATCACTCCCTAGTGCAAACAAGCATCTATATTTCTGCTCTGCTTGGAGCAGATGTATTCATCCTGTTCTCATATATAATCAAATTGTCTCCTTGTAGACTCATTTATTACACTGTAACCCCAAACAGTGTGTTTGTCTCCTCCCCTCTAGCCCAGCTGTACGTCCCCGCCCTGGGTGATGTCATCACGTCACCCGTTACCCACCAGTTGACGGTGTCAGCGGAAGGCCTTGTGGGAGCTCTGGGCCAGCCCCAGTGGGTCACGCTGCAGAGGGAGACTGTTGCTGAGCAACCAAAGAAGAAGAGAGGTTAGATTGTCATTATCTGGCCATGCTTTCAAACTATAAATTGTAATCATAACCACAACAACCTTGGCTCGTATGCCTGCTCATCAGTTTTGACAATACAACTACTTTTTTCTTTCTCACCTGGCCATTTATGGACTACTGTCATTTTGACAATGTCAAACATGTCATTGTGACATAACAACTACTCTGTTATGCATTTTAGCTAAGAAATCCAAAAGGCCTGAATCTCCCACACCGGACATCACATTCAAGAGGGGCAAATACAGCAAAGGTACACACCAATGGCTGTATATGATCAATCACGTGACACCATTCATTTCTATGTGAAGACTCAATAGCGCATTTGAAGCCAAGGAAGTCGGTTAAGATGGCGTCTTATGGCTACATAACGGTTATTGCTATTTGGTATCCTTGGGACGTTCTTACCACATTGAAGTTGACATTTTAAAATGGTAAGGGTTATGGTTAGGTAGGGGTAGGGGTAGGGGTTAGGGTTTAGGATAGGGAGGTCCCAAGGACCCCGGATAGCACTAACTGATGCATAACATACGCTCTTATTGAGTATCTCAAGTTGAAGACTGACTGGGGTACTGCAGGCTTTCATTAGCAACTAAATTACCCTTATAACTTCTACTTTATGTGATTTTAAAATAATCTGGTCTTGTAGAAGCAATTATTGGTTCCAAGATTGTCTTAAAAATATATATATTTACACAAAGAATGACCATGAAGATAGCTATTTTCCCATTCACTATAATGAGGATCCTGTTTTCTGCAAAGAATGCATGCAGTACCATGGTCGGCCTTGAACTTTGGCTTCAATGAGAAGAGGCAGTCGTTTTTTTTATTTATCTAGGCAAGTCAGTTTTAAGAACAAATAATTCATATTTACAATGACGGCCTAGGAACAGTGTTCAGGGGCAGAACAACTGATTTTGAATTGTTTTTACCTTGTCAGCTCGGGGATTCGATCTAGCAACCTTTCGGTTACTGGCCCAACGCACTAACCACTAGGCTACCTGCCGTTCTCCTCTGGTACATACATACACACAAACAGACACACACTCCATCTCACCTCTCCCTCACCTGTTTCAGGTAACACTATGTTCTTGTGGCAGTTCCTGATTGAGCTTCTCCAGGACAGACAGGCCTGCCCACGTTACATCAAATGGACCAATCGGCATGCAGGGATCTTTAAGCTGGTCAACTCCAAGGCTGTGGCCAGACTCTGGGGCAAACACAAGAACAAACCAGACATGAACTATGAGACCATGGGCCGAGCACTCAGGTACGCTGTAGTTACATTAATTACATTACAATAATAATAACTTCCAATCTGTGTCCCTGCAGGTGTGTGTGTATCAAAGCTGTCCTCTCTCTGTCCCTGACAGGTACTACTACCAGCGTGGGATTCTGAACAAGGTAGAGGGTCAGAGGCTGGTCTACCAGTTTGCCTCTCTGCCCAAAGACATGGTCTTCATCAGCGACGACGAAGACCAGGAGGACCAAGACAATCATGAGGAAGAAGAGGACGATGATGATGATGGCGTCCCAGATGACCCAGAGGACAGTCTGCCCTACAGCGACCAATCCCTGGACGATTTAGGGTCCTACGAGCATTCTTTCCTTCCCCCTCCCCAGGCTACCAGAGGCTGTCTGCCTAGGTCCAGACAGACCAGCATAGGTCCAGCAGCAGCCCAGCGGCGCCGACCCGGCCCAAAACCCAAGACCCAACCCCCAGCCCCGTCCTTAGCCCATCGCAGGACAGTCCTCCGGCCACCAGGGGGCAGTCTGATCCAGCAGCAGCATCTGCCTATAGTCTCAGCTGAGATGCTGCGGACTCTGCAGAACGTGCAGTCTCTGCAGCCTGGTCAGCATGGGTCAGTCTTCAGAACTGCTCAGCTGCTGGGGAGTCTGTGTGAGAGACAGGCTGCTAGTGCAGAACAGACCACCAGTCAGATAGTGACTCTGCAGTTACAGCCCTCCACTGATTGTGGAGTAGGATGCCCCGAGACAGCTAATCAGTATCAGCCACTTGCCCCATAGCCAAGACGACTMCAGAAGACAATGATTTTCAAAGGGAGACTTTAGAGAAAGATGTTGGACAGTTGTGATGTAAATTTGATTTATTTTACAGATGTGACAGACCTGGATGGTCTTTCTCTCACTCTTACATTCCCTTATGCACCAGAGCAATTCTTACAGAGTTAACCAAACTGTCTTCCATGTTGGCACCAAACACTCCATGTCGATAACATTCCTAATCGGCATTCTAACAAGAATGTAATTGTCTTAGAACTCTTGATACCAACATGGCAGACATTCTAATTGCCGACCAAAGACATACACTGGATTCTACAGCCTCGCTGCAGAGCATCTGCACTGCTCTATCTCTGTTTGCAATTCAGCTCCACTGAATGCATGGGCGCTCGTGCGCTGTTCTTGTTCTCTCAATGTTCTTTTCTCCGCCATGACCAGTGCTTTGCACTATTAACATGTACAATTTCTTTGTCACCACTCTCTCACCTACCAAAGTGCCTCAAATATTCAAACAATAATTTTCCAGCTTTCACCAAAGGCAGTCTTAATCTGTAGCACGCTAGCTTCCACATATTGCTCCTTAACATTCTTATTTATGTGTGTGTCAGTTGTTGATCTTCCACGTAAACACACTCTCATACTGTCACCCACACCAGTAGAAGACCCACCATCAGTGCTTGAGGTAAACGTGTCCTAGTCGATGTGTTCAGGGAATATATTCCATAGAGATGGCACATCGCACGGATTGTGGTTCTAGTGTTTGTCGGCAGATCATTCAACGTGCTGTGTTGTAGGGACCACCCGCTGTAGACATCTGACTGCCTACATTTTCCACAGGATTCTACATGTGAAATCGGAAATTACGTTCAGAGATGCTAAGTACTCTCGGCCAGCAAACACTACTGGTGTGTCTGAGCCCTTAACTTTACAGGCTTTTGGTTATTCTTGACGCACGGATCCCTTTAGCGGGATCATTTTCGTAAACAACCGCTGAATTGCAGAGCGCCAAATTCAAAAAATATTTATAATCATGAAATCACAAGTGAAATATACCAAAACACAGCTTAGCTTGTTGTTAATCCACCTATCGTGTCAGATTTTGAAAATATGCTTTACAACGAAAGCAATCCAAGCGTTTGTGAGTTTATCAATCACTAGACAAAACAGTAAGAACAGCTAGCCGCAAATTAGCTTGGTCAGAAAAGCAATAAAATTAATCGCTTACCTTTGATGATCTTCGGATGTTTGCACTCACGAGACTCCCAGTTCACAATAACCAAAAACCTCCATTTGGTTTGCGCATTATGTTCAGAAAACCACAGGCTCGTGCCGGTCCTGAAGGGCAGACAAAAATTCCAAAAAGTATCCGTAATGTTCGTAGAAACATGTCAAACGTTTTTTATAATCAATCCTCAGGTTGTTTTTAACATACATAATCGATAAGATTTCAACCGGACGGTAAACTATTCAATACTACAGAGAAAGAAAATGTCGAGCTACAACTCTCCAGCGCATGAACTAATCAAAGGACACCTGACGCGTTTTGATAAATCTCGCTAATTTTTTCAAAATAAAAGCTTGAAACTATGTCTAAAGCCTAGTCACAGCCTGAGGAAGCCATTGGAAAAGGAATCTGGTTGATACCCCTTTAAATGGAGGATGGGCAGGCAATGAAACAGGGATTTTTCCAAATAAAAAGCACTTCCGGGTTGGATTTCCTCAGGTTTTTGCCTGGAAAATCAGTTCTGTTATACTCACAGACCATATTGACAGTTTTTGAAATTTTAGAGTGTTTTCTATCCTAATCTGTCAATTATATGCATATTCTAGCATCTGGGCCTGAGAAATAGTCTGTTTACCTTGGGAACYTTATTTTTCCAAACATAAAAATAGTGCCCTCTAGCTGAAAGAGGTAGAGAATACAAATAAATACAAATCAAAAGGGATTGTCTGTTTAATTTTTGCAGCGGTACTGTTGGCTTTACAGCTTCTTAATCTCGATGTTGACGGGGTGGCTGATGACTATCAATGATGATAACTGAATGATAGAACTTCTCTCACGCTTTTAAGAGAGAGTAAACGTACTTCTGCCAGAGTTGGTAGTTGCCCAATGACCCTGATCTAAGGTTTTCCCTGGTCATCATTTGGGGACAGTAAGCTGATCCTAGATCTGCCCCTATGGGCAACTCCTAACCAGAGCCCTTCTGCCAGCAATCCTGTTAGCATTCCTGATATGCTGTAATAGTTATACATGTGCTTTCCTGGACCATATATGCCTTGATATATAAATATATGTGTTTGTGAACATGTGACTTAACACTTTTTCTGTCAGCTGTTTCTCTGTGTTTATTCGCTGCACAAACACAGTATATACCATCCCAATTCCCAAATGTACTCATCTATGCAAAGAAGTATGATGATGTTGCTCCTCAGGCCTAGACTCTGATCTATGGTTAGTTTTGCTGATCCTACAAGAATGGCTTATATATATCCTAATAAAAAGCACATTTTCCCATGCAATCTTTTCCTTTGATAATATTGCCTTATGCTTCTTTGCTGGAAGTCTCTGATATATTTGTTACTGCTATTGTGTGAGGAACTAATTGTGAAAATACTGTACCAGGCTTTTATACTATATGCAATGTATTGATGTTCATGCAGATGTTTTCATGCAATTTATACAGAAGGAGTAGATAAAATAGGAATTACTAAACTTGTTTTCAAGAAATAAAAGTTTTAATTTTGAATGAATCCTGACTTTTTTTGACAAACCGRGTGAAAATGTTTCTTGCCCGCACCTACTCTTCCACGCGGTTAGGGTTCGGTAGTGAGAAGTGCCTACCTAGCCTATTCAGCTGACGGTTGACAGGGCCCGGTACGGTGCGTACACACGCCTCTACTGTTTTCTGATTCCTATCTAGAACTTTCCAGCTAGCTAGCCACGGCTATCTCCCCCTGACAACACTTCTAGCTCCATGGCAACCGAACGGCAAGTATATTACATTTTCGAGGATTTTATTTGAAATGTGTCCTTGTTCAAGAGGCTAACGTTAGTTCTGTTTTGCAGTTTTAGCAGTTTCCCCGATAGCGTCATAGACGAGGACCCACACAGAAAGCTCTTGAGGTAAAAAACGGTTAGCTGGATAGCCAATGTTAGCTAACTGGCTAACTTTCTAGCCAACTATCTGTCAAACTAGAATGAGCTAGTTTAACTGAAAGTAAAATGCATTATTCTTGATAACTAAATAGTCTGGGGATTTTAAATGTTTTTTGAGGTACCGCTAGCTACCTCAACCCCATATTGTTAATTATCCTCTTTCTCTTTTGCACGCCAGTATCTCGACTTGCACATCATCATCTGCACATCTATCACTCCAGTGTTGACGCTCAATTGTAATTATTTCGCCGCTATGGCGTATTTATTGCCTTACCCCCCTACTCTTCTACATTTGCACACACTACATATATTTTTCTATTGTGTTACTGACTGTACGTTTGTTTATATGTAACTCTGTGTTGTTTTTTGTCGCACTGCTTTGCTTTATCTTGGCCAGGTCGCAGTTGTAAATGAGAACTTGTTCTCAACTGGCCTAACGTTACCTGGTTAAATAAAGGTGAAATTAAAAAAAGTTAACTATTATAGCTAGCTAACGTATTAGTGACTCTAGCTAATGTTGTGCTAACGTTACATTTAGATACTAAGTCTAGCCACACTACCAAATTTTTGTCTGAAAATAGTTGTTGCTCAACTCCAGTAGTGATATGTAACTTTTTACAGCAGTTAACTTACAGCTTGGACAAGAAACCAATAAATCTAACCAGCATAGCTAGCTAACTGGCTAACCACCTGTTATCACACTTTTATTATAGCTAGCTAGCTATTGTAAGTGTAGATTTTGTACAGAAAGCCAGGTTAAGTTGTTGGGAACATGAAAATGTATCCAAACAGTCAACCTTTGCTAGTGCTCATAAACATATGTATCTTGGGAATTTAATTCAATTGACCCCAAACTTGCCTATTTGATGACACTGACATTTTCTCACAGGAATTGAATGAAGCCTTGGAAGGACACTCTGACAATGCAGAATGGTTCTGCCAACYAGCCTACACCCACCTTCAACTGAAACTACACCTGTAAGTCTCTTATCCTAACCCCCAACATCTTACCCAAACTTAACCCTAAAGTACTGCTATCAGTCAGACCCTAACCCCAATCCTCCTTGCATCTTCTTAAAGTATTGTTGATTACGGGCTTGTAAATAAGAATTTCACTGTTGTATTCGGCGCATGTGACAAATAAAATTTGATTTGGTCGACAAACTACTGCTCTAGCTTTTGATAAAATCCAACTTTTCTTTACTGATTGTCTTATGTTCTATATTTTTGTCTTTGCTTCAGAAACTTAAGCTATGTTTCTCGTGTGTGTGTCTGTCTGTCTCTACAGGTGCTGTCAACGATGCCAAGAAATCCCAGCAGCTCAACCCCAGCCTTCTTCTTGCCTTCATGAGAATGGGTAAGACTTACCTACTCTGTGTATGTGACCATGAAGGTGTTCCATTGCCTTCATGAGAACAGGGTATGTGTGCAGTTTGGCCCTAGCCCATGATAGCTGAGTTGACATGCATTTACTTTTGCAGCTTGTGTATTTTCTGGCAGGAATGTCTGTCTGACTTTATTTCTGTGACTGTGGGGGGGTTAAGTGCCTTGTACAACATCAGGAGATGGTACATGGGATCAGAGAGTAACCTCCCAGTGTCAATACCACATTCTGCTTACTTTTTTTATACATACATAGAGACACCACCAATTGTTGGTCATGGATATTTGGTTAAGTCATAGAGTAGGCATGATATTCCATCTGTTTAAATGTGCATGAACCCTGCCACTCCACATCCCCCTTAAATCATTATATCTGTCAAACTTAAATTGGTGTCAGTTTTTCCCTGAGTTTCTATCTGTTACTGATAACAAGCCTGCCCCTGTCTCCCTCCCTTCAGAATGGCAGAGTACCACCTGAACCACTTTGAGGTGTCACATGCTGCCTTCACTAAGGGACACCGCCTGGATGGTGAGGCCTGCTGAGGGGACAAGTGGAGGGCACAGTGGCCTGGTTCCATTTCAGCACCTACACCCTTCCACTAACACCTTCCCCTAAATCTCAAACCGACCCCTTACCCCTATCCTTAGACACGTCATGTACAGTACCAGTCAAATGTTTGGACACACCTATTCATTCAAGGGTTTTTCTTTATTTTTACTATTTTCTATATTGTATAATAATAGTGAAGACATCAAAACTATGAAATAACACACATGGAATTTTGTAGTAACCAAAAAAGTGTTCAACAAATCAACATTTATTTTATATTTGAGATTCTTCAATGTAGCCACCCTTTGTCTTGATGACAGCTTTTCACACTCTTGGCATTCTATCAACCAGCTTCATGAGGTGGTCACCTGGAATGCATTCCAATTAACAAGTGTGCCTTGTTAAAAGTTAATTTGTGGAATTTCATTCGTAATGCGTTTGAGCCAATCAGTTGTGTTGTGTCAAGGTAGGGGAGGTTACAGAAGATAGCCCTATTTTGTATAAGACCAAGTCCATATTATGGCAAGAACAGTTCAAATAAGCAAAGAGAAATGACAGTCCATCATTACTTTAAGACATGAAGGTCAGTCAATACGGAAAATTTCAAGAACTTTGAAAGTTTCTTAAAGTGCAGTTGCCTAAAAACATCAAGCGCGATAATGAAATTGGCTCTCATGAGGATCGCCACAGGAAAGGAAGACCCAGAGTTACCTCTGCAGAGGATAAGTTAATTAGAGTTACCAGTTTTTCCAGCCCAAATAAATGCTTCACWGAGTTCAAGTAACAGACACATCTCAACATCAACTGTTCAGAGGAGACTGCGCGAATCAGGCCTTCATGGTCAGATTGCTGCAAAGAAATTACTACTATAGGACACCAGTAAGAAGAGACTTGCTTGGTCCAAGAAACAAGCGCAATGGACATTAGACCGGTGGAAATCTGTCTAATGAAATGAGTCCAAATGTGAGATTTTTGGCGGTCCCAACCGCCGTGTCTTCGTGAGACGCAGAGTAGGTGAACGGATGATCTCTGCATGTGTGGTTCCCACTGTGAAGCATGGAGGAGGAGGTGTGGGGGTGCTTTGCTGGTGACACTGTGTGATTTATTTAGAATTCAAGGCATACTTAACCAGCATGGTTAACCCAGAATTCTGCAGTGATATTCCATCCCATCTGGTTTGCGCTTAGTGGGAGTATAATTTCGTTTTTTAACAGGACAATGAACCAAAACACATCTCCAGGCTGTGTAAGGGTTATTTAACCAAGAAGGAGAGTGATGGAGTGCTGCATCAGATGACCTGGCCTCTGCAATCACCCGACCTCAACCCAGTTGAGATGGTTTGGGATAAGTTGGACTGCAGAGTGAAGGAAAAGCAGCCAACAAGTGCTCAACATATGTGGGAACTTCTTCAAGACTGTTGCAAAAGCATTCCTCATGAAGCTGGTTGAGAGAATGCCAAGAGTGCAAAGATGTCAAGACAAAGGGTGGCTACTTTGAAGATTCTCAAATATAAATATATTTTGTTTTTAACACTTTTTTGCTTAATACATGATTCCATATGTGTTATTTCATAGTTTTGTTGTCTTCACTACTATTCTACAATGTAGAAAATAGTTTAAAAAAAATCAAACTCTTGAATGAGTAGGTGTGTCCAAACTTTTGACTGGTACTGTAGATCTAAAACCGTAAGATAGTGTTGGTGTTATAAATATAGTAACTTGGTATGTAACGATTCACCGATACGCATCGGCCCCCGGTTCTAATGTTTAAGATATGAGTGCATCGGTTTGAACCGATCCAAATTAAGTATGCATCGCTCAGAAAACGATTCAAATATTACACATTTCCGGTTCACAGTTTTTTTTTATTCGGAAAATACATTTTACCAGTTGTGACCGAACGGATGCTTCTTCCTTCAGTTTAGTAGCCTATCCAACTTTTATACATGTAACTGCGTATGACTGTCAGATAACAACTGTGTGAAAAGTGCGGGAAACACAGTTGCTCAAGCCAATGGGATGTAGGCCTATCCCTGTTCTAATAGGATATTTGTACATCTGGCACCTTCAGCATTCAGATGCTTGTAAAATGACTTTTGACAATGTCAAATCATAGGTTGTCACTCAGCTAATGAAGCCTATGTATTTTGCTGGGTCATTGTTAACAAATGTAGAAAATGTTTTTTTACTGGAGTTGTGTAGCCTACCAGAGTGGAACGCAACTCGCATCCAACTGCTGATTGGGGTTTTTAATCATTCAGATTGTATTTAGAGTCACCATAAGAAATTGTTTTGCTACTTTTGTTTTAAACAGTCAGTGTAATTGGTCATTTTTACATGAACAGAATATATAAGACCAATCATTTCTTGTTAGGGAGAGCTCCTGTAAAATTACAAACAGTCTAAACCATTCGCTTTCAAGACAGGTAAAATCCATAGCTGCTTTATGTTAATTGGCTAAATGCCAAGCTATTGACGTAGTACTAGTTCAAAACATTTTCAATCTGCAAAAATGACAAGTTAATCAGTGGGTGATGGTGGTTTCAGATTTTTAAAAGTTGGGGGACAAAAAGCATACATTTCCCCATCCCTAATCTGATAGTTGGGTGGTAGATGCTCAGTCTACCCAATTGCTCAGCTCAGGTGGCTACACACACCATTGACACACACGATACAGGAACAACACTTTTTAGTTTGTGTGTATCGGAGACCATGCATTTAGATGCATATCGAGTCGTTCATGAAAGGAGAGCTACACATCCCTAATAGTAACAGCTCTTGACCTCTGATTGGAATATTAACTGTATCGGATGCGCCTTCCATTCTGGTCAAATGTACAGAAGTGTAAGTGGCTGTGTGTAGATTCTGCCTGCAGTAGTTGTGTTCCAACTGGGTGAGATTGTCTGAACACTGTGTTCTCCTTTCGGCTCCACAGGTTCAGATGACACTTTCCGAACGTGGCTCAAACGCTGTGATGATGACGAGTAAGTAGGATCTGTTCTCTTAGCTCAACAACCATCTAAACCCTAGCCACAGGCCCATCTCCCACCTCTATCTGAATTCTAACACTGTACTAACTAACTCTTCATTAGAGAAGCTGTGTGTGTCTGTTGTTGTCGTCTCAAAGGGTTTAAACTGAACCTGTTTGGATCACAATAATGTACAGTGTATCTGTCTGGGGTGGTGGGTGGGGGAGAGGTGCCTTGCCTCAGATCAATCCCAGTAAACATCCACACAGTTACACACACACACATCCATGGGGTGTTGGGCTCGCGTTCAAAACAGCCATGTGACCCCCCTCCCATCCATAACAAAATATACATACAGTGGGGAGAACAAGTATTTGATACACTGCCGATTTTGCAGGTTTTCCTACTTACAAAGCATGTAGAGGTCTGTAATTTTTATCATAGGTACACTTCAACTGTGAGAGACGGAATCTAAAACAAAAATCCAGAAAATCACATTGTATGATTTTTAAATAATTAATTTGCATTTTATTGCATGACATAAGTATTTGATCACCTACCAACCAGTAAGAATTCCGGCTCTCACAGACCTGTTAGTTTTTCTTTAAGAAGCCCTCCTGTTCTCCACTCATTACCTGTATTAACTGCACCTGTTTGAACTCGTTACCTGTATAAAAGACACCTGTCCACACACAATCAAACAGATTCCAACCTCTCCACAATGGCCAAGACCAGAGAGCTGTGTAAGGACATCAGGGATAAAATTGTAGACCTGCACAAGGCTGGGATGGGCTTCAGGACAACAGGCAAGCAGCTTGGTGAGAAGGAAACAACTGTTGGCGCAATATTAGAAAATGGAAGAAGTTCAAGATGACGGTCAATCACCCTCGGTCTGGGGCTCCATGCAAGATTTCACCTCGTGGGGCATCAATGATCATGAGGAAGGTGAGGGATCAGCCCAGAACTACACGGCAGGACCTGGTCAATGACCTGAAGAGAGCTGGGACCACAGTCTCAAAGTAAACCATTAGTAACACACTACGCCGTCATGGATTAAAATCCTGCAGCGCACGCAAGGTCCCCCTGCTTAAGCCAGTGCATGTCCAGGCCTGTCTGAAGTTTGCCAATGACCATCTGGATGACCAGAGGAGGAATGGGAGAAGGTCATGTGGTCTGATGAGACAAAAATAGAGCTTTTTGGTCTAACTCCACTCGCCGTGTTTGGAGGAAGAAGAAGTAGAGTACAACCCCAAGAACACCATCCCAACCGTGAAGCATGGAGTGGAAACATCATTCTTTGGGGATGCTTTTCTGCAAAGGGACAGGACGACTGCACCGTATTGAGGGGAGGGTGGATGGGGCCATGTATCGCAAGATCTTGGCCAACAACCTCCTTCCCTCAGTAAGAGCATTGAAGATGGTCGTGGCTGGGTCTTCCAGCATGACAACGACATGAAGCACACAGCCATGGCAACTAAGGAGTGGCTCCGTAAGAAGCATCTCAAGGTCCTGGAGTGGCTAGCCAGTCTCCAGACCTGAACCCAATAGAAAATCTTTGGAGGGAGCTGAAAGTCCGTATTGCCAGCGACAGCCCGAAACCTGAAGGATCTGGAGAAGATCTGTAGGGAGGAGTGGGCCAAAATCCCTGCTGCAGTGTGTGCAAACCTAGTCAAGAACTACAGGAAATGTATGATCTCTGTAATTGCAAACAAAGGTTTCTGTACCAAATATTAAGTTCTGCTTTTCTGATGTATCAAATACTTATGTCATGCAATAAAATGCAAATTAATTACTTAAAAATCATACAATGTGATTTTCTGGATTTTCGTTTTAGATTCCGTCTCTCATAGTTGAAGTGTACCTATGATAAAAATTACAGACCTCTACATGCTTTGTAAGTAGGAAAACCTGCAAAATCGGCAGTGTATCAAATACTTGTTCTCCCCACTGTACATACACACACACACACACGGATAATACGTCTTCGAACAGATTAAAAACTACACTAATTCAATGCACACACACACACCTCAGTCGTCTGTTGCCATGAGCTGGCCTTACCCTGTGAGTTACCTCCCGTCTCTTTCATGTGTATAGTGACAGTGCCAGGCGCTTCTGTTTGACTCCCCCACACATCAAAATGTGGTGTGCACATGATGATATCACTCACAAACGCCRCCCTCTGCCTCCTCTCTCTCTAATGAAAGCGGTGAATATTATAACAGACATAACTGGTAAATACATTGGGGTTTTAATAGGTGTAGATGGACTGGCAAACAAACTGCCTCTGCGATGTCAGGGAGGTGTGTGTCTGGCGCGTGTTTGCGTGTTCCTCTGTTCGGTTAATGTATGAGTAATGGAAAACTGTTTGACTGTAACATTCTGTTTCCTGTCCCTTTCAGCGGCGAATCAGAACGGAAACAAGAATAAGTTGAGTGCTAACGGGTCTTCCTACAATTATTCTATCTATCCCTGTACCATGCCTGTATCTATGTAAGTATTGCACCATGCACTTTTAAAGGGCCACAATGGAAATAAGTAATTTACTTTATTGTGCTATCCCAGGTAATTTTGTAATTTTTATTTATGTATATATGTGTATTTTCAAACTGAAATAAATCAACCAACACAAACCTTACGACTGTATACAGGTTTTTCTGGTGTTCAGTTCCACTCTCCGCCTCATGGGGGCACTGTTGTTCCCAACTTTCCAAACCTTACTTATTCTGTTCTAATTGCTAGTGCGAGCACATCCAGTAAGCCCAGTCTCTCTCTCTCCTATTTTTGTTTGTTTTAACTTTCTCTCTTCCTGGGATGCCTGGATGCCACAGCAGACACCACACATCAAGTAAGTATACTTCATGGTTGTATTCCAAATATCACCCTATTCTCTATAGTGCACTACTTTTCTAATAAAATTGTATTTGTCACATGCGCCGAATACAACAGGTGTAGACCTTAGTGAAATGCTTACWTAGAAGCCCTTAACCAACAATAGTTTTAAGAAAAATACCCCCCCCAAAATATTTTACAAATAATTAAAGAGCAGCAGTAAAATAACAATAGCGAGGCTATATATAGGGTAGTGATGCACTGATATGAAATCTTTGGCCGATATGCGATATTTTCCTTGCCAAAAAAAAACAATACCGATATTTTAGGGGCCTTTTAAGCCTTCTAGTACAGTTAGCGTCCCACATATCCCAGAGAAGTTAACGTCCCACAAAAAATTACTATAAAAATCTAACTTTCATGAAATCACACATGACACCAAATTAAAGCTACACTTGTTGTGAATCCAGCCAACATGTCTGATTTCAAAAAGGATTTACGGCGAAAGCACACCTTGCGATTATGTTAGGTCAGTACATAGCCACAGAAAAACGCAGCCATTTTTCCAGCCAAAGAGAGGAGTAACAAAAAGCAGAAATAGAGATAAAATGAATCACTAACCTTTGATGATCTTCATCAGATGACACTCATAGGACTTCATGTTACACAATACATGTATGTTTTGTTCGGTAAAGTTCATATTTATATCCAACAATCTGAGTTTTGGCGGGACGCTACTGTCTCACTTTGCCAAAAGCCAGAGAAAATGCAGAGCGCCAAATTCAAATAAATTACTATAAAATCAAACCTTAATTAAATCACACATGAAAGATACCAAATTAAAGCTACACTGGTTGTGAATCCAGCCAACATGTCAGAATTCAAATAGGCTTTTCAGCTAAAGCAAACGATGCTATTATTTGAGTTAGCACCATAGTAAACAAAGAGAGAAGCATATTTCAACCCTGCAGGCGCGCTGTTTTGTTCATTTGTTTAGTCGTTTCATTCTCATCCAGAATTTCTATGGAACGACGTTTGGGTCTTTGCGTGTCAAAAAAGATACACGTCAAATAACACTTTCATGTGTCAAATAAGCTTGTTGACCAATCAGGACCTGAATACGACTGCACGTCACATAATAATTTAACGCGTTCATACATTTTTTACTTAGTTATTACACATTGATTACACTCACTCGTATTTTATTTGTCACAACGATTCATCGATACGAATACTATGATGCTGGTAAAGTTGTCTCGCACCTACAATGCTGGTCATAAAAAAAGCTGGATGGATGTAAACAATGTTCTTCCCAAAAAACATAGCAATTACGACAATCTGCTAGGTGTCATTTTAGATGTCGTCATCTAAAATAACCCTAATTTACAAGARAGTTCTTATTTCATCAATGGTGGTCAGACCCATCTATGTGAAGCTAGCCACAATAAGGATTAGCCACAATAGTGGACTTTGCGGTTAGCCTTCAAAATAAAACTATGGCATAATTCTTTTGACGGTGCCGCTGTATCTTTTTGACACGCAAAGACCCAAACGGCGTTCCATAGTATGTATGTCTTGAAGCTAATAGCAGTGACGCTATTACTGTGTAACTCCGGTAGGGAAACATCTGGAAAAAATAGCGCACTTGGTAGTGTATACCAGTGTTCGAAGAGTCGGCAAAAGCCAACATCACCCACGACAGAGAACGGTTGATTGTCAAGGACAATGAATTCCATTATCTTGGCTTTAATGGATTTCGCATTTGAGTTGTCTCACTGATATTTTCTTACTCCTTCAAATGACTGCTCGACTTGTTGACTGCTCGATCCACACAGCAGACATTGTGTGCTAGGTTAGGAATGCTATGTAGTGCAACATTTTACATGGCGTCATTACATCATGTACCTACGTTATAGGTATGCATGTCAGCTTTGACATCGGTTTTGCACATCGGCGTTAAACTAAACATCGATACCGATGTTGGCATTTTAAGCTAATATCGTCCGATTCKGAAATCTTCCCTGATATATCGTGCATCCCTAATACAGGGGGTACCGGTTAGTTGTGGTAATATGTACGTGTAGGTAGAGTTATTAAAGTGACTTTGCATAGATAATAACAGAGTAGCAGCAGCGTAAAAGGGGTAGGGGTGGGCAGGCAGGCAATGGAAATAGTCTGGGTAGCCATTTGATTACATGTTCAGGAGCCTTTTGGCTTGGGGATAGAAGCTGTTTAGAAGCCTCTTGGACCTAGACTTGGCACTCCGGTATAGCTTGCCGTGCGGTAGCAGAAGGAACAGTCTATGGTGGCTGGAGGCTTTGACAATTTTTAGGGCCTTCCTTTGACACCGCCTGCTATAGAGGTCCTGGATGGCAGGAAGCTTGGACCCAGTGATGTACTGGGCCGTACGCACTGACCTCTATAGTGCCTTGTGGTCGGAGGCCGAGCAGTTGCCATACCAGGCAGTGATGCATTCCGCCAGGATGCTCTCGATGTTGCAGCTGTAGAACCTTTTGAGGATCTGAGGACCCATGCCAAATCTCTTCAGTCTCCTGAGGGGGAATAGGTTTTGTTGTGCTCTCTTCACGACTGTCTTGGTGTGCTTGGGCCATGTTAGTTTGTTTGTGATGTGGACATCAAGGAACTTGAAGCTCTCAACCTGCTCCACTACAGCCCTGTCGATGGAATGGGGGAGTGCTCGGTCCTCCTTTTCCTGTAGTCCACAATAATCTCCATTTGTTTTAATCACGTTGAGGGAGAGGTTGTTGTCCTGGCACCACACGGTCAGGTCTCTGACCTCCTCCCTACAGGCCAGGGGTGGGAAATTCCTGTCCTCAAGGGCCTGATTGGTGTCACAGTTTTGCCCCAGCCCCAGCTAACACGCCTGACTCCAATAATCACCTAATCATGATCTTCAGTTTCGAATGCAATTTGATTAATCAGCTGTGTTTGCTAGGGATGGAGAAACTGTGACACCAATCAGGCCCTTGAGGACTGGAGTTGCCCACCTCTGCTATAGGCTGTCTCATTGTTGTCGTGATCAGGCCTACCACTGTTGTCATCAGAAAACTTAATGATGGTGTTGGGGACGTGCCTGGCCGTGCAGTCATGAGTGAACAGGGAYTACAGGAGGGGGGACTAAGCACGCACCCCTGAAGGGCCCCCGTGTTGAGGATCAGTGTGGCGGATGTGTTGTTACCTACTCTCACCACCTGGGGGCGGCCTGTCAGGAAGTCCAGGATCCAGTTGCAGAGAGAGGTGATTGGTCCTAGGGTCCTTAACTTAGTGATGAGCTTTGAGGGCACTATGGTGTTGAATGCTGAGCTGTAGTCAATGAATAGCTTTCTCACATAGGTGTTCCTTTTGTCTAGGTGTGAAAGGTCAGTGTGGAGTGCAATAGAGATGGCATCATCTGTGGATCTGTTGGGTCAGTATGCAAATTGAAGTGGGTCTAGGGTTTTTGGGATTATGGTGTTGATGTGAGACATGACCAGCCATTCAAAGCACTTCATGGCTACAGACGTGAGTGCTACGGGTCTGTAGTCATTTAGGCAGGTTACCTTAGCGTTCTTGGGCACAGGGACTATGGTGGTCTGCTTGAAACATGTTGGTATTAGACCCCCCCACCTTCACCCACCCACGCACGGTTGAGCTAATGTGATTAGCATGAGTTTAAGTAACAAGAAAATTTCCCAGGACATAGACATTAACAAGAATTTAAGCTAACTGCACTGTCCAATTTACAGTAGCTATTGCAGTGAAAGAATACCATGCTATTGTTTGAGGAGAGTGCACAGTTATGAACTTGTAAATGTATCAATAAACCAATTAGGCAAATTTGGYCAGACTTTGTAGAACATTTTGCACAGAAATGCAATGGTTCATTGTTTCAGTCTAAAACTTTGCACAACTTTGCCATCTTGRGGGCAAAATCTAAGTTGCACCTAAACTGAAATAATACATTTTGGCTTTTCTCTTGCATTTCAAAGATGATGGAGAGGGGGAAAAAACGCATATTATTTTTTTGTGTTGTCTTTTACCATATCTAATGTGTTATAATCTTCTACATTAATTTCACATTTCCACAAACTTCAGTGTTTTCCTTCAAATGATATCAAGAATATGCATATCCTTGCTTCAGGTCCTGAGCTACAGGCAGTTAGATTTGGGTATGTCATTTTTTGGCTAAAAAAAGAAGGYAAAAAAGGGTCAGATCCTTAAGTTTTTAATGTTTTACATCATCTGCGGGAAGCGTGATTACACAGTCGTCTGGAACAGCTGATGATCTCATGCATGTTTCAGTGTTACTTGCCTCAAAGCGAGTATAGGAGTTATTTAGCTCTTCTGGTAGGCTCGTGTCACTGGGCAGCTCTCGGCTGTGCTTCCCTTTGTAATCTGCAAGCCCTGCTACATCCAGGTGTCGGAGCCGATGTACTACGATTTGATCTTAGTCCTGTATTGATGCTTTGCCTGTTTGATTGTTCGTCGGAGGGCATAGCCGGATTTCTTATTAGCTTCCGGGTTAGAGTCACGCTCCTTGAAAGCGGCAGCTCTACCCTTTAGCTCAAATCAAATATATTTATAAAGCCCTTCTTACATCAGCATATATCTCAAAGTGCTGCACAGAAACCCAGCCTAAAACTCCAAACAGCAAGCAATGCAGGTGTAGAAGCATGGTGGCTAGGGAAAAACTAGAAAGGCCAGAACCTAGGAAGAAACCTAGAGAGGAAACAGGCTATGAGGGGTGGCCAGTCCTCTTCTGGCTGTGCCGGGTGGAGGTTATAACAGAACATGGCCACGATGTTCAAATGTTCATAAATGACTAGCATGGTCAAATAATAATAATCACAGTAGTTGTCGAGGGTGCAACATGTCAGCACCTCAGGAGTAAGTGTCAGTTGGCTTTTCATAGCCTATCATTGAGAGTATCTCTACCGCTCCGCACAGCAGGTCTGGGACAGGTAGCACGTCCGGTGAACAGGTCAGGGTTCCATAGCCACAGGCAGAACAGTTGAAACTGGAGCAGCAGCACGGCCAGGTGACTGGGAACAGCAAGGAGTCATCATGCCAGGTAGTCCTGAGGCATGGTCCTAGGGCTCAGGTCCTCCGAAAGAGAGAATTAGAGAGAGCATACTTAAATTCACACATGACACCGGATAAGACAGGAGAAGTACTCCAGATATAACAGACTGACCCTAGCCCCCCGACACATAAACTACTGCAGCATAAATACTGGAGGCTGAGACGGTAGGGGTCAGGAGACACTGTGGCCCCATCCGATGATACCCCCGGACATGGCCAAACAGGCAGGATATAACCCCACCCACTTTGCCAAAGCACAGCCCCCACACCACTAGAGCGATATCTTCAACCACCAACTTATCATCCTGAGACAAGGCCGAGTATAGCCCACAAAGATCTCCGCCACGGCACAACCCAAGGGGGGCGCCAACCCAGACAGGATTATTCATGTCGTCGTTCAGCCACGACTCAGTGAAACATAAGATATTACAGTTTTTAATGTCCCATTGGTAGGATATACGTGATTGAAGTTTTGGCCAGAGCCCTATGGTGCCTGGTCAAAAGTAGTGCACTACATAGGGAATAGGGACCATTTGGGACTCATTATATATGCAGGCAGGTAGTATAACTTGATCTTGTGTGTGTGTGTGTACTTCCCCAGACACGACTTGTACCAGACAGACTCCCAGGTCATCGTCACCATCATGGTGAAAAATGCTCCCAAGGATGGTGTTATCGTTAATTTCAACAACAGACAGGTACACACACACATAGTCTCACACAAATATAAACAAGCACGCGACACACACAATTCTGTCAGATAAACTCAGCAAAAAAAGAAATGTCCCTTTTCAGGACCCTGTCTTTCAAAGATAATTCGTAAAAATCCCAAACTTCAGATCTTCATTGTAAAGGGTTAAAACACTGTTTCCCATGCTTGTTCAATGACCCATAAACAATTAATGAACATGCACCTGTGGTTGAAATCCCGTTAACTTGATCGACTTGACAACAGCCAGTGAAAGTGCAGGGCGCCAAATTCAAACAGAAATCTCATAATTCAAATTCCTCAAACATACAAGTATTATACACCATTTTAAAGATAAACTTGTTGTTAATCCCACCACAGTGTCCGATTTCAAAAAAGCTTTACGATGAAAGCATACCATGCGATTATGTTAGGTCAGCACCTAGTCACAGAAAAACACAGCCATTTTTCCAGCCAAAGAGAGGAGTCACAAAAAGCAGAAAAAGAGATAAGATTAATCACTAACCTTTGATCTTCATCAGATGACACTCATAGGACTTCATGTTACACAATACATGTATGTTTTGTTCGATAAAGTTCATATTTAAATCCAAAAATCTCTGTTTACATTGACGCGTTATGTTCAGGAATGTTTTGCTTCTAAAACATCCGGTGATTTTGCAGAGAGCCACATCAATTTACAGAAATACTCATAATAAACATTGATAAAAGATACAAGTGTTATGCATGGAATTATAGATAAACTTCTCCCTTAATGTGTGGAGATTCTGTGTCAGATTTCAAAAAAGCTTTGCGGAAAAAGCACACCATGCAATAATCTGAGTACAGCGCACAGACCAAAACAAGCCATACAGATACCCGCCATGTTGTGGAGTCAACAGAAGTCAGAAATAGCATGATAAATATTCACTTACCTTTTGAAGATCTTCAGCAGAATGCACTCCCAGGAATCCCAGTTCCACAATAAATGTCTTTAGAACCTTGTTCCAGGCTTCTACTGTGAAAGGGGAGAGAATAAGAGCTGATTGAGTCAGGTGTCTGGCAGAATGCCATGAGCTCAGTCTCGCGCGCACCCGTGAGAGTTAGCTGCGAACAAAAAAGGAGGTATTTGGACATAAATGATGGTCTTTTTTCGATAAAGTCCATCATTTATGTACCTCCTTTTTTGTTCGCGCGTTTAGTTCACAAATCCAAATTCACACGGCGCAGGCACTTAGTTCAGACGACAGTTCCATTACAGTTCGTAGAAACATGTCAAACGATGTATAGAATCAATCTTTAGGATGTTTTTATCATAAATCTTCAATAATGTTTCAACCGGACAATTCCTTTGTCTTTAGAAAGGAAAAGGAACGTAGCTAACTCTCACGGGTGCGCACGAGACTGAGCTCATGGCATTCTGCCAGACACCTGACTCAATCAGCTCTTATTCTCTCCCCTTTCACAGTAGAAGCCTGAAACAAGGTTCTAAAGACTGTTGACATCTAGTGGAAGCCTTAGGAAGTGCAATCGGACCAAATTTTACACTGTATATTGGATAGGCAAAGACTTGAAAACCTACAAACCTCAGATTTCCCACTTCCTGGCTGGATTTTTTTTCCAGGTTTTTGCCTGCCATATGAGTTCTGTTATACTCACAGACATCTTTCAAACAGTTTTAGAAACTTCAGAGTGTTTTCTCTCCAAATCTACTGATAATATGCATATCTTGTAGGCCTGTTGTAAGGCAGGTCCTCACCAGACATCACCAGTGGGTTTGTGCCTATTGGCACAAACCCACCGTCGCTGAACCAGACAGGACTGGTAAAAAGTGCTCTTTACTGACGAGTCGCGGTTTTGTCTCACCAGGGGTGATTGTCGGATTCGCGTTTATCGTCGAAGGAATGAGCGTTACACCGAGGCCTGTACTCTGGAGCGGGATCAATTTGGAGGTGGAGGGTCCGTCATGGTCTGGGGCGGTGTGTCACAGCATCATCGGACTGAGCTTGTTGTCATTGCAAGCAATCTCAACGCTGTGCGTTACAGGGAAGACATCCTCCTCCCTCATGTGGTACCCTTCCTGCAGGCTCATCCTGACATGACCCTCCAGCATGACAATGCCACCAGCCATACTGCTCGTTCTGTGTGTGATTTCCTGCAAGACAGGAATGTCAGTGTTCTGCCATGGCCAGCGAAGAGCCTGGATCTCAATCCCATTGAGCACGCCATTCCCCCCCAGAAATGTCTGGGAACTTGCAGGTGCCTTGGTGGAAGAGTCGTGTAACATACAGCAAGATCTTGCATATCTGGTGCAGTCCATGAGGAGGAGATGCACTGCAGTACTTAATGCAGCTGGTGGACACACAAGATACTGACTGTTACTTTTGATTTTGACCCTCACTTTGTTCAGGGACACATTATTCCATTTCTGTTAGTCACATGTCTGTGGAACTTGTTCAGTGTATGTTTCAGTTGTTGAATCTTATGTTCATACAAATATTTACACATGTTAAGTTTGCTGAAAATAAACGCAGTTGCCAGTAGGAGGACCTTTCTTTTGTTGAGTTTATACACTGATGTGTGTGTGTATAAGGGGCTCTTGAGGAGAGAGAAGTACAGTTCCAAGCTGTCACGAGTGCTGCCAGACTATTAGCAGCCCTGTATAGTTGCTGAGGAGGAAGCTGTCCCTAGCATGTCTTTATTTCTCATCTTTTGACCTTAAAATTAGTCTGTTTGCGGCGGTGGTGTAGATAACGTTGAATCAATTCGAAGTAGGTGCATAGTGTTGTATCTGTGCTGTAAATTAATGATTTGGGTTTAAATGAGATGGAGATGAGGAGTAATGGATGTTCTGGATCTGAAATGAAAGATTTCAGGGGAGTCATTCGGAGGGGAGTCATTCGCCCAGAGGCTGAGTAGGGCTCGTGTGTGTACACAGCAGTAAAATAGGGGGTTGTTGTGTCGCCTGAGTTCCCGTTACAGTAGAGCAGCGCTCCCTCTGGAACACACAGAGAGGGGCCTGATTCCAATTCCACATCTCGCACCCCTACCTTCTCTCTGCCCTTGCCCACTCTCTCTTTCTGTGGTTGTGAGAACAGTAGGGGAGGTGTTATTAGGGGTAATAAGATGGCTAGGGGCTTTTCCMCCAGGGGCACTCCTATGGGCACATGTGCCTTCATACATACACGCTCACTCACTCCCACAGCTAAGCCATCAGGGGTGCCTGTAAACTCAGGGAGGGTAAACTGTTCCTAGATCTAAGTCTAAATCCCCAATCCAAGAAAGAAAGCCCAACTGATTTCAGACCAGCACTAAACCCCTCAGGGTGAATTTGATGAAACAGTCCCCCCACTATAAAAAGAGGTGTGTGTTTTATAATTGTGTGTATCTCTCTCTCTGTAGTTGTCGGCTGTGGTGAAGCTTCCTTCAGGGGAGGACTTCAGCTTGAACATGAACCTGCTGCACCCCATTGTCCCCCAACACAGCACCTTCAAGGTCCTCTCCACAAAGGTAACACACACACACACGTCAAAACACTCAGCCTATCAGAACTACCATTTGCATCAAAAAGGGCATAAAATTGCAGCCCTCAAAGTCTTTATAAGGAACCTATAGCGATGTGATTTAACACACAGCAGGTTACCAGAGAATAACCACACTGGAATGTGGTAATTAACCATTAGTAGAGCAGAGAGTCCTCTTTAATACAGACCTGACTGTGTCAACACACACCAGAGAGCTTCCCTGTGAGAATTAACAAGCTCTGAAGTTGTTGGTAATTATGGACATTAATGAGTGGGAAGGACACTTGTTAGTGTACACTAATATGTGTGTATATAGTGTAGACCAGGGGTCTCACATTTTTACATTTGAGTCATTTAGCAGAAACTCTTATCCACAGCAATTTACAGGAGCAAAAGCACATTGACAGATTTTAACCGCTAGACTACCTGCTGCCAAACCCTGTTCCTAGTACCGCCCTGTAGGTTTTTTCTCCAACCATAATCTAGCGCACCCAATTCTAATAATTAGCTGGTTGATAAGCTGAACCAGGTTAGTTACAACTGGGGTTGGAGCGAAAACCTACAGGAGGGAAGCTCTCCAGGAACAGGGTTGGAGAGCCCTGGTGTAGGCTAATGAGGGTGTAGGCTAATGAAGGTGTAGGCATCTCTCCATGGCTCTCTGGTGTTTCTGCTGTATTCTGTTGAACTGACAGAAGCCTTTGGACAATCCTTCTGAATGTCAAAATGGAATATAGATATATTGTATCTATGACAAATGGCACGCTTGAAAAGGTTTCAATGAGTGTATGACTAGCTTGAAACGGATCCAATGAGTTTGTGAGAATTTCATCCTGTGTTTGTGCGTGCGTGTACATGTCTAAAAGGGTTTTGGTGGTTTGGGTGAGAGGGAGGGAGAGAGCCAACCCATCTAGTGTGCTTTGGGAATCTGGATAGGTGTAGGCTGTCGGGGCTCGCTCAGGGCATGAGATGGTGCTCAGTCTGCTAACGAGATAGTGGGACATGCCACACACACGGCACAACGGGGGGGAGGATGACAGAGTGAAGGGGGAGATGATTTGGAGGACAGATAGACATGCAGCCTCATAGCTCAGCAGAGAGGGGAAAAGATGGAGGGACACAGAAAGAAGAAATGGATTAGAAAGTGAGGTAGAGAAGTTATTCCTGAGTTCCTGCCAGCCAATTCCAAAACTAGTTTCCCCCCTAGAGAGAGGATGTAGCACCTCTTTCCTCCCTACAAACACACACACACACACACACACACACATTCAACACAAACACACAACACACACTCAGTTCACCATGGCGACAGCAGACCCAGAGGTGCATGTGTGTTGAAGCTCGAGGGGTCCGGGGGGGAGAAGCGGGGGATGGAGAAGCGGAAAGGGTGGGGAGAGAGAAAGCGCGGAGGGGAGAGGGGGGTGAAGAAGCGGAGAGAGGTGGTGAAGAGAGGGGTGTGGGAGAGAAAGACATATAGGGGTGGGGGAGAGAAAGACATATAGGGGTGGGGAGAAAAAGACATATAGTTGGGGGAGAGAAAGACATATAGGGGTGGGGGAGAAAAAGACATATAGGGTTGGGGGAGAGAAAGACACAGGGTTGGGGGAGAGAAAGACACAGGGTTGGGGGAGAGAAAGACACAGGGTTGGGGAGAGAAAGACACAGGGTTGGGGGAGAGGAGCGAAGAGGGTTGGAGAGTGCAGGCCCTGTCCACTCCCACAAAGCCGTGTCTGTTTCCTGGTACTCAGGGCTCCACGGGCTCTCATGGCCGGCCCTAGACACACACTCACACACTGGCAAAACCCACACTGTCACATTACATATTGTATTCATTCACATGCATTGTTTCTTGGGCAAACAGGGACACACACACACACAGGAAGACGGAGAAACACAGGGACACACACAGGAGACACACACCAACACACACACAGGGGACACACACACACACACACACGGACACACACACACACACACACACACACACACACACACCACCACACAACACACACACACAACAGGGACACACACAGGGACACACACAGGGAGATGGAGACACACACACAGGGACACACAACACACAGGGAGACAGAGACATACACAGGGACACACACAGGAAGACGGAGACACACACACACAACACACACACAGGGACAACAACACACACACCAGGGACACACACACACACACACACAGGGAGACATTCACAAAACCACAGGGACACAGGGAGACACACACACACAGGGACACACACACACACACAGGGAGACACACACAGACACGCGGAAACACACACACACACGGGGACACACAAGGAGACACACAACACAGGGAGACGGAGAACACACACACCACACAGGGAGAGAGATACACACACACACAGGGACCCACACAGGGAGACGGAGAAACACACAGGGACACACACACGGACACAGGAAGACGGAGACACACAGGGACACACACAGGGAGACACACACACACACACAGGGAGACACACACACAGGGACACACACACACACACACACACACACACACACAGGACACACACAGGGAGACACACAGGGACACACACACACAGGGAACACACACAACACAGGGAGACACACACACCACACACACTGGGAGACACACACACACACTGGAAGACACACACACACACTGGGAGACACACACGCACACAGGGACACACACACACACAGGGACACACACCACACAGGGACACACGGGAGACACACACATTCACAAAACCACAGGGACACAGGGAGAGACACACACGCACAGGGAGACACACACACGCACACGACAGGGAACACACACACGCACAGGAGACACACGGAACACCACACACACACACACACATGGAGACACAGATGGAGTCACAGGGAGACACACACACACACAGGGACACACACACACACACACAAGGGACACACACACACACACACACACACAGGGAGACACACACACAGGGACACACAAACAAGGAGACACAACACACACCGGACACACACAGGGAGACGGAGACACACACAGGAAACACACAACAGGTAGCGGAGACACACACACACCACACAGGGAGAGAGACACACACACACAGGGACACACACACGGGGACACACACACACGCACACGGGGACACACACACAGGTAGACGGAGACACACACAGGGAGACGGAGACACGCACACACACACAGGGAGACGGAGACACACACACACAGGGAGAGACACACACAGGGCACACACAGGGAGACAACACACACACACAGGGAGACACACACACACACACAGGGAGACGGCGACACACACACACACGGGGACACACACAAGGACATACACAGGGACAACACACACAGGGACACACAAACACGGGGACACGCACCACACACATGGGGACAGACATATACACACACACACGGGGACACACACACACAACACAGGGAGACATACAGGGAGACACACACACACACACCAGGGAGACACACACACACACACACAGGGACACACACACACACACACAGGGACACACACAGGGAGACGGAGACACACATACAGGGACACACACACACAGGGAGACACACACACACACACACACACACACACACACACACACTGGGAGACACACACACACACACACACACACACACACACACACACACACTGGAGACACACACACTGGGAGACACACAACACACACACACACACACACACACTGGGAGACACACACACACACACACACTGGGAGACACACACGCCCAGGTAGAGACACACACGCCCGGGGAGGACACACACGCACAGGGAGACACACACGCACAGGGAGACACACACGCACAGGGAGACCACACACGCACAGGGAGACACACACGGGAGACACACAAACACGCACAGGGAGACACACGGACACACACACCACACACACCCACACACACAGGGAACACAGATGGAGTCACAGGGAGAACACACCACACACAGGGACACACACACACAGGGAGACACACACACAGGGACACACAAACAAGGAGACACACACACACACGACACACACAGGGAGACGGAGACACACACAGGGAAACACACACAGGTAGACGGAGACACACACACACACACACCACACACACAGGGAGAGAGACACACACACCAGGGACCAACACGGGGACACAAACACACACGCACACGGGGACACACACACAGGTAGACGGAGACACCACACACAACACACACACACAGGGAGACGGAGACACACACACACACACACACAGGGAGACGGAGACACACACACACACAGGGAGAGACAGAGGGAGAGACACACACAGGGACACACACAGGGAGACACACACACAGGGAGACACACACACACACACACACACAGGGAGACGGTGACACACACACACAGGGACACACACACAGGGACACACAAACACGGGGACACGCACACACACACTGGGACACACATATCACACTCACACACGGGGACACACACAACACAACACAGGGAGACACACAGGGAGACACACACAACACCGGGAGAGCACAAACACCCACACACACAGGGACACACAAACAAGGAGACACACACACACACACACGGGGACACACACACACACACAGGGAGACGGAGACACACACAGGGAAACACACACAGGTAGACGGAGACACACACATACACACACCACACACACACACAGGGAGACGGAGACACACAGGGAGACGGAGACACACACACACACACAGGGAGAGACAGAGGGAGAGACACACACAGGGACACACAGGGAGACACACACACACACACACACAGGGAGACACACACACAGGAAGACACACAGGGAGACGGAGACACACACACACAGGGAGACGGAGACACACAGGGAGACGGAGACACCACACACACACAGGGAGAGACAGAGGGAGAGACACCACAGGGACACACACACACAGGGAGACAGAGACACCCAGGGGACACACACACAGGGCGACAGATACACACACACACACAGGGACACACACCACAGGGGGACACACACAGGGACACACACACACACACAGGGAGACGGCGACACACACACACGGGGACACACACAAAGACATACACAGGGACACACACACGGACACAACACACACACGGGGACACACAAACACGGGGACACGCACACACACACATGGGGACAACACATATACACACTCACACACGGGGATACTCACACACAACACAGGGAGACACACCAGGGGAGACACACAACACAGGGAGACACACACACACACAACACAGGGACACAGGGAGGAACACACACACACAGGGAGAGGAACACACACACACACAGGAGACACACACACACAGGGACACACACACACACACACAACAGGGACACACACACAGGGAGGAACAAACACACAGGGAGACACACACACACAGGGACACACACACACAGGGAGAGACACACACACACACACAGGGAGTTTGTGTCTCACATCTGTCAGTTCTGACCTCCCTCATCGGCTATGACAGACATTCTAACGCGCGGGGTTGTCACGACAGCATGGAGCCAGTTACACACCAGAGTGTTTGATCAGAACGGAAGGGTAAACACACACACTCCAAACTCATCTTGTCTCTGTGAATAGATAACATACAATCTCCCTCCCTGTAATTTCCATGCCTGTCAGCCTCCCTAACCAGACTGTATTTTTATTTGATAAGTTGCTTTTTAAATTCTTCTCTGCTGTAATCTGAAGTAGGGGCTGCCATGCGACCCGAATGCAGTTAATAAACCCTAAAGGAAAACCCCTGCAGTATAGCCAGTGGTTACCAACCTTTTCTGGTTACTGTACCACCAACTGAATTTTGCTGTGCCTGGATACCACAGAAGTACCCCCCCTTGTGCATTTTACCAGTAGGTATATGGTCTCATGAGTCTTCTCAAGTACCCCCTGTGGATAGGCCAAGTACACCCAGGGGTCCTAGTAGCCCTGGTTGGGAATCACTGGTATAGCTTATAAAATAATGTGTGCCTCTTTGAGCTGTTATTTTGACTCTTCAGACAGTCACAAATTTCATAGGCCTATGCACAATTCAATACATGGGCATCTCTGTCAGACATGAATGCTGTTAACAATTCAGAGAGGCATGAGGGAAAATTTCCCTATCTTCACATGTCCTAGACCCTAGGCTATTTTTATTTCCAGTTCCAATCCCACTGAAACCCCAAATTCTGAGTCGTGTCTCAACTAAAAATTCCTAACTTTGTTCTGTAATCTATAGGTTGCATAATCAAAGCACGTCGCTCGCTTATGTGAAAGGGAAAGGGGGATACGTAGTCAGTTGTACAACTGAATACCTTCAACTGAAATGTGTCTTACGCATTTAACCCATCCCCTAAATTACCGCTCTAATATTTCCCCCTTCTGTGCTGTCTCGTACTTGTTGCCCATATGAGAGCTTCAGTAGGTGTGAGCAACAAACGGTACGAGAGTAGGTATGGCTATTTTTAAAACAGTTGGTCCCCGTTAAGATACCTTGAACTATTTCCGCTCTTCATCTCCCCTATCCTCCCTTATTCATGAGCTGATCTGATATCTGTATAAATATTGGAGATATTCTGTAATTCATTTGAAGGTTATCAAGCAAGCTTAGCAACTTTGGGCAGTTGACGTTTGTTTGACTGCCATTACAAAGTTTCTATGATTCAACAATGTCATTGTCAATCAAAGATAGTAACTATATCATATCTAAATATCTGTTTAATTTTCCCTGAAATCTTTAAATAGTGTCGCAGCCAAGGTGGCGGTGCGCCCCTCTTATTTTGCGAGAACCAAATAATATCATACCTTGGTTCCATACATATTTGCCCATGGAAGAAGTGGTCAGAAAGTGACTTTTTTAACCTGAATGCGATTTTTTTTTTGTTGGCTACCCAAACTCCTTGCTCCGGCCAAACACTATGCCACAGATGTTAGTTTATTCTCTGCAATGAGTCTGGATCTGAGCACCTCCCCGACTATTTTTAGAATGCAAACACATTCTAACCATTGTGATTCGTCCCAGAAACCAATGGGTTGGGCCAGAGCCCGAACGAAAACACGTGGGTAAAGCGCCATTTTGACAATGTGTCATTGCCTTTGATACTCTGATTAGTTAGAGATGATCCAATCACTGATGACTTTGTTTTGTACAACACCCCTCATTTTGATGTCACCACAAACTACTTCAATAATGTCAGTCTCAGACTGAAGTATGTAGCAAACAGAGTAGCGGAAGAATTTGCTGGAGTCATCAGGCAAAAAAAACTTTAGGAGATGGAGGTGCTCAAAGTTGACCCATTTTGCATACTATACCATGAGACATCCAGGTCTTCAATGGAAAAGATAAACGGTTGAGTTAATTGTCATTTAAAAGCTTACAAACAGGGTTGTCAAAGTCATTTATTAAAGAAAAAAACATCTTCATATTAGCATGTAGCTAAGACCCTACTTTATAACATCTGAGGTTTTTGTGTTGTGCCCGCCATTGGTTAAGTCAAAACATGCTCATGAATACAGGGTGGGTGTCATTTCAATCATAGGTCCATTCTATGAATTCTATTTCTCTTCAGACCATCTCTTCAGACCACTGCATTTTAGCTGGTACACCATTGACATTTAAATGTATTTAAATTTTAACTTCTAATTACTTCTATAAATATGGCCGCATGCTCACTGTCGAATATCAATTTAAAGACTTTAATGAGAAAATCATTTAAAAAAATGTGTGAACCTCTGACCATCTTTGCTGTACCATTTGAAATGTCATACATGACACCCACCCTGTATGCAAGAGCATGTTGTGTATCAACCGATGGCAGGCACAACAACAACAACTCAATGTAAAAGTTACAACATAGTTTACACGTTTTTTTGATAATTCATGTTTAAGGTAAAAAAGAAATACATTTATTTAACTTTTTTTATCAAATTATKAAATAGTTTGAAAACCCTGTTTGTAGGCTTTTAAATTATATCAACCTCAACCATTTATCTTTTCCAGTGATGAAGACATTCATGTTTTATGATTAGTGCTGAGCGATTAACTGAAATCTTGGTTATTTTGGGMTTTTTTAAACAACTAATTGACTGAAATCGGTAAAATTATTTGAATTCCATTAGTTTTTTTCTGAGCTGAATGTGCACATTGCACAGGTTCTCTTAAGATAAATCAAATCAAGCCCAAACTGTGCTATGTAGTAGGGAGTTGTAGTTTCCAACAAGCCAATATTATACATAGTTTAGGGCAGAAAAAGTGGTAACTAACGACAATTACCATAATCCATTACACCTGCTACATTAGGTTAGTGTGTGGCAGACACAGAGGGAGAGAAGAGAGAAATGCACAATCGAGAGGGATAGAGAGCAGTTGCTTCGAGGCATCTCTACCTGAAGAGACATGCTCTAAGTGATTGATAGTTGGTATTCAGCAGTCATAAAAGTAGGGCTGGGAATTGGCAGGGACCATCACGATACGATATTATCACGATTCTTATTGCCGATACGATATGTATTGCGATTCTCACGATTCAAATAATATTGCGATACGATACTGATTTTTATTGCGATTCGACGTTCCAAACAGATTGCTTACCATATGTCGGCTGCAGAGGGATGAGAGAGCCATGAGGAAAATGAGTTTTGATCAGTCATGGCAGTAAAAGTGCTGAAAACAAATTGTATTCCTATTTTTTTTTTAATGGTGAACAATCTATGGAGGATAAATACTGTCGTTTTGGTGTAGGTACAGCCAACCAGCGCAAAAATAATATTGAGATTTTGTTTTTAAAGCGATACAGTATGTAACTATCGATTTTGTTTTTCACCCATCACTACATAAAAGTATGCCTTATTTAATTTGAAAAACTATTAAATAGTGACTTTGTCAGACAGCATAGGCAGCAGCTCTATAGAGATGATGACTTGGATATAAATAATAGTTATCAAGTTGAACAAGTGTAATATACACAACAACTTAAATATTTAATTAAAGTCATTAATAAATTATGGTTAATAAGTGATAAGCAGCAATGGGCACTCACTACCATATGACTTTTATTAATAGTAAAAAATTATGCTGTAACAGAATAAAACTAACAACATGCCACTGACTGAGCAAAGCCAGAGTTTCTATGTACAGTTGAAGTCGGGAGTTTACATACACTTAGGTTGAAGTCATTAGGTCATTTTTCAACCACTCCACAAATGTCTTGTTAACAAACTATAGTTTTGGCAAGTTGGTTAGGACATCTACTTTGTGCATAACACACATAGTTTTTCCAAAAATTGTTTACGGACAGATTATTTCACTTATAATTAAATTCCAGTGAGTCAGAAGTTTACATACACTAAGTTGACTGTGCCTTTAAACAGCTTGGAAAAGTCCAGAAAATTATGTCATGGCTTTGGACGCTTCTGAAAGGCTAATTGACATAATGTGAGTCAAGTGGAGGTGTACCGTGGATGTATTTCAAGGTCTACCTTCAAACTCAGTGCCTCTTTGCTTGACATCATGGGAAAATCAAAAGAAATCGGCCAAGACCTCAGAAAAACAATTGTAGACCTCCACAAGTCTGGTTCATCCTTGGGAGCAATTTCCAAACGCCTGAAGGTACCACATTCATCTGTACAAACAATAGTACGCAACTATAAACACCATGGAACTACGCAGCCATCATACCGCTCAGGAAGGAGACACGTTCTGTCTCCTAGAGATGAACATACTTTGGTGCGAAAAATGCAAATCAATCCCAGAACAACAGCAAATGACCCAGAATATGCTGGTGGAAACTATTACAAAAGTATCTATATCCTTAGTAAAAACGAGTCCTATATCGACATAACCTGAAAGGCCGCTCAGCAAGGAAGAAGCCACTGCTCCAAAACCGGCATAAAAAAGCTACACTACGGTTTGCAACTGCACATGGGGACAAAGATCGTACTTTTTGGAGAAATGTCCTCTGGTCTGATGAAACAAAAATAGAACTGTTTGACCATAGTGACCATCGTTATGTTTGGAGGAAACGGGGGGAGGCTTGCAAGCCGAAGAACACCATCACAACCGTGAAGCACGGGGGTGGCAGCATCATGTTGTGCGGGTGCTTTGCTGCAGGAGGGACTGGTGCACTTCACAAAATAGATGGCATCATGAGGACCGAAAATTATGTGGATATATATTGAAGCAACATCTCAAGACATCAGTCAGGAAGTTAAAGCTTGTTGGCAAATGGGTCTTCCAAATGGACAATGACCCCAAGCATACTTCCAAAGTTGTGGCAAAATGGCTTAAGGACAACAAAGTCAAGGTATTGGAGTGGCCATCACAAAGCCCTGACCTCAATCCTATAGAACATTTGTGGACAGAACTGAAAAAGTGTGTGCGAGCAAGGAGGCCTACAAACCTGACTCAGTTACACCAGCTCTGTCAGGAGGAATGGGCCAAAATTCACCCAACTTATTGTGGAAAGCTTGTGGACGGCTACCTGAAACGTTTGACCCAWGTTAAACAATTTAAAGGCAATTACACCAAATTCTAATTGAGTGTATGTAAACTTCTGACCCACTGGGAATGTGATGAAAGAAATAAAAGCTGAACAAAATCATTCTCTCTACTATTATTCTGACATTTCACATTCTTAAAATAAAGTGGTGATTCTAACTGACCTAAGACAGGGAATTTTTACCAGGATTAAATGTCAGGAATTGTGAAACTGAGTTTAAATGTATATGGCTAAGGTGACTCAACACTATACACGTAAGCGACTGAAATGACTGCAACACTCAACAAAGAGCTGCAGTTAGTTTCAGTGGGTGGCAAGGAATAAATTGGCCCTAAATATTTATAAAACTAAAAGCATTGTATTTGGAACAAAACACTCACTAAACCCTAAACCTCAACTAAATCCTATAATAAAGCATGTGGAAATTGAGCAAGTTGAGATGACTTAACTGCTTGGATTAACACTAGATTGTAAACTGTCATGGTCAAACATATTGATGCAGTAGTAGCTAAGATGGGGAGAAGTCTATAATTAAGCGATGCTCTGCCTTAACAACACTATCAACAAGGCAGGTCCTACAGGCTCTAGTTTTGTCGCGCCTTGACAACTGTTCAGTCGTGTGGTCAGGTGCCACATAAAAGGACTTAGGAAAATTGCAATTGGCCTAGAACAGGGCAGCACGGCTGGCCCTTGGATTTGCACAGAGCTATTATTAATAATATGCATGTCAATCTCTCCTGGCTGAAAGTGGAGGAGAGATTGACTTCATCACTATTATTTATGAGAGGTATTGACATGTTGAAGGCACCGAGCTGTCTGTCTAAACTACTGGCACACAGCTCGGACACCCATGCATACCCCACAAGAGGTCTCTTTACAGTCCCCAAGTCCAGAACATACTATGGGAGGCACACAGTACTACATAGAGCCATGACCACATGGAACTCTATTCCACATCAAGTAACTGATGTAAGCAGTAAAATTTGATTTAAAAAAACACCTTATGGAACAGCGGGGACTTTGAAGCAACACAAACATTTGGCACATACACATACACACACACAATAACATACACACTATACATACACATGGATTTAGTAATGTAGATATGTGGTAGTGGTGGAGTAGGGGCCTYAGGGCACACAGTGTGTTGTGAATGTATTGTAATGTTTTAAAGTTCTATTAACTGCCTTAATTTTGCTGGACCCCAGGAAGAGTAGCAGCAGCTAATMGGGATCCATAATAAATACAAATACCCACATAATGCATAGTGCATTAAATGTTTTAAAAAATGATCAAAACCGTTATTGTATTTTTATTATTTTATAATCGAACCGACAAAAAGCACTAATCGCTCAGCACTACTCATGGTATGGTGGGGTATGCAAATAGGTCAACTTTGAGCAGCTTTATCTCTTAAATGTTTTGGCACTCAGGTCCAAAAAGTCACTTTCTGAGCACTTGTACAATGAGCAAATATGTATGGAATGTTTCGTTCAAATCAAAATGGGTGCTGTCAAAAAGTGATTGAAATCAAATGGATTCACCTGTGTGTATATGCAAGCATATGTGTACTTGTGTTAGACATACTGRCTGGGGGTTGTGTGTTTGTCTGCGAGTGGAAGACTGTGTGCGTATGGCAAGGCGGAATGTGACTGGGGCAAGAGCACGTGGGACTAGTACATGGGACACAGGGACTCAACTCTGACAGGCAGGGGGTACGAGTTGTGCTTGTGCGTGTTGCTCAGTATGGCCCCTGGGAGCAGTGACTGTGCTGTCACATCCCTTTAAGAAGCAGCGCCTAGCCCGTCACACACGCACGCGCACAAATAGGCACACGCTGCCTCCACAAAGGCTCTCGCTGCCTTGTCTCTCTTCCTCAGTCTCCCAGCCCATTCCCATGCACTGTCCGCTAAGGTTGACTAGGTCTGTGTTTGCAGAAAGATCTTGGTGGAAGTAGCAAATGGGTTGTTCCATATCATTTCAGCAAGCCATGACACCCACCATTTCAGATCGTTCTGAGATCATTTCTGTAGTTTGAAACTGATCATATTAGCATTCCTGCAACATTATTTTGTTGAAATATAATTGTATTTCTAATAAATTAAGCTAATTGATTCCACCCAAATTGGCCATTTTAATTTGTAGGATTCATACAGGCGGCAGGTAGCTTAGTGGTTAGAGCTTTGGGCCAGTAATCGTAAGGTTGCTAGATCGAATCCCCACTGTTCTTAGGCCGTCATTGTAAATAAGAATTTGTTCTTAACTGACTTGCCTAGTTAAATAAAGGTTAAATAAAAAATATAATATTCAATAAATATGGTACCTAACATCCCATTTGGACCAAACTTTTTTTTCGAACAATGAGTGAGACATGAAGATTCTAAATAACAAATGGACAAAAGCCATCCACTGACCCCCCCCCCACGCCAATCCCACCCCAACAACGAGTATACAGTATCAGTGCTCTGTCTGACAAGTAGAATGGAGTATTGTTTCTTCATTCTATGTCATGTAATCTGTTATTATGTTTATTTATTTTTTCAGAGAAATTGGTTATTGAAGTTAGATTTGTCTCATCCTACATCCTGATATTACCAGGTTCTGACCACCAGATGATGCTATTCCGATTGTATTTTTTATTTACTTATTTTTTTTAAATACCCCCCCCCACCCCATCAATGTTAAAGGGATAGTTCACCCAAATTACAGAATTAGACAAGGTATGACAGCAACCCCTGATTTTGGTATTGTTTACCTTGCCACTGTTTCAAATGCTATCTTTTCAGCATTTGTGGCATAAATCCAATGTGTGGCACAAGTCAACGGTACCTATATTAGCATTTCTACGCTTCATATGCAAACCATCATTGAGTTATACAATACATTTTTTTATACCTTGTGATTCAGACATGAAGCATGAAAATGCTAATATAGGTAACATTAACTTGCATTGAATTTGTGCTACAAATGCTAAAATGTTAGCATTTGAAACAGTGGAAAACAAAATCAAAGCATGGATTGTTGTCATACCTTGTCCATAAGACTGCTTATAGGGTAAGGAAACCAATATGTAATTTGGTTGAACTATGGTTGAACTGGTGCTTGTTGGATGTGGCAGGGCTTGCAAAACTATCATGGATTACAGAGGCCTACCAGACGACCTACATACCTTCTATGCAAGCTTCGAGGCTAGCAACACTGAACAATGTATGAGAGCACCAGCTGTTTGTGATGATTGTGTGATCACGCTCTCCGTAGCCTATGTGAGTAAGACCTTTTAAACAGGTTAATGTTCACAAGGCCGCATTGCCAGATGGATTACCAGGATGTGTACTCAGAGCATGCGATGACCAGCTGGAAAATGTCTTAACTGACATTTTCAACCTCTCCCTGACCCAGTCTGTAATACCTACAGTTGAAGTCGGAAGTTTATGTACACCTTAGCCAAATGCATTTAAATGTTTTCCACAATTCCTGACATCTAATCCTAGTAACAATTCCCTGTCTTAGGTCAGTTAGGATCACCACTTTTATTTTAAGAATGTAAAAAGTCAGAATAATATAAGGGAGAATTATTTATTTCAGCTTTTATTTCTTTCATCACATTCCCAGTGGGTCAGAAGTTTACATACACTCAATTAGAATTTGGTAGCATCGCCTTTTAAATTGTTTTACTTGGGTCAAACATTTCAGGTAGCCTTCCACAAGCTTCCCACAATAAATTGGTTGAATTTTGGCCCATTCCTCCTGACAGAGCTGGTGTAACTGAGTCAGGTTTGTAGGCCTCTTTGCTCGTACACACTTTTTCAGTTCTGCACACAAATGTTCTATAGGATTGAGGTCAGGGCTTTGTGATGGCCACTCCAATACCTTGACTTTGTTGTCCTTAAGCCATTTTGCCACAACTTTGGAAGTATGCTT
>NC_036871.1:33069474-33130464 GCF_002910315.2 Salvelinus sp. IW2-2015 | reverse complement strand
GGACGGCTCTGACTTAGAATAGTGGACAGCCTACTAATACCTAGGTGTCTGGTTAGACTGTAAACTCTCCCTCCAGACTCACATCAAACATCTCCAATCCAAAGTCAAATCTAGAATTGGGCTTCCTATTCCGCAACAGCATCCTTTACTCATGCTGCCAAACACTACCCTTGTTAAAACTGACCATCCTACCAATCCTCGACTTCGTGATGTCATTTACAAATAGCCTCCAAAACCCTACTCAATAAATTGGAGCAGGTCTATCACAGTCCATTCCGTTTGTCACCAAAGCCCCATATACTACCCACCACTGCGACCTGTACACTCTCGTTGGCTGGCCCTCGCTTCATACTCGTCGCCAAACCCACTGTTTCCAGGTCATCTACAAGACCCTGCTAGGTAAAGTCCCCCCTTATCTCAGCTCGCTGGTCACCATAGCAGCACCTACCTGTAGCACGCGCTCCAGCAGGTATATCTCTCTAGTCACCCCCAAAACCAATTCTTCCTTGGACGCCTCTCCTTCCAGTTCTCTGCTGCCAATGACTGGAACGAACTACAAAAATCTCTGAAACTGGAAAACACCTATCTCCCTCACTAGCTTTAAGCACCAGCTGTCAGAGCAGCTCATAGATTACTGCACCTGTACATAACCCATCTACAATTTAGCCCAAACAACTACCTCTTTACCTACTGTATTTATTTATTAATTTATTTTGCTCCTTGCACCACCTATTTCTGTCTCTACTTTGCACTTCTTCCACTGCAAACAACCATTCCATTGTTTTTTTAGTTTTTATTTACTGCTGTGTTGTACTCACTTCGCCTCCATGGCCTTTTATATTTTATTTATTTATACATATATTGTTTGCCTTCACCTCCTTATCTCACCTCACTTGCTCACATTGTATATAGACTTATTTTTTTTTTCACTGTATTATTGACTATATGGTTGTTTACTCCATGTGTAACTATGTGTGTTGTTTGATAATGTGTCGAACTGCTTGCTTTATCTTGGCCAGGTCGCAATTGTAAATGAGAACGTGTCTCAATTGCCTACCTGGTTAAATAAAGGTAAAAAAAAAAATAATAATAATAATATTATGCTGCCACCCCGTGCTTCACGGTTGGGATGGTGTTCTTCGGCTTGCAAGCCTCCCCGTTTCCTCCAAACATAGTGATGTCATTAGTGGCCAAACAGTTCTATTTTTGTTTCAACAGACCAGAGGACATTTCTCCAAAAAGTATGATCTTTGTCCCCATGTGCAGTTGCAAACCGTAGTCTGGCTTTTTTATGGCGGTTTTGGAGCAGTGGCTTCTTCCTTGCTGAGCGGCCTTTCAGGTTATGTCGATATTGGACTCATTTTACTATGGATATAGATCATTTTGTAATTGTTTCCTCCAGCATTTTCTGGGTCCTTTGCTGTTGTTCTGGATTGATCTGCACTTTTCACACCAAAGTATGTTCATCTCTAGGAGACAGAACGCATCTCCTTCCTGACGGTATGATGCGCGTAGTTCCATGGTGCTTATACTTGCGTACTATTGTTTGTAGAGATGAACGTGGTACCTTCAGGCTTTTGGAAATTGCTCCCAGGATGAACCAGACTTGTGGAGGTCTACAATTGTTTTTCTGAGGTCTTGGCTGATTTCTTTTGATTTTCCCATGATGTCAAGCAAAGAGGCACTGAGTTTGAAGGTAGGCCTTGAAATACACTCACAGGTACACCTCCACTTGACTCACATTATGTCAATTAGCCTATCAGAAGCGTCCAAAGCCATGACACAATTTTCTGGAATTTTCCAAGCTGTTTAAAGGCACAGTCAACTTAGTGTATGTAAACTTCTGACTCACTGGAATTGTGATACAGTGAATTAATCTGTCTGTAAACAATTTTTGGAAAAATTATTTGTGTCATGCACAATGTAGATGTCCTAACCAACTTGCCAAAACTATAGTGTGTTAACAAGAAATTTGTGGAGTGGTTGAAAAACGAGTTTTAATGACTCCAACCTAAGTATATGTAAAATTCTGACTTCAACTGTACATGTTTCAAGCAGACCACCATAGTCCCTGTGCCCTAGAACGTCAAGGTTACCTGTCTAAATGACCATCTAGCACTGTCATCTGTAGCCAGGAAATGCTTTGAAAGGCTGGTTATGGCTCACATCAAGACCATCGTCCCAGACACCTTAGACCCACTCCAATTCGCATTCCACTTAACATTGCTCTTTCCCACCTGGACAAAAGGAACACCTATGTGAGAATGCTGTTCATTGACTACAGCTCAGCATTCAACACCTTTGTGCCCTCCAAGCTCATCACTAAACTAAAGACCCTGGGATTAAACATCTCCCTTTGCAACTGCACTTCCTGATGGGCCACCCCAGGTGGTGAGGGTAGGAAACAACACATCCGCCACGCTGACCCTCAACACGGGGGTTCCCCTCAGGTGCATGCTTAATCCCCTCCTGTACTCCCTGTTAACGCACGATTGAGTGGCCGCACATGACTCCAACTGCATCATTGTTTGCAGACCACACGAAGGTGGTAGGCTTGATCACGGACGACGATGAGACCACCTACAGGGAGGTGGTCAGATACCTGGCAGTGTGGTGCTAGGACAACAATCTCCCTCAACGTCAGCAAGACAAAGGAGCTGATCGAGGACTACAGGAAACGGAGGGCCAAGCATGCCCCCATCCACATCGACAGGGCTTTTGGGGAACCGGTTTAGAGCTTCAATTTCCGCGGTGTCCACATCATTATGAAACTCATGGTCCACACACATCAACACTGTCGTGAAGAGGGCACGACAACGCCTCTTCCCCCTCAGGAGGCTGGAATGATTCAGCATGGTTCCTCAAATCCTCAAAGTTCTACAGCTGCACCATTGTATGGCAACTATTTGGCATCCGACCGCAATGTGCCACACAGAGTAATGTTATTGGCCCAGTACATCACTGGGGGCGAGCTCCCTTGCATCCAGAACCTCTATACCAGGTGGTGTCCGAGGAAGGCTGTGAAAATGATTAAAGACTGTTCTCCCTGCCACCGCACGGCAAGCGGTACTGATGCACCAAGTCTGGAACCAACAGGACAGTGAACAGTTTCTACCCCCAAGCTATAAGACAGCTTAGTAGTTAGTCATAGTTAACCAATAACTACCCAGAAGATCTGCGTTGATCCTTTTTTCACTAATCTCTTTTCACTCATCACATACGCTGCCATTACTGTTAATTATCTATCTGGTTGCCTATTCACTTTATCCCTACCTATATGTACATATCTACCTCAATCGACTCGGTACTGGTACCCTGTGTATATAGCCATGTTATCGTTACTCATTATGTATTATTTTTATATTTATTAGTGTTATTTGTATATATTTTTRGTCCCTTTTTTTACTACACTGAACAAAAATATAAACGCAATATGCAACAATTTTAAATATTTTACTGAGTTACAGTTCATATAAGAAAATCAGTCAATTGAAATGAATTCATTGGGCCCTAATCTATTGATTTCACGTGACTGGGAATACAGATACGTATCTGTTGGTCATAGAAACCTTTAATAAAAAGTTTGGGCGTGGATCAGAAAACCAGTCCTTATCTGGTGTGACCACTCGACCATTTGCGACATATCTCCTTTGCGTAGTTGATCAGGCTGTTGATTGTGGCCTGTGGCATGTTGTCCCACTCTTCTTCAATGGCTGTGCAAAGTTGCTGGATATTGGCGGTAACTGGAACATCCTGTCGTGAGCACCCCAAACATGCTCAAGGGTGACATGTCTGAGTATGCAGGCCATGGAAGAACTGGGACATTTTCAGCTTCCAGGAATTGTGTACAGATCCTTGCAACATGGAGCTGTGCATTATCATGCTGAAACATGAGGTGATGACATCGGATGAATGGCACGACAATGAGCCTCAGGGTCTTGTCACGGTATTCAAATTGTGCATTACAATTGCCATAGATAAAATGCAATTGTGTTGTATGTAGCTTATGCCTGCCCACTCTGTTCACAACGTTGACATCTGCAAACCGCTCGCTGATAGGACACCACACGTTGTCTGCCATCTGCCCGGTACAGTTGAAACCAGGATTTAAATGTGAAGAGTACACTTCTCCAGCGTGCCAGTGGCCATCGAAGTTGAGCATTTGCCCATTGAAGTCTGTTATGACATTGAACTGCGGTCAGGTCAAGACTCTGGTGAGGACGACAACCACGCAGATGAGCTTCCGTGAGATGTTTTCTGGCAGTTTGTGCAGAAATTRTTCAGTTGTGCAAACCCACAGTTTCATCAGCTATCCGGGGTGCTGGTCTCAGACGATACCCCAGGTGAAGAAGCCGGATGTGGAGGTCCTGGGCTGGCGTGATTACACTTGGTCTGCGATTGTATGTACTGCCAAATTCTCTAAAATGACGGAGGTAGTTTATGATGGAGAAATTCATATTCAATTCTCTGGTGGACATTCATGCAGTCAGCATGCCAATTGCATGCTACCTCGACTTGAATTTCTGTGGCATTGTATTGTGTGACAAAACAAATTGTCACACAATACCCCATATTGACAAAGCGAAAACAGGTTTTTAGACATTTTTGGAAATGTATAAATAAATAAATAAAAAACCTTATTTACATAATTATGGTCAGGGAGGTGACCAAGAACCCGATGGTCAGTCTGACAGAGCTCCAGAGTTCCTCTGAGAGATGGGAGAACCTTCCAGAAGGACAACCAACTCTCAACCAGCACTCCACCAATCAGGCCTTTATGGTAGAGTGGCCAGATGGAAGCCACTCCTCAGTAAAAGGCACATGACCACCCACTTGGAGTTTGCCAAAAGGAATCTAAAGACTCTCAGACCATGAGAAACAAGATTCTCTGGTCTGATGAAACCAAGATTGGACTCTTTGGCCTGAATGCCAAGCGTCACGTCTGGAGGAAACCTGGCACCATCCCTACGGTGAAGCATGGTGGTGGCAGCATGCTGTGTGGATGTTTTGCAGCAGGAAGGACTGGGAGACTAGTCAGGATTGAGGGAAAGATGACCAGAGKAAAGTACAGAGAGATCCTTGATGAAAACCTGCTTCAGAGCTCTCAGGACCTCAGACTGGGGCAAAGGTTCACCTTCCAACAGGAAAATGACCCTAAGCACACAGCCAAGACAATGCAGGAGTCGCTTTGGGACAAGTCTCTGAATGTCCTTGAGTGGCCCGGCCAGAACCCAATCAAACATCTCTGGAGAGACCTGAAAATAGCTGTGCAGCAATGCTCACAATCCAACCTGACAGAGCTGCGAGGATCTGCAGAGTTGAATGGGAGAGCCTCCCCAAATACAGGTGTGCCAAGCTTGTAAAGTCATACCCAAGAAGAATCCAGGCTGTAATCGCTGCCAAAGGTTCCTCAAGAAAGTACTGAATAAAGGGTCTGAGTACTTACAGTGGGGAGAACAAGTATTTGATACACTGCCGATTTTGCAGGTTTTCCTACTTACAAAGCATGTAGAGGTCTGTAATTTTTATCATAGGTACACTTCAACTATGAGAGACGGAATCTAAAACAAAAATCCAGAAAATCACATTGTATGATTTTTAAGTAATTAATTTGCATTTTATTGCATGACATAAGTATTTTGATACATCAGGAAGCAGTACTTAATATTTGGTACAGAAACCTTTGTTTGCAATTACAGAGATCATACTTTCCTGTAGTTCTTGACTAGGTTTGCAAACTGCAGCAGGGATTTTGGCCCACTCCTCCTCACAGATCTTCTCCAGATCCTTCAGGTTTCGGGGCTGTCGTCGGGCAATACGGCTACTTCCAGTCCTCCAAAGATTTTCTTATGGGTTCAGGTCTGGAGACGGCATAGGCCACTCCCAGGACCTTGAGATGCTTCTTACGGAGCCACCTCTTAGTTGCCATGGCTGTGTGCTTCGTGTCGTTGTCATGCTGGAAGACCCAGCACGACCCATCTCCAATGCTCTTACTGAGGAAGGAGGTTGTTGGCCAAGATCTCGCGATACATGGCCCCATCCATCCTCCCTCAATACGGTGCAGTCGTCCTGTCCCTTTGCAGAAAAGCCATCCCCAAAGAATGATGTTTCCACCTCCATGCTTCACGGTTGGGATGGTGTTCTTGGGGTTGTACTCATACTTCTTCTTCTCCAAACACGCGGAGTGGAGTTAGACCAAAAGCTCTATTTTTGTCTCATCAGACCACATGACCTTCTCCATTCCTCCTCTGGATCATCCAGATGGTCATTGGCAAACTTCAGACAGGCCTGGACATGCACTGGCTTAAGCAGGGGGACCTTGCGTGCGCTGCAGGATTTTAATCCATGACGGCGTAGTGTGTGTTACTAATGGTTTTCTTTGAGACTGTGGTCCCAGCTCTCTTCAGTGTCATTGACCAGTCCTGCCGTGTAGTTCTGGGCTGATCCCTCACCTTCCTCATGATCATTGATGCCCCACGAGGTGAAATCTTTGCATGGAGCCAAGACCGAGGGTGATTGACCGTCATCTTGAACTTCTTTCCATTTTCTAATAATTGCGCCAACAGTTTGTTTCCTTCCACTCAAGCTGCTTGCCTATTGTCCTGTAGCCCATCCCAGCCTTGTGCAGGTCTACAATTTTATCCCTGATGTCCTTACACAGCTCTCTGGTCTTGGCCATTGTGGAGAGGTTGGAATCTGTTTGAGTGTGTGTGGACAGGTGTCTTTTATACAGGTAACGAGTTCAAACAGGTGCAGTTAATACAGGTAATGAAGTGGAGAACAGGAGGGCTTCTTAAAGAAAAACTAACAGGTCTGTGAGAGCGGAAATTCTTACTGGTTGGTAGGATGATCAATACTTATGTCATGCAATAAAAATACAAATGAATTATTTAAAAATCATACAATGTGATTTTCTGGATTTTTCGTTTTAGAGTTTCCGTCTCACACAGTTTGAATGTATCTTATTGATTAAAAATTAAACAGACCTCTACATGCTTTGTAAGTAGGAAAACCTGCAAAATCGGCAGTGTATCAAATACTTGTTCTCCCCACTGTATGTAAATGTCATATTTCAGGTTTTTATTTTTTTTTGCAAAAAAAAATGATTGTTTTTTGCTTGTGTGTAGATTAAGAAAAGCAAAAACTATTTAATCAATTTTAGAATAAGGCCCGTAATGTAACAATGTGGAAAAAGTCAAGGGATCTGAATAATTCCAAATGCACTGTACTATGAAGAACATTGAAGGTCAAAGTGGAGGGTTCCATCAATCAATCAATCAACTGTATTTTATATAGCCCTTTCTCACAAAGTTGTCTCAAAGTGCTTAAGAGATACCCAGCCTAAAACCCCAAAGAGCCAGCAATGCAGAAGCACAGTGGCCAGGAAAAACTCCCCATTAAGGCAGGAACCTAGGAAGAAACTTGGAGAGGAACCAGGTTCCTAGGGGTGGCCAGTCCTCTTCTGGCTGTTCCCGGGTGGAAATATTTAGAGTACATGTGTGGCCATAAAGCCAGATCGTTTTTCAAGATGTTTTCAAATGTTCATAGATGACCAGCCGGGTCAAATAATATCCATGGTGGCCATGGAGGTTGCAATTGTGGACAGCAGTTGAACATGGGTCAGTCAGTCCTAATATTTGAGATACTTTTGGTCATGTGGTGTATGTGGACATTCCAAATCATGGGCATTAATATGGAGTATGTCCCCCCTTTTGCTGCTATAAGAGCCTCCACTCTTCTGGGAAGGCATTCCACTAGATGTTGGAACATTACTGCGGGGACTTGCTTCCATTCAGCCATGAGCAATAGTGAGGTTGGGCACTGATGTTGTGCGATTAGGCCTGGCTCGCATTCAGCGTTCCAATTCATCCAAAAGGTGTTTGATGGGGTTGAGGTCAGGGCTCTGTGCAGCTAGTCAAGTTCTTCCACACTGATCTCGACAAACCATTTCTGTATGGACCTCGCTTTGTGCACAGTGGCATTGCAATGCTGAAACAGGAAAGGGCCTTCCCCAAATTGTTGCCACAAATCTGGAAGAACAGAATTGTCTATAATGTCATTTGCTGTAGCTTTTAAGATTTCCCTTCACTAGCCCGAATCATAAAAAACCCATTATTCCTCCTCCACCAAACTTTACAGTTGGCACTATGCATTGAGGCAGGTAGCGTTCTCCTGGCATCCGCCAAACCCAGATTCGTCCGTCGCACTGCCAGGTGGTGAAGRGTGATTCATCAGTATTCTGAAGTCCAATGGCGGTGAGCATTACACCACTCCAGCCAACGTTTGGCATTGCGGATGGTGAACTTAGGCTTGTGTGCGGCTGCTCAGCAATGGAAACCCATTTCATGAAGCTCCCAACGAACAGTTATTGTGTTGACGTTGCTTCCAGAGGCAGTTTGGAACTCGGTAGTGAGTGGACAGACAATGTTAATGTGCTATGCGCTTCATCACTTGGTGGTCCAGTTCTGTGAGATTCTGTGGCCTACCACTTCGCGGCTGAGCCCTTGTGGCTCCTTGAAGTTTCCACTTCACGATAACAGCACTTACAGTTGACCGGGGAAGCTCTAGCAGGGCAGAAATTTGACAAACTGACATGTTGCAAAGGGGGCATCATGACGGTGCCACCTTAAGTCACTCTGCTCTTCAGTACGAGCCATTCTACTGCCAATGTTTCTCTATCGAGATTGCATGGCTGTGAGCTCAATTTTATACACCTGTTAGCAAAAGATGGAGCTGAAATAGCCGAATGCACTAATTTGTCCACATACTTGTGTGTGTATATAGTGTACCATTCTGTCCTAGTAGAGTCGTATTGGGTTAGTGTTGAGCTCCTCTGTTAGCTCTGTAATCAGTGCTCTTGTCTGAATGTGTGTCCTCTGATGCTCTGGCATCTTCTGACACCTTCATGAATGAACAATCTCATCTCCCTGCCGAGCAGAAATGTTCTTTAATTGCGTCGACATGCCAGCGCATCCTCTACTCTATCAGACCGTCTCTGAACACACACACACAGTTACTTACACACAAACAAACCTAAGATGACGGGGGTACTGGAGAACTCAGCAGATTGCATGTCCCACTGGTATGGGGCCTGTCACTGCAGCTCAGTGGGTGTGGATGGTGGCGGCTCTCCTCTCATCTTCTTGTCTCCTTTCTTCTCCGATGTAATGATCTGTCCCAAAATGTGTGCTCCTGCCGCTGTGATCGACAGAATGATAGCTCTCACCCACACACACCAGTATATTGAGCTGTGTTGATCACACGCACTCCGGCCCCTCAATCTGACAGACGTCTCGTTAGCGCTCTGTCTGGAAGATCTGGGTGTGGGCTGTGCCCCCGCATATCCCTGTGTGTCTGTCGTGAGCTGATCACACCACTAAGAGACTGGTGGGCTCTGTCTGAGCTACCATCTTCTGAACTTCTGTGTTGAGCCCTATTTAGACGTAACAACTACCTCTTCTCTCCCTCCGCTCTCATTCTTTCTCCCCGCTCTTTTACTGGCGTTCTTTCTCTGTCTTCTCTCTTTCTCTGTCTTCTCGCTTTCTCTTTGTCCTCGCGCTCTCTCTTTCTGTCCTCGCGCTCTCTCTTTCTGTGCTCGCTCGCTCTCTTTCTGTGCTCGCTCGCTCTCTTTCTGTCCTCGCTCGCTCTCTTTCTGTCCTCTCGCTCTCTCTTCCCTCCTTCCCGCTCTCTTAGGTGGAGGTCAAGATGCAGAAGACAGAGGGGATCAGGTGGGAGAAGCTGGAGGGACAGGAGCCCAACGTCAAACACTTCATCCCCAGTCAGTTCCTCTCCGTCACACACACACACACACACACACACACACACACACACACACGTGCGCTCTCCACCTTTGCGCTCTCTCCCTTACACTAACATATAACAAATTCAGAACTGGTTTGTGGTACTCAAACCTTTTTAATGCGTGTGTGTTCCTGTGTAGACCAGTACCCGTCATCGTCTGCCTCCAGCCGTAACTGGGACAAGGTGGTGGGGGACATCAGTGAGAAGGAGAAGAAGCTGGAGGGAGACGCAGCGCTTAACGAACTCTTTCACCAAATCTACTGTGACGGCACTGACGAGGTCAAACGGGCCATGAACAAATCCTTTGTGGGTATACACACACAACGAGAGGAACGGAGAAAGATGTTTTTGTTTTAGCAGTACACAGTCAGTATCACTGACTCTCTTCTCCTCCCCCTGTAGATGGAGTCGGGTGGTACAGTCCTGAGCACCAACTGGACAGACGTTGGGAAGAGAATGGTAGAGATGAGCCCTCCTGATGACATGGAGTTTAAGAAGTACTGAAGAACACTCTCGCTCTCTGCCTCAAATGGATCGCCCATATCTCCTCTCCCCCGAATGGTGCTTAAAGTTAGTGAGGGAGATGAGTCTCCAGCTTCAGTGTAATTGCTTTCTCCTTCTCTTTGCCTCCAATGGACATGTCCACTTTATTCCCCCAAACCCACCCCTCCCTCCACCTTCCAGTCCGTCTGTCAATATTGGTTTTAGAGCTTTGGTGCTTTTCGCCGCAGTCCAGGAACCACTAGTAACCCTAGCGTTTAACCATTCTCACAAACACTATAAAGAGGTTAATCGATACATCTCTCTATCCTATATATAATAGAAAAACTGGGAATCATCTGAATGGCCAATTTGGTTAAAGGTAGTGTAGGGTTGAACTTGATTCCTGGACTGAAAGGTTGGGAAACCCTTTTCACCTCTTGTGGCTGTTCTTGTGTTTCGAGCCTTTCTTTATCCGGGGTGGGTGGGACGTTTATGTCGTCCCATTCACCACTTGGAATGAATACAAAATATGTGAAATGTTTTGATTTTTGTTTGTTTTTTGTTATACTTTTATAAGAATTCTAGAATATTTTTCCACATCAGCAGCAGTACAGTCATGCAATGGAAGTCGAATTTTAATTTCCTTTTCCTCAATGTGATTCAAACTTAAATGTAAATAAATTATTTTGTTTATGGATCACAATTCTTTGTTTCACTGTCTGTAATGTTGTCTAAGAGACCTGGGGCGTGTTCAGAAGGACAACAATTTTAAAACTTTCAGATAAACATATGTTATGTACATCAAAGGAATCAAATCTGCTCTATTCGCTGCATTTTATCTGCAGCGTTTGGCTACTGAAGGTGGCCCAAAGAAAGCTAGCATCGTCAATCACTAATACCAAACACACCCATTCCTGTACTAATCTACTGTACTATATTACAGGGAGTAGACCTCATCCTCACACACTACACTCTGCTGCTCTCTGCTTTGAGTGGACGTTGCGTTAAGTGCAGGAGCATTAATATGGATCTAACTGCATCATCAGCCCTCGCACTGAGTTAAGTGAAAAATACACACACCCCTTCCCTTCCTCACTGAGTTAAGTGTTAAATTCATTGCACATTGTTTCAGGTGTCATGGCGATCAAATGGCTTCGGTTAAAACTCTTAACTGCATCTCACGCACCCACACAGCCGCCTGCCTGAAGCTGCTCTACTAACATCAAAAGGAGTTAAGCACTTTGCATTGTGGGTAAGATCTCAGCATGACGGCTGCAGTCTTAAGTCTCATTAAACACTTCTGGAACTCGGACATTAAAGCTTTCTAGATCTCTGAAACTCACTGCTGCTCTCAAAGTTTTTCACCTTATGGATCAACTAGTATATTTGACATATTAACTCCAGTGTGTTTGGCTGCATGCATGCTGTGTACGGTAGCATTCATCTCTGCAACATACAGTTTGAAGGGCCGCTTATGTATTGAGGACAGTACATTGCTGAAGTAATGTGTTGCTATGCAATAAGAATGGCAAAAATGAATTATATATGTTTACTTAAAAAAAGGTTTATTCATTGAAATTGCACTTTGAAATAGTTATTTAATAGTTACTTTTGAGGAGAAATACAAAGCAAACATCACATGTTGTTAGTGGGCCCTACTTCTGGAGAAAAAACGGTTAGGAAATAGTTAGGACAGCAACATTTCTCACTAGCATGATGAATACCTAAAGGCATGCACAGCTGACATACAGTCTAGTCCTCCAACTCATATTTCAGCCTATAGAATACTTCTTACATTTATTTACACCAGAAAGCTAAAAGGAAAGGTGTTAGCTCTTTACATACACGTTTCCACAAATCATAACTATCACAGATCATATTATATATAATTGATATAAAATCTGTACTGATGTTACTTTGATATGTTTTGTTTAAGGTGACAAGATCAGACAGGATGATTTTGTTATCACGGGTATGTGGTATGAAAGAGTACTCTTTTCTAAAGAGTATTGTATGAGCATACATGTACTGTATGTCATATGGTATTGTCTGTGTTATAGCATATCTTATGATGGAAAACTGAATATCCTTGAATGATTTGTTTTTTCCCTCGCCCGAATCCACCTACCCTCTTCTCTCTCTACCCGCCTCTCCTTCTCTCTGGACTCTACCAGTCCAGGGCTGGTTGAGGGGTGTTTAGAGGATGCCCAGGATGCGTCCCACCCACCAACGGCAGGGCATGATGACTCTGCAGGCTACCCTGCACCCGCGGTAGTGGTAGGGCCAGGGTTGGAACCCGCCCAGGGGCTCACAGATCCTCTGGCACTGGGTGTGGCTCCTCCGGCACTCCGTACAGCACACGCCCTGGTGGTCCAGCATGGGGTCAAAGGTCATGGTGCCCTCTTCGCCATCCAGGCCACGCTTTATGTTGAGTGAGAGGAACAGAAGGGGAGGAAAGGCAGATAGAGGGGAGAAGTAGGAGGATAGAGGGAGACAGAAAGGGAGTAAGGGGAGTGAGAGAGTGAAATACTGATAATAGCCACATTTTTCAACACCTCTCTAAACCCATTTATGTCTGTGTATAAATGTATAATGTGTTTCTGTGTAGAATTATATTTCTCATTCAATGATTTATCTCAAATGCAAACAGAGTTCTGTGTCTCTGGGAGTCTGGTTCTATTGGGAGTCTGGGGATGTCTGTTTCTCTCAGGGGAAGGAGAAGGAGGCGGAGCGGTGAGGATTAGGGGAAGTCTAGGGGTCTACACATGGACAGAGGGGCAGGAGGGGAGCAATTTACACTCCTGAAAGGCTCAATGGGACTTTAGTTTGGTATTCTAAAGGGGTTCATGAGGCGCAGACAGACTCGGCGTGACAAGCAAACACACACACACGCTCTGAGTGACAGGCGCACTCACATAATCACACACGGTCGGGGTGACATTGTGACCCCAACATCTGCTCCTGCTCACACAGCTGTGCATGCTGGGAGAGAGACGGGACCAGGACAGAAACCATTTGTCAGACACTCAACTGTTGACATAAGCGTGTGAACATAACATTATATATCTGAGAGAGGATGTGGTCTGGCTGTTAGAATAAGCCAATGGTAACACAGCAAACACTGTCAATGAAGGCCAAATATTAGTGCTCTGCTGTGGGAATCTCGAGTAACACAGCATACTGACTGATTGGTCCGGGGACTCACGTGATAGGGGTTCTCGGGGTTAAATTCTGCTTCCGGGTTCACTTCCTCCTCTGCCCCGGGTGCCTGGCGACGCTGATGAGGGGCCGCCCTCCTCTTCCTCTGCCCACCTGGGGAGAGCACAGAGACAGTCAATACACTATGGAAGCCAACACAACATAATTTGACATCTGGTCATTATTGGAGCCACTTTTGAAGGCAGCACACCTACATTGCTAATACTAATTGCAAAAAACCTAATAATTGTACTGTTTTGCATATCTCTAGTGCATCATGTTGCTATGTGCATTGCTTGGAGTTACTTTCATAACTTATTGTTGTTCTGTGATAATATAAAGGGGCTGATTGGGTACTGTTGGTGTAGGTGGGGCGGAGCCAGAAGATTGGCAGGTCTCCACACAAATCACGGATCTTGGAGCTGAGGAAGGCGGGGTCAGAGAGGGGCACGTCAGCTGCCACCCAGATCCGTGACTGTTCCTCAAATTTAGCAGGCATCACCTCATCCTCCTGGAGAGAGAAAGACAGGGGGGGTTATAAATACACAATAAACATTGAAATGTAAATCATATAAGTAGCTCTCGACTATACAAAGTTGCCAGACAGACAGACACGGGCTCTGGAAAGCCCCTGGGCTTACACTATGTTTGACGGACAGTAATTATTTTCCTATTTAATGGCAATTTTGTTTTGATATGGTTTGCTCTTTCTCGTTCCCCATTTTCTGTTTAAATATTTTGCATGTTTTCTAAATGAAACCAATAACAAAGTACATATTAAAACAGGTCAATCTCTCATACTTTATGAAGCCCTGAGGTAGAACTGAGTAGAAAATACAGTAGAGTTGTTCCACCAATTCGGTGCCTTTTGAGAAAGGTAACTTGGTCAATTTATTTTTGATTTCACCTCATTTTAACATTCTGTCATAAAGAGCACATCTTTAACTTAATAAACAGCACGTTTTCCAATTTCATGACGTAAAAAATATAAGTGCCAAATAAAGTAACAGGGTTGATCATAACAGGATTGATGATTTCTTCTTAAATCAGTCATAAATCCCTTTGTGACGGGGAATGGAAGCCTGTTGTCTGCAACGGAGTGGCAAAAAAAATGCAATTGTTAAAACATATCTAGCTAGTCTATCTATGGGTTACAGGGTTGGCGTGTTATGCTCGACCTGCTTAGTTTTCCACCACAAAACACCAGAAAATGTCCAAAAAGAGTAGAACCATCTCACCTTCTTTAACTCTAGGATTTGACTATTAGATAGTCAATGTTTATTTTTTTTAAGGAATAGTTTAACCATATTAAAATGAGAGTTCAGTTCACATAACAGGGTTGACCTTAAAATGAGGGACAGACGTAAATGAATCATTAATCACATGAAATAAATAATACTCTTCAGAAGTAACTTTGTCAAAGCAACAAAATAACTAGGGCTTTACCATTTAAACTTGGATAAAATGTGGGACTAAGTGGGTTAAAATCTTGATAGAAGTGACACAGGGTTGACGGAGCAAGCCTTTAGTCATAACTGTGTGTGGTGAGCTTTCTGGCACCCAGAGCTGCTGAGCAATCAGCCAAGTGGGTGCCATGCATTGTGAAGGAGAAGACCAGTAGCTACATGACTCAGGCTGGTTCCCAGAGTAGCCTTCTACATACACCCTTCATCAACCGTCTCCCTGACCACCTTCCTCTGATCAAGCCATGAACTGTCCCTCTCCATCTTTGGAGGATTAATGCACACAATGACTTTGCCTCTACTGGTTGACCTAACTATAGCTAGTGAACTCATGATGTATTGCTTGTTTGTTTTTTGCTTTTGCAGAGCTTTCAGATTGTTATGAAAAGCGAGTTAGACGTTTAATAAATTATTATTATATTAAAAGTCTGATTTATTGAATTCTCCAAAGGCAACTTCATTTAATATTGCAGGCTTTTGATATTCATAATTGGTGCACAGTTTCTACTTAAAATATCAAAGGAACGCAAAGGCACTCATCTTGTGTAATGACCCAGTAGCTCTTCTGTTGATGAAGAGCAAACAAAGTCAGGAGACATTCACATTAAGTCTACAAGCTGACAGAAAAACATGACCTACATATTAAAAAGTATATCATCTGATTTCTAGATCAAAAATACACACACACACACACACACACACACACACACACACACACACACACAGAGATAGACACAAACACACAGCTAACACTAATAACATGGTAGTAACATTGTATTATTAGAGTAATAAACATGTGTTGCTAGTTACTAAACAGGTAATAGATCAGGGGAATGTTATCATCTAACCCAACAGATTACTTTTTCATTTTAAATTATTAGCTTGGGGGACAAACAACAGCAAGGGTCCTCCACTGCAGGACCGATAAGAGTTTATCTGACCCAGTGTGTGTGTGTGTGTGTGTGTGTGTGTGTGTGTGTGTGTGTGTGTCACCCCTGCGAGACTGATAAGAGTTTATCTGACCCATATTTCCCATCACTCTAAATTACAGCAGATGACCAGCCTGCAGCTACTATTATAACCACATCTCCCTATCTGAGCCGAACACACACACACACACACACAGTTTGGCACACAGCAGAATAAATAAATGGCTGTTTACAAGGCAGAGAGTCATGTACTGTGTGTGTGTGTGTGTTTGTTGGGGGGTGTTGTGGTTGTGTGTGGTGTGTGTGTGTGTGTGTGTGTGTGGTGTGTGTGTGTGTGTGTGTGTGAACGTGAACAGCCCTGCATGATGTTTAATGATGTGTACATGGTGCATATGCAGCGCTAACTGATTTAAATAATCAGACGGCCTCATTTCGGCACAGGGACAGCTTACACACACACTCACAAACACACACACACACAGAGAAACACACACAAACACAACTTGCAGCACTGTGACAGCTTGACAGGCTTGTTCAGATGTTGTTAAGATCAGTGTGTCGATCCAACCCACCTCGTCCCAGTTTGGCCAGAGAGCGAGAGTGTGAAAAGATGACTCACAAGCAAAAGCAATCCTTCTCTCTGAGAGGCATGTGCTAGTGTGTGTGTGTGTGTATGTGTGTGTGTGCGTGCGTGTGCGTGTGTGTGTGTGTACACGTGTGTGTATAGCGCTGAGCGATTCACCGAAATCTATATTTTCCACTTTTTAAACAACTAATGACTTAGGTTTAATTATTTGAATTCAGTTTTTTTCCATGAGCTCATTACGCACATTGCAGCCGTTTCTCTAGAGATAAATCCGTTTAAGCCCGAACTGTGCGATGTAGTAGGGAGTTGTAGTTTCCAAAAGAACAATATTCTACATGGTAATTAACTACAATGACCATAATCCATTGTGCGCCTACTTGTCCAGTCTGTGTTTCTTTTACACCTGCTATGTAAAAGAGACAGAAAACTGCAGGATCGGAGAGGGATAGAGAGCAGTTGCTTTGCGAGGTATCTCTACCTGAAAATACATGATCTAAGTGATCGATAGTTATATTCAGCAGTCATAAATGTATGCCTTATTTACTTTGAAGATCTACCTAAATAGTGATTTTGTCAGACAGAGAGATGAGAAGATGATGTGGAATTAAATAATAAAGTAATCAAATAAAACAAAAGTAAAATAAAATACTGAACTGTTTTATTAAAGTAATGTGAATAAATGATGGCTAATAAGAGATAAATAGTAATGGGCATCACTACCATCATGGGACATTTACTAATGGTTTTATTCTGAGTTGTTACAGCATCAACCCAAATAATGACTAGTACATTTAATGGTTTTAAAAATTATCGAAACCAAAATCGAAACCGTGTGTCACGACTTCCACCGAAGTCTTGTTTGGGTGGTGTTCGGCGGTCGACGTCACCGGCTTTCTAGTCACCACCGATCCATGTTTCATTTTCGTTTTGTTTTGTCTGTATTACACCACACCTTGTTTCATCATCCCCATAATCATGTTTCCTTCATTTCTACCCTCTTGGAGCATACCTTTTGTCTCTGTCCGTGCATGTGGGTGTCCTTAGTGGTTGTTGTAGGTGTTAGTTTGTATGTATTTTTCCTTATTGAATATGCTTGTTTGTTTTTATTGAGTAAACTCAGTTGTTTGCTCTAACCTGTGTCCTGCGCCTGACTCCGTTACATCTCTGTACCCAATCGCTGACAGAATCACGACCTTTCAAATGGAGTCAGCAGTGCAGCCAGCCCTTCTCTCCCAGTAGAGGAGCGCGTCAGCAGCACGCGACTATGTTACAAAGTCTCGGGACAGCCATGGATCGCGTGCTGCAAACAAGGACAGATGGAGAGGGAGGCTTTCCTGTAAATCCAACATCATCACCTACGCCCGCACCTCAACCACACCAATGTCCACCCTCCGTTTGTCAGGACCCAGTGGGATTTGGCTCTTGCTCCGGGAGCGTATGCACAAAACAGCTGCCGGGTGCCAGGGGTTCCTACTCCAGCTGGAGCCTACCTGGCCAGCTGTTCAGCGGCCCCTTCGGGACGCGGAGAGGTGAGCGCCCTCTATCTCCTGCATGACTGGAAAAGCCCTGAGTGCGCCAACGCCATCTGGGAGGGAAGGCCCGACTCTGGATGACTACGGGGACTTCTCCCGCGCTGCCGGGCAGTTTTGATCATCCACCTGAAGGTAGAGCGGCGGGAGAGCGATTTGTTCCATCTGAGACAGGGGATGAGGAGTGCCCCCTTCCAATCCTTTGTGGATGAGATTTTCAGGGACCTGCACGGGCAGGGTGTAATGGTGTATATAGATGACATTCTAATATACTCCACTACCCGCGCCGAGCATGTGTCCCTTGTGCGCAGGGTGCTTGGTCGACTGTTGGAGCTTGACCTATACGTCAAGGRGGAGAAATGTCTGTTCCAACAGTCCGTCTCCTTCCTAGGGTACCGCATTTCAGCCGTGCGTAATTGGCCGACTCCAACCACGGTAAAGGAGGTGCAGCGGTTCTTAGGGTTTGCCAACTACTACCGGAGGTTTATCCGGTGCTTTGGTCAGGTAGCGGCTCCCATTACCTCCTTGCTGAAGGGGGGACCGGTGCGACTGCAGTGGTCAGCTGGGGCGGACAGGGCTTTTGGTCACCTGAAGGCTCTGTTTACCTCGGCTCCTGTACTGGCTCATCCTGATCCCTCCTTGGCATTCATAGTAGAGGTGGACGTGTCCGAGGCAGGGATAGGAGCTGTGCTGTCTGTGCTGGTACACCACCGAAGCTCCGCCCCTGTGCTTTCTTTTCGAAGAAGCTCAGCCCGGCGGAGCGAAACTATGATGTGGGGGACCGGGAGCTGTTGGCTGTTGTCAAGGCTCTGAAGGRGTGGAGGCATTGGCTTGAGGGGGCTAAACACCCTTTCCTCATTTGGACTGACCACCGCAATCTGGAGTACATCCGGGCGGCGAGGAGAATGAACCCTCGCCAGGCAAGGTGGGCCATGTTTTTCACCCGCTTTGTTTTCACCCTATCCTACAAACCAGGTTCCCAGAACGTTAAGGCAGACGCACTGTCCCGGCTGTATGATACAGAGGAGCGGTCCATGAATCCCACTCCCATAATTCCAGCTTCTCGCCTGGTGGCACCGGTGGTATGGGAGGTGGACCCGAACATCAAGCGGGCGTCACGTGCAGAGCCCACTCCCCCTGAGTGTCCAGCTGGGCGTCTGTACATTCCGTTTGATGTCCGCGATCGTTTTATCTGTTGGGCTCACACGCCACCCTCCTCTGGTCATCCTGGCATCGGTCGGACGGTGTGCTGCCTTGCTGGGAAGTACTGTTGGCCCACTTTAGCTAAGGACGTGAGGGTTTATGTTTCCTCCTGTTCGGTATGTGCACAGTGCAAGGCACCTAGACATCTGCCCAGAGGGAAATTACAACCCCTTCCCGTTCCACAACGACTGTGGTCACACCTATCGGTGGATTTCGTGACGGATCTTCCCACGTCGCGGGGTAACACCACGATCCTGGTCGTTGTGGACCGGTTTTCTAAGTCCTGCCGTCTCCTTCCTTTGCCCTGTCTCCCTACGGCTCTACAGACTGCGGAGGCCCTGTTCACCCACGTATTCCGGCACTACGGGGTGCCTGAGGATATAGTTTCTGATCGGGGTCCCCAATTCACATCTAGAGTCTGGAGGGCGTTTATGGAACGCCTGGGGGTCTCGGTCAGCCTTACCTCAGGTTTCCACCCCGAGAGTAACGGGCAGGTGGAGAGAGTCAACCAGGATGTGGGTAGGTTTCTGCGGTCCAATTGCCAGGACCGGCCGGGGGAGTGGGCGGTTTACATCCCCTGGGCGGAGATGGCCCAAAACTCCCTCCGCCACTCCTCTACCAACCTATCACCGTTTCAGTGTGTGCTGGGTTATCATCCGGTCCTGGCACCATGGCATCAGAGCCAGATCGAGGCTCTAGCTCTCTGATAATCTGACAGCTGCTAACAGGACTTTAAAGCCTCCTTGTATGTTAGCCTCCTTGTATGTGAGCTGGAACTTTATGCTTCTCCTGACTGCAGGGTTTTAACACATGACTTGGGGCATAGGGGGTGGGGAGTTCCTTGTGTCAGGTGAGGCCAGATCACAGGTCTTGTTTGGGTATAGTTTGTGGCAGAAGAGCCCCTCCAGGCCAGAGAGAGAGCTCATGTTTGGGTCTGGATGCCAATCTACTACAATCTCTTCCTTTCCCTTTACAAGCCCTCAGGCTAAACACATCCAGGCCAACTAACCACACACACACCGCCACGGCAGACACATCCACACACAGCTAACCCAGCCAGAGTCAACCACTCAGTTCATCTTAGATCTGTCCTGTAATCGCTTAAATTACCGCAGTCCCTATATCTACCCCGCCCCCCAACCCTCAGCCAATGTTAACCGTGTCTGACAGTTGATAGGTGTGTGTCGTGGTCAGATAGGTAACCCAGAACTTCTCTGACCTGATACCTTCACCTTTAGACAGACAGAGACACACAGAGGAAGGTGATGAGTGAAGTAGCACGCAAGTGTTAGAGTGAGAGAAATAGAGGGAGGGAGAGAGAGACAGAAAGAGAGAGAGAGAGATAGAGAGACAGAGGCACTGGTGTACCGGACACACCCGCAGCCCCAACAAGGCTGAGGGGCCCATGAGATCTGCGGGCCCATGTGCCTGTCATCAATGTCTATTTTTTTTTTTTGTGTAATAAATCCTTTTGACAGTAACCTTTGAAAAATAAATTTATTCATATACCTTTTTTGATTTCCATATGTACCAGGAAGCTAAGTGTTTGTTTCTTGGGCTTCAGGAATGTGACTGAAAAAGTTCCTCAGCCCTTGAAAAAGAAACATTTAAACTGATTGAAAGTATAAGGGGGATATTCATGAACAAATGTCGTGGTCAAGGCTACGATGGTGACAGTGCAATGAGTGGAGCTTAATCAGGTGTTCTAAAGTTCATATCAGACAGAGAGCCTAATGCTTCTTATGTAGTTCTTTATGAGTTTTAGTTTAGAGAACGAGCCCTCTGCAGAAACGACAGTTACAGGGATGGTAAAAACAGCTTGGTTGCCGTAGCAACATAAGGGAAACTAGGCAGAAGGGAGGAGTGCTTAAATTAGAGCAGTTCTGCAATATCTTTAATTGCGTTTCTCATTCTCCTTAATTGCTGGCCTCAACACGTTACGGAACAAGATTAACTGAATAGGAAGCTCTGGGGACAGGTCGTCTGGATATTGGACAGACAATAAATCAGCAGATACAAACAGGTTGTCATATTTTGCAGACAACAGTTCTTGAGGGCTTGAACAAAAAAAGTGGTTTGATTTTTGTTCTTACTGGTGAATTGACGATTGAGATTGAGGAATATCAACAGTCCCTTATCTCTGGTATATCTTGGCATGCATCATTCAAAAATAAGTTTAAATTGTGTGCAGCGCAATGGACATATAATTCACAATGTCTGAGGAAAGACTGTCTGGGTTGGCAATACCCAGTATAGAAAACAGTCGGGCCGCAACCTGGACCTACAGGCCGTGGTGAAAACATTTGCACACAAAAAAGGAGTACTTCAGGAGACCAAGGGAGTCTCAAGTTGGATTTAATTTGTTTTAGGCCTCATTTAATTTTCCTTGAATATTGCAGTCCATTTGTGTAGGCTATTAGCAGACAACAAATAGTAGCTGAATTTATCCTCAAGCCAACTACTTTTTCCTCATTGTTAGGCTATTTGATGTGTCATTTTTATAAAAAGATTTTAAATAGCACCTAAATCGCAGCTAAAGACGCTAAAGATGGTATTATACAGTACCAGTCAACAGTTTGGACACTTATTTCAAGGTTTTTCTTTATTTTTTACTATTTTCTACATTGTAGAATAATTGTGAAGACATCAAAACTATGAAATAACATACGGAACACATAGGGACAAATCAAATATATTTTATATTTGAGATTCTTCAAAGTAGCCACCATTTGCCTTGATGACAACTTTGTACACTTTTGGCATTCTCTCAACCAGCTTCATGCGGTAGCCATCTGGAATGCATTTCAATTAACAGGTGTGCCTTGTTAAAAGTTAATTTGTTGAATTTCTTTCCTTCTTAATGTGTTTGAGACAATCAGTTGTGACAAGGTAGAGGTGGTATACAGAAGATAGCCCTATTTGGTAAAAGACCAAGGCCATATTATGGCAAGAACAGCTCAAATAAGCAAAGAGAAATGACAGTCCATCATTACTTTAAGACATGAAGGTTAGTCAATCCAGAAAATTTCAAGAGCTTTTAAAGTTTCTTCTTGCAAATAACATAAAGCGCTATAATGATATTGGCTCTCATGAGGACCGCCACAGGAAAGGAAGACCCAGAGTTACCTCTGCTACAGAGGATAAATTCATTAGAGTTACCAGCCTCAGAAATTGCACCCCAAATAAATGCTTCACAAAGTTCAAGTAAAAGACACATCTCAACATTAACTGTTCAGAGGAGACAGCGTGAATTAGGCCTTCATGGTCGAATTGCTGCAAAGAAAKCACTCCTAAAGGACACCAGTAAGAAGAAGAGACATCATTGGGCCAAGAAACACGAGAAATGGACATTAGACCGGTGGAAATCTGTCCTTTGGTCTGATGAGTCCAAATGAGATTTTTGGTTCCAACCGCTGTGTCTTTGCGAGATGCAGAGTGGGTGAACGGATTATCTCCGCATGTGTGGTTCTCACCATGAAGCATGGAGGAGGAGGTGTGATGGTGCTTTGCTGGTGACACTGTGATTTATTTAGAATTCAAGGCACACTTAATCAGCATGGCTATCACAGCATTCTGCAGCAATACGCCATCCCATCTGGTTTGAGGTTAGTGGGACTATCATTTGTTTTTCAACAGGACAATGACTCAACACCTCCAGGCTGTGTAAGGGCTATTTTACCAAGAAGGAGAGTGATGGAGTGCTGCATTAGATGACCTGGCCTCCATAATCACCCGACCACAACCCATCTCATATCTTTTTATTCTACAATGTAGAAAATAGTAAAAAATAAAGAAAAACTTTTGAATGTTAAGGTGTGTCCAGACTTTGGACTGGTACAATAGCTATAGATAGTACACTTCATAATGAAACAATCCCTACTAAGCTAGTGTTTTGAGGGTGGACTCACAGTATGTTTTTTACATTAATAGACTGGTTTTACTTTCTATCCAAGCTGTGAGAAGGCGAGGACAGCTCATGTCATGCAGGTTCAGGTAGCCTATATATTGAGCTGTATATAAAAATAAAAATAAATTGGTAGCTGATTAGTATTCTGTTGTATCGGAAATTAATTTGACAATCTGCATTGTTTGAATTTCGAACTTTAATGACTGAATTATATTATTGCCACAAGCCAGAAGTAAAATAATGTCAGCATTGTGATACCGTGTATAGCTTCGTGAAATGTTAGGCTTAACCTGAGAAAATGACCACCAAATAGGCCTACCAATAAACATTTATCCATTAGCTAAAACAAACAGCGACCTTGCCAGGCGCCCCAGAGGAGCTGTGTTACGCCTGTGGACAGAGGGAGAGGGAGACTGGATAGAGAGAGGCAGTAAGAGAACTGAGGTCATTCCTACCAGGTCGAACAGAAGTGAGTCTTTGTTGAGAGTTTTCACATCAGGCAGGTGAGCTTTGACCTGGGTCTTAATGTAACACTTCTCTCCTCCAGCGAAACGGACACCAGTTATACCCTGGAGAGAGAGAGATTGAAGAGAGCAAATGGATTATAACAAACACATTTAAAATTTTATGAGCAATGTGCATCCAACATGTTACATAATTACTTCAATGTACCATTGGAATTATAATTTTTTGTTGTCGCTGTCATTGCTGTTGTTCTTTCAAACTTACAACTGGGAGTACAGGACTTCACTAGCTATCAACGCATTATCGACTAAGACGGTGCGGAATCTCTCTATGTTGTACCATCAATCTCCATAGAGCCCTCCTCCACCTTACCGTTAATACTCATGCTGTAGTGGACGTTGTAGACCTGCCACAACACAACACACAACCAACACACACACACACACACACACACACACACACACACACACACACACACACACACACACACACACACACACACACACACACACACACACACACACACACACACACACACAACACACACACCCCACACACACACCACAACACACACACACACACACACACACACACATAGGGAATGTTTTCATACCTGTAAGAAGGAGCGATGGAGAAGGAATAATAGTTTTGTGCGAGGTTGTGTGAGGTGACCATTGTTTTAAGATTTAATATGGGGGTTTTCTATTCGCTTTTAGCATTTAGTTTAGTTGAAGTTAGTTTTCAGACTTGATTTACTATTTTTATTTAGTTTCAGTTTGATAAAAATCTTTCTATTTCCTTTTTTTTATTATTTAGTGTTAGGGATAGAAGGTAGCCTAGGCGTGGGAGACTAGGAGACATGTATGTGTTTTTGGCCTATAGTTGGACCGCAGAGTGAAGGAAAAGCAGCCATCAAGTCCTCAGCATATGTGGGAACTCCTTCAAGACAGCTGGAAAAGCATTCCTCATGAAGCTGGTTAAGAGAATGCCAAGAGTGTGCAAAGCTGTCATGAAGGAAAAGGGAGGCTACTTTGAAGAATTTCAAATAAAAAATATATTATGATTTGTTTTAACACTTATTTGGTATGCTACATGATTCCATATGTGTTATTTCATAGTTTTTATGTCTCCACAATAAAACAAAAGGTTTTATAGTTATTATGACACCTCCACTGTGGGGCTCTATTGCCTACTGCCATCGCGTGTTCGCTCTTCTTTCAAACTACCTGTGAGTTCTATTGGCTGCTGTATTTAACTTTCAGCTAACAAGAGCTTGCATCCCTCTTCAAATAGTCTATTGGTATAAGAAATGCTGAAAAAAATTATGTCCGACAAGCTATTCTAGTCTAGCTTTTCCTGCCTGGGACTCCAATAGCTACGGAGCATTTTTTAAAGGAGAGAGGCGGGCGGAGGTGCGTATTCCCAAGAGACAGAGGTTATAAGTTAGAAGCTTATTATGCATCACCCATCAGTAATTAGCTAAACATAAGGCTAATACTGCATTGAATATATTTCTTGAAAGACATAGGCTAGGACATGTATATATCAACTATAACAGGATGATCTATTTTGGAATCAATTTGAATGTAGTTGATGGAGAGGGAGAAAGACTGAGAGAGAGTGCTCGCGTGTGCACTGATTTAAAACAACGATATTTGATTGTAAAACTCTGACTCTGAAAAAAAAAAATATATATTTACAATTTAAAAAAACAAGGTGAGCCCTGAAAACCAGATGGAGATGGGTAAATTCGGTCTTTATATTACTGTAGCATAGACTATGCTGCAGCAAATGCAAGCCTACCTGTCACAAGAAAAAAAGTTACCATGATGAGATGATAGGTCTACAATACATTGTGAACTGCGCTCCATACTGAGATGGGCTGTCTGTCCCCATCCTGAGCGTTGATTCATCATGCAGAGGCCATAGAGAAGCCAGATTTAGACATCACATATAATTTAACAGTCCATTTCACTCCATGCTGTTCATATAAATCATTTATTGTAATTTACCGGTTTCTCGCAGTTACTTAAGGGGGAGGTTTTGGGTGGTAAATCCCTGTAAATCTCGATAACCGGGTTCCCGCCATTCAACCCTAATCGGGATATGTAATAGAGTAGCAGCAGCGTATGTGAAGTGTGAAAGTGTGTCTGTGTGAGTGTACGTGTGGCGTCGATATGCATGTGTGTGTGTATTTTGTGCGTGTGAGTGTATGTAGTGTGTGTGCTTGGGGGTAGAAGCTGCTCAGGTGCCTTTTGGTCCCAGACTTGGCGCTCTGGTACCGCCAGTGATGATACGGGCCGGACGCACTACTCTCTGTAGCGCTTTGCAGTCACATGCAGAGTAGTTGCCATACCAAGCGGTGATGCAGCCAGTCAAGATTCTATAGATGGTTTTGAGGATCTGAGGGCCCATGCCAAATATTTTCATCCTACTGAGGGGGGAAGAGGGGTTGTAATGCCCTCTTCACGATTGTGTTGGTGTGTTCGGACCATGATAGGTCTTTAGTGATGTGGACACTGAGGAACTTGAAGCTTTCGACCTGATCCACTACAGCCCCGTCGAAATGAAAGGGGCATGTTCGACCCTCCATTTCCTGTAGTCCACAATAAGCTCTTTCGTTTTGCACACGTTGAGGCAGAGGTTGTTGTCCTGGCACTACAATGCCAGGACTCTGATCTCTTCCCTATAGGCTGTCTCATCATTGTCAGTGATCAGGCATACCACCGTTGTGTCGTCGGCACACTTAATGGTGGTGTTGGAGTCAAGCGCGGCCAACCGTCATGAGTGAACAGGGAGTACAGGAGGGGACTGAGGACGCACCACTGAGGGGCCCCCGTGTCAAGGGTCAGCGTGGAGGATGTGTTGCAGCCTACCCTCACCTACTGGTGGTGGCCCGTCAGTTTGTCCAGGGAGGTGTTCAGTCCCAGGGTCCTTAGCTTAGTGATGAGCTTGGAGAGCACTATGGTGTTGAACGCTGAGCTGTAGTCAATGAACAGCATTCTCATAAACAGCTGTTCCTTTTGTCCAGGTGGGAAAGGGCAGTGTGGAGTGCAATAGAGATTGCGTCATCTGTGGATCTGTTGGGGTGGTATGCGAGTTGGAGTGGGTCCAGGGTTTCTGGGATGATGGTGTTGATGTGAGCCATGACCAGCCTTTCAAAGCACTTCATGGCTACAGATGTGAGTTCTACGGGTCGGTAGTCATTTAGACAGGTTACCTTGGTGTTCTTTGGCACAGGAACTATGGTGGTTTGCTTGAAACATGTAGGTGTTACAGACTGGGTCAGAGAGAGGTTGAAAATGTCAGTGAAGACACTTGCCAGCTGGTCAGCGCATGCTCTGAGTATGTGTCCCGGTAATCCGTCTGGATCTGCAGCATTGTGAATGTTAACCTGCTTAAAGGTCTCACTCCGATAGGCTAAGGAGAGAGTAATCACACAGTCATTCCGAACAGCTGGAGCTCTCACGCATGGTTTAGTGTTGCTTCCCTCGAAGCGAGCATAGAAGGCATTTCAAATCAAATCAAATTGTATTGGTCAAATACACATGTTTAGCAGATGTTATTGCAGGTGTAGCGAAATGCTTGTGCTTCTAGCTCTGGCAGTGCTGTAATATCTAACAAGGGATATATAACAACTACACAACATATACCCAACACACAAATCTAAGTAAAGAAATGGAATTAAGAATATATAAATATATGGACGAAAAGTGAATATATAAATATATGGACTCAATCAAACAGACTCCAACCTCTCCACAATGGCCAAGACCAGAGAGCTGTGTAAGGACATCAGGGATAAAATTGTAGACCTGCACAAGGCTGGGATGGGCTACAGGATCATAGGCAAGCAGCTTGGTGAAAAGGCAACAACTGTTGGCGCAATTATTAGAAAATGGAAAAAGTCAAGGTTGACGGTCAATCACCCTCGGTCTAGGGTCCATGCAAGATCACCTCGTGGCATCAATGATCATGGGAAGGTGGAGGGAATCAGCCCAGAACTACACGCGGAGGACCTTTCAATGACCTGAAGAGAGCTGGACCACATCTCAAAAGAAAACCATTAGTAACACACTACGCCCGTCAGATTAAAATCCTGCAGCGCACGCAAGGTCCCCCTGCCTCAAGCCAGCGCATGTCCAGGCCCGTGCTGAAGTTTGCCAATGACCCATGCTGGAGATCCAGAGGAGGAATGGGAAGAAGTGTCATGTGGTCTGATGAGACAAAATAAGAGCTTTTGGTCTAAACTCCACTCGCCGTGTTTGAGGAAGAAGAAGGATTGAGTTACCAACCCCAAGAACACCATCCAACCGTGAAAGCATGGAGGGGGATGGAAACATCATTCGTTTGGGATGCTTTTCTGCCAAAGGGACAGGCGACTGCACCATATGAGGGGAGGATGGATGGGCCATGTATCGCGAGATCCTGGCCAACCAACCTCCTTCCCTCATAAGAGCCATTGAAGATGGGTCGTGGCTGGTCTTCCAGCATGACAACAACCCGAAACACCCAAGCCAGGGCAACACTAAGGAGTCGCTCCGTAAGAAGGCATCTCAAGCGTCCTGGAGTGCCTAGCCAGTCTCCAGACCTGAACCCAATAGAAAATCTTTGGAGGGAGCTTGAAATCCGTATTGCCCACCGACAGCCCCGAAAGCCTGAAGGATCTGGGAAGGTTCTGTATGGAGGAGTGGGCCAACAATCCTGCCTGCAGTGTGTGCAAACTGGTCAAGAACTACAGGAAATGTATGATCTCTGTAATTGCAAACAAAGGTTTCTGCACCAAATATTAAGTTCTGCTTTCTGATGTATCAAATCCTTATGTCATGCCAATAAAATCTAATTAATTACTTAAAAATCATACAATGTGATTTTCTGGATTTTTGTTTTAGATTCCGTCTCTCACAGTTGAAGTGTACCTATGATAAAAAATTACAGACCTCTACATGCTTTGTAAGTAGGAAAACCTGCAAAATCAGCAGTGTATCCAATACTTGTTCTCCCCACTGTATGTAGGCAGCCTCTATGTACTAGTGTTGGCTATTTAACAGTCTGAGACAGAAGCTGTTTTTCAGTCTATCTGTCCCAGCTTTGATGCACTTGTACTGACCTCGCCTTTTGGATGATAGCGGGGTTAACAGGCAGTGGCTTGGGTGGTTGTTGTCCTTAATGATCTTTTTGGCCTTCCTGTGACCTCGGGTGCTGTAGGTGTCCTGGAGGGCAGGTAGTTTGCTCCCGATGATGCGTTGGGCAGAATGCACCACCCTCTGGAGAGCTCTGCGGTTGCGGGTGGTGCAGTTACCCTATCAAGCGGTGATACAGCCCGATAGGATGCTCTCAATTGTGCATCTGTAAAAGTTTGTGAGAGTTTTAGGTGACAAGCCACATTTCTTCAGTCTCCTGAGGTTGAAGAAGCACTMRTGCGCCTTCTTCACCACACTGTCTGTGTGAGTGGACCATTTCAGTCTGTCAGTGATGTGTACGCTGAGGAACTTGTAGCTTTCCACCTTCTCCACTGCGGTCCCGTCGATGTGGATAGGGGGGGGTGCTGTTTCCTGAAGTCCACGATCATCTCCTTTGTTTTATTGATGTTGGGTGAGAGGTTATTTTCCTGGCACCACACTCCCAGAGCCCTCACCTCCGGCCTGTAGGCTGTCTCGTCATTGTTGGTAATCAAGCCTACTACTGTTGTGTCATCTGCAAACTTGATGATTGAGTGGGAGGTGTGCTTGGCCACGCAGTCATGGCTGAACAGGGAGTACAGGAGGGGACTGAGCACACAACCTTGTGAGGCCCCAGTGTTGAGGATGATCAAAGGTGTTGTTTCCTACCTTCACCACCTGGGGGCGGCCTGTCAGGAAGTCCAAGACCCAGTTGCACGGGGCGGGGTTCAGGCCAGGGCCTCGAGCTTAATGATAGGCTTGGAGGGTACTATGGTGTTGAATGCTGAGCCATAGTCAATGAATAGCATTCTTACTTATGTATTCCTCTTGTCTAGATGGGATAGGACAGTGTGCTGTGTGATGGGATTGCATCATCTGTGGATCTATTGGGGCGGTAAGCAAATTGAAGTGGGTCTAGGGCGACAGGTAAGCTGGAGGTGATATGATCCTTCACTAGTCTCTCAAAGCACTTCATGATGACAGCAGTGATACAGAAGTGCTACGGGGCGATAGTCATTTAGTTCAGTTACCTTTGTTTTCTTGGGTGCAGGAAAAATGGTGGCCATCTTGAAGCATGTGGGGACAGCAGACTGGGACAGGGAGAGATTTAATATGTCCGTAAACACACAGCCAGCTGGTCTGCGCATCCTCTGAGGACGRGGCTAGGCGAGGGTTAACACGCTTAAACGTCTTACTCACATTGGCCATGGAGAAGGAGAGCCCACAGTCCTTGGTAACGGGCCACGTCGGTGGCACTGTGTTACCCTCAAAGTGGGCAAAGAAGGTGTTTAGCTTGTCTGGAAGCAAGACGTCAGTGACAGCGACGTGGCTGGTTTTCCTTTTCCTTTTAATAGTCACATTGGGTACAAAATCTCCTATACACTTCCTGATAAACTCAGTCACCGAATCAGTGTATTCGTAAATATTATTCCCGGAACATATCCCAGTCCGCGTGATCAAATCTTGAAGCGTGGATTCCGATTGGTCAGACCAGCGTTGAACAGACCTTAGCACGGGTACTTCCTGTTTGAGTTTATGCCTATAGGAAGGGAGGAGCAAAATGGATTCGTGGTCAGATTTGCCAAAAGGAGGGCATGGGAGGGCCTTGTATGCATCCCGGAAGTTGGAGTAACAGTGGTCGAGTGTTTTGACAGCGCAAGAACTACAGTTGATATGTTGATAGAACTTCGGCAGCCTTTTTCTCAAATTTGCTTTGTTAAAATCCCCAGCTACAATAAATGCAGCCTCAGGATATGTGGTTTCCAGTTTGCATAAAGTCCTAGCAGAGTTCTTTGAGTGCTGTCGTGGTATCAGCTTGAGGGGGGATATACACGGTTGTGGCTATAACCAAAGAATATTATCTTGGGAGATAATACGATCAGCATTTGATTGTGAGGTATTCTAGATCAGGGGAACAAAAGGACTTGAATTCCTGTATGTTATCACAATTACACCATGAGCCGTTAATCATGAAACATATACCCCCGCCCTTCTTCATTTAGCTCATCTGGTAGGTTTACGTCACTAGGCAGCTCTCGGCTGGGTTTCCCTTTGTAATCTGTGATAGTTTGCAAGCCCTACCACATCCCACGAGCGTCAGAGCTGGTGTAGTAGGATTCGATCTTAGTCCTGTATTGACGATTTGCCTGTTTATGGTTCGTCGGAGTGCGTAGCCGGATTTCTTATAAGCATCCAGATTAGTGTCCTGCTCATGAAAGCGGCAGCTCTAGCCTTTAGCTCAGTGCGGATGTTGCCTTTAATCCATGGATTCTGGTTGGGATAGGTACATTTGGTCACTGTGGGGACAACGTCGTTGATGCACTTATTAATGAAGCCGGTGACTGATGTGCAATTGGATGAATCCCGGAACATAGTCTGTGCTAGTCTGTGCTAGCAAAATAGTCAAAATAGTAGCGTAGTATCCGCTTCATCGGACCACTTCTGTATTGAGTCACTGGTACTTCCTGTTTGAGTTTTTGCTTGTAAGAAGGAATCAGGAGGATAGAGTTATGGTCCGATTTGCCAAATTGAGGGTGGGGGAGAGCTTTGTATGCCTCTCTGTGTGTGGAATGAAGGTGATCTAGATGTTTTTATCTCTCTAGTTGCACAGGTAACATACTGGTAGAAATTAGGTAAAACAGATTTCAGTTTTCCCGCAATAKAATCACCGGCCACTAGGAGTGCCGCCTCCGGATGAGCATTTTCTTGTTTGCTTATGGCTCTATACAGCTCGTTTTGTGCGGTCTTACTGCCAGCAGCGGTTTGTGGTGGTAAATAGTGGTGGTAAAAAAATACAGATGAAAACTCTCTTGGTAAATAGTATAGTCTACAGCTTATCATGAGGTATTCAAGAGCCGACCTCTATAGCACCGTCTTTGTCTTCTTCGAGTGTCGGAGTTTAGGGCTTCTTTCACCTCCGAATCATTGAAGCAGAAGTCCTCGTCCAAATTGAGGTTAGTGATAGCTGTTCTGATGTCCAGAAGCTGTTTTTGGTCATAGGAAATGACAGCGGAAACATTATGTTAAAAAAAAGTTAAGAGCAGCGCAAAAGAAATACACAAAATAGCACAATTGGTCAGGAGCCTGTAAAACGGCTGCCATTCCTCTGTGAGAGCATGCACAGTGCCATTGAGGCCCTCTCCATCTTGAAATAGTCAATTTTCTTATTTTCAAGTCAAATTAATTGGCTGGTCCATCTTGATGTCACGACTCCAACCGGGTCATCAGGTCATGCCAACAGGGTCATCTGGAGGGATCAGTCAATGAAGTTGGAAGTCCCGTCCAGTTGTCTAAATCAAAACTGTAAAAATCCTCAATGGCGCTGCCCATGCTAACAGGCTTTTGGCCAGTAGAGGACTCCGTACAACTTCATGGCCAGAACATGGATTTATTTGGTTAGGTTTAAATTATAATTCAATTTTATGTGACTTGGATTTAAAGGATAAGCACCTAGTCTGGTGCAAGAATTTTGATGGAAGGAAACTCTCTTGCCCATGTTTACACAAATCCAATGCTTTTTTGAAACTTTAATAGTAGATATAAGAATAATCAAGTACCTTTACCTTTATCTGACAGAAAGAGAGAGGGAAAAAAAACAAATGAAGTCATGGCACATTTGACATGTTATATTTTGTAATATTAAACATGTATCACATGTATCCCCTTCCAATAGGGTAAATAAAAACAGATACAACAACAGCAAAAACATAAGCAATACAACACTTCATCACAACTCTATCAGTTCACAGCCAGCCAGCTTGTGTGTGTTTCTGTTCAACCAAACAAGATGTTCTGTTTTGCAACAGTAGTTGACCGAAACTGGGTGCCCCAAGGTTTAGAAGGCACGTCACCACATCAGACAGCAACTGGCTGTCAGTCTGAAGTTGGTCAGTGTGGCATGCGAATGGCTCCTGCAACTTCAGAAGTTGTTCTAGCTTGGCCCAGTCACACTCCGTGCTCGCCCTCTGATTTCTTCCCTGTTAGGTAGTGATAGCTAGGGATAGCGATGCACCAGCTAGGCCTATGTGAAACATTGGCATCTACTGGCAGCATTTAGCCGCCAGATTCAGAAGCTCGAAAACCCCATTCAAAAACCAGCTTGAAAACCCAGTTTGATTTTGGAAGTTTAGAAGAACAAAACTCAAACTCAACATAATTTATAATTTATTTTATTTTACACTGAAAAAAAAATATATAAACTCAACATGTGAATTGTTGGTCCCATGTTTCATGAGCTGAAAGAAAGAAAAAAAACTGAAATGTTCCATATGCACAAAAAGCTTATTTCTCTCAAATTTTGTGCACAAATCTGTTTACAACCCTGTTAGTGAGCATTGCTACTTTGCCAATAAATCCACACACCTGACAGGTTTGACATATCAAGGAGCTGATTAAACAGCATGATCATTACAAAGTTGCACCTAGTGCTGGGGACAATAAAAGGCCACTTTAAAACGTGTAGTTTTGTAACACAACACAATGCCACAGATGTCTTGAGGGAACGTGCAATTGACATGCTGACTGCAGGAATGTCCAACAGAGCTGTTGCCAGAGAATTGAATGTTAATTTCTCTACCATAAGCCCTTTTGTGTGGAAAAATCTGTCTGATTGGCTGGGCCTGGCTCCCCAGTGGGCCCACTCATGGCTGCACCCCTGCCCAGTCATGTGAAATCCATAGATTAGGGTCTAATGAATTTATTTAAATTGACTGATTTCCTTATGTGAACTGTAACTCAGTAAAATATTTTAAATTGTTTCATGTTGCATTTATATTTTTGTTCAGTTTATTTTAGTTCGTTTTGCAGTCAAAGATAATAGTTTCAGTATAGTTTTAGTTTTTATAATATTTTATTTTTTATTTTAGTTTCAGTTTTCAAAGTGGGTTTCTAATTTTAGTTTTTATTTTAGTTTCAGTTTTCGTTTACTATGTGTGTGTGTGAGAGAGAAGGGGGGTGTAGATTTTATATATGGCTTGTGGGGAGGTTCATAATGGGTGAGTTTTGTTTACATTCCCCCATCCACATCCTAGAAACAGCAAGAAAAACAGGCACAGACAGACACTACCCTGCACCCAAAATCTACAAAATTAAACGCATTGAAAAATTCCTAACAAAATGAGTATGCTATTCTTGCTCAGGCAATGCATTTCAACTCATGTAGGCCTAAAGCTACCAAATTGATTAAAAACATATATTTTTAAAGTAGCCTGGGCCTACCTCGCTCACACCTCTCGAACCCGGTACATCAGCAGGACCTTCAGTCTTAGAAACATACAAGGCTTCCATTCAGCTTCCCTCTTGACTCTTGAAAAGCAAGAGTCGCTGGCTGGTTCAAGGCCCAATGTCTCTTGAACTCGCTATCGTCAGAGGGACTAATGCTTACATGGTTGTCGTTGTTGTTCCAGAAGTAAAACGCTCCGATAGCCCCGAACAGCAGCAGAATTGCCCCGGCGATAAGAACCACAATCCCGGTCTTCAGCAGGCGGCTGGTGGCAGCCGGTTTAACGGCCACAGCAGTGTATGCCTGTGGTGAACACATTAACCATTTACACATGAATGCCACCTAAACAAAGTTCAAAAAGTGTTCATAAAGTGTTGATAATGTGTTGCGCTTATAAAAGTTCATTTCAACCACAACACCTCCCTCAGAATGAGCAGGTGTCTTCGTGGAATGTACAAACAAAGTTTTCTGAGAGTAGTCTATCTGGCACACTTTACACGTTTCTATTATTTAGAAACTAAAGCAAAGATATATGATATAGGCTGCTTACCGGTGGCATAAACTGTTGCAGGTCATCGGATCTCGCTAAGGCGATGGGCTCTTTCTCTGAACACCCGGCCATGGCTGCGAATGGGTCAGAGAGCCTGAGCAAAGGTCTCTCTCTCTCTCCTCTCTCTTCTCTCTCGTTCTCTCTGGAACAGGGCAGGGGGAACAAAACTGCCCATTCATGCGAGAGGCGTGTTATATAACTGGCCTGGGAAACGACATGGTGGAAGGTATGCGTTTTCAAATTCTGTCACTCTGTTGGCCTCGCAACAGGGGTTCCATAAGGAATGCAGAGTAGGACGGTGTTAAGGCTTTGAGTAGACTGAGGAAGAACAGCCTGTTCGGGTCTTGAACCAACCACAGGGCAAGTGCATTCATTAACTTCTGTGTAAAACATGTCCAGATCTCTTGGCAGAGGCACTCACATACAGGCAGTGTAGGACTACAAAATCTAAGAAATCCATTGTCATAATGTGTGTATTTACGTTTGACAGGCACATATGTTGCACTATTTCTCTAGTCCTAATCCAGACGGGACCGCGCCTTGTTCTGTAGGTGGAACACAAACGTGAACGTGCACAGCGGATCTAAAGGCAGAAGGAAGCCTTTCCTTAAATCACCCTGGAACATACAATGCGTTCAGTCAGATGGGATACCTGAGCTGCTCCTACAGTAGTCGCTCTATCTCTCTCCTTCTCTCTCTTTTTCTCACTCAGTTCTAAAATTGCCTAAATTCAGCGGTGGATCCTGTGGAATGTGTCATCCTGTCTCAAGCTGACAATACCATATTTCTGGACCTAAGGCAAGATCCATGGGAACAAATCCCCTCCGGAATGCTTATGTGCACTGATTGAGCCATCATTACATGTTTTATTACCAAACATATTCATTACACCATGTGGTTATAGGCGATAGTCATTCGATGCGTAAACAGTTCCCTATCCAAATGTACCAKGGGCACTTTTACGCATCGGCACGCATTTGGCAATGTGCATTTTGATTGAGTATGTGTGCGCAACTGATTATGATTCTAAGCCTTGATGTGGTCCACAGACTCTAGACTCTTTAGACAGAGAAAGTAACTCCTGGAGACTATAATATGTGCAGAGGATTCCGTACATTTTTTATCTGATTGAATAGCTTGATTGGTTACAATTTTTTGCCTCTAGCGAGCACATTGGCTAGACGGCCATATCGTTTTGTCGTCAGTAGTCAAAGTCAATCTTCAATCAAATGTGGATGAGACGAGTAGGCGGGGTTTGTATTTTGTATTCACTTTTAGGTGCTATTTCATCCCTCACTCCTAAACTGTCCTGTCACTGAATGTCAACTACTGAGGGCATAATGCCTGGACGAAGGATTATGTCTCTATTTAATAATATAGAAGCCCTTTTTATTTAGCTCCCTTATTCCTCTAAAACCAAGAGCAGCATGACTTGCACAAATAGGCTAATGCAGGAGTGAACAGAAGTAATGTGGGACAAGATTACTAAGGTTGCAAAACAGTATTTCAATGTTTATTTTTTTCGAATATCGTGATACAAAATCTAAACAATTATTACATTATTGCATTCAAAAAATTCATACATAATTATCAACTTGATACATTGGGTCTCCAGCCTAAAACCGTGGTTTCTGGGCCATTTAAATAGAAGTCATGCCTTAGAATCGAGTATAATTACAATTAATATGTACACATCTTTGATTTTTAATTATGATTTTTATAAAAAATAAACTCTTTATATACAAATCCTTGCATAAATTACACAGTATGTCCAACAAAGTCTTTAAAGTGATTGGATATACACTCCAAATGTGACTTTCACAATGAAACACTTAAAAATGCTAAATACACAAATATTATTTTGGATATATAAACTAATTTACATATTCTTCCCACAAATAATCTCATACATTTGTAAGCAACATGTGATTCTCATTGACATGGTTTTATCAATTAAACCGATTTTTGGAACGCTGTGAAATTAAGTTATTTTTTAGACTTCATTGCTGGGACACCGTGTCGTGGTGGGACCATAGACTGGGATAGTGATTTCACTAATCTCCTGAACTCTCAAGGGTCTGGGAGGAGTGACCAGGACATAGTCATATTCCTTATGTAGCACCTTCTCATACACGCTCTGCAGGCCCGTTGTTTTGGGGATGTGCGCCTGGTAATAATTGTCCCGCCGGAGCGAGTCTCGGGGCAGCGAGGCCGTCTTGGAAAGACTGTTGAAGGAGGAGAGGGTCTGGCCGGTAGGGGTGGGGACGGGCGAGGGACCGGTGTTAGCGTGTACAGTGGAAGGGCTCCAGCAGCGGTCAGAGTGACCCAGAATCTTACACTCACTGGTACACGCCCATAGACCTGAGAGAAAGATAGAGGAGGGAGGGGTTAGAGGTTAGTCTTCTTGTGCGACCAAACAGAAAAGAAAAACCGCGTACACATTGACTTCTTTCGAATGACTGTAATGGTTATGATAAAGAAATAGAAGTATCTCTTACCACTCTGGCCGCCCATGGGGGGTACCGGTACTCCCTCCTTCTTCAGGTCGGTGCCACTGATGTCACTATCGCTGTCGTTAAAGTCACTGTCGCCTTTCCCGCTGTCCTTCCCGCTGAACGCGGGGTCTCTCGCGGAGATGGTGGTGTAGGAGTTGCCCTTCCAGATGGTGATTGGTCTGACCACTTCTTTACCGTTATTGTAGCCGTTTCCGTAGCCGGGCAGAGTGGAGTAGCCCTGRGGAAAAGAGAGAGAAACAGCACAGTTCAGCACCATGGACAGTAACACATTACAAGATCACTGTGTGAGGCTGAGGGCACATACAGAGAAAGAGAGTGAGGGGAAGGGGGAGAAGGAACAGAATCTCACCTTGGGTTTGCTGTCCGGTTCGTAGACGCACGGGGCCTCGCTCCCGTCTTCTGAGGCGGAGCACAGGTCACTGCTACCAGTGTGTTCCCCGGCAAAACCGGGCTGGCTCGAGAAGGTGTGGGCTTCAAACCCTCCCACGACTCCGTGGAGCGGCAGCAGCGGGTTGTCGCTGTTGTTTTTGCCTCTTTCCAGAGTCTCCTTCTCCCCGTACGAGTCTGTGTCATCTCCAGTCTTGTCCCGTTTCCGCCGGTTGCAGGTGGTGGCAATGAGGATGATTGCTAACAGCAGGAGCGTGCAGCTCCCCGCCAGAACGACAATAATCACCACTGACAGGTCCCACTGTGCGTGCTCCCCCGCCTCCCCGCTGCCTGCCCAGTACACCGTCCTGTCGCTCGGCGGGGCGCCCACAATGATGAGGAAATGAAGCGTAGCGGTGGCGGTGAGCGCAGGTCTCCCGTTGTCACTCACCGTGACGGTCATGCGCAGGGTCTCGTCCACATCGTGGCTGATCTCACGGTTGAGGTAGACCTCCCCGGTGGCTTTGTTAACGGAGAACACGGAACCCTCTCCAGATGCCAGTCTGTAGGACAACTCTGCGTTCACGCCCTCATCAGCATCTCGCGCCTCCACCTGGGTGATGACGTAGCCTGAGGGTGCGTCCCGGGGCAGCAGAATCTCAGAGGACCCATTATTTAGCGCGGGCTGGTTGATGACAGGTGCGTTGTCATTCTGGTCTACTATCCTGACATGAATGCTTGCGGTTCCGGTGAGGGGCGGGGACCCACCATCGCTGGCTGTGATGCAGAGTTCGAGCTGTTTCATGACTTCATAGTTGAAGCTCCTGAGTGCGTAAATGGAGCCGCTCGCGGGGTCCAGTGAGACAAACGTAGACACCGGGGAGCCCATGATGTAGGTGTCAGCGAGCTTGTAGATCACCTTCCCGTTGTGTCCCAAGTCCATGTCCCTGGCGACCACAGTGGTGATGTAGGCCCCCGGGGTGTTATTCTCCACCACAGCCACTTCATACACAGATTTACTGAACACAGGGGCATTGTCATTCTCGTCCATCAACCGGATGGTGTACTGGGTGATGGTTCTGAACGGTGGGGAGCCCAAGTCCTCTGCCACCACTGTTAGATTATACTCAGGGATCTTCTCCCGGTCCAACGGGCTCGTACTCACTATCATGAAACTGTCCTCGTAAGCCTGCTGCAGCCTGAAGTGGTCGTGGCCATAAAGCGTACAGTGCACCTGTCCGTTAGCACCAGAGTCCATGTCAGAGGTGCTGACCAGCGCTACAAAACTCTCGCGCGATGCAGCCTCCGTGATATAGGCAATTCCAGCCGTGATGGACGTCATAGGAGTGATGGAGATCTCTGGCGCGTTGTCGTTAACGTCCTGGACCCGCACCACTATCTTACAGATGGCCGGGCTTGGGTTCAGACCTAGGTCAGTCGCCTGGACGTCGAATTCGTACGTTTTCTTGCTCTCAAAGTCAATGGGGCTCTCGAGGGTGAGCCGTCCCGTTTTGCGGTCCACTCTGAAAAGTTGTCTTATCTCGGATGGCACCTGGTGACCAAAACCATACACCACCTCCCCATTCAGCCCCTCATCCGGGTCTTCTGCGTTCAGGTCCAGTAAGAGAAACCCTACTGGTGCATCCTCAGGGAGGTCCACTGTGAAACTGCTCCTGTCGAACAAGGGGCTGTTGTCATTGTAGTCTTTCACCTTGACGTTGATGCGCGTGGATCCCGTGCGGGACGGGTTGCCGCCGTCCATAGCAACCAGCTCGAGCGCATAGGAAGCCTGTGTCTCACGGTCCAGCTCCTTCATGAGCACGAGCTCCGCATATTTAACCCCGTCGGCTCTGCTGAGCACGTCTATGGTGAAGTGACTGTTAACGGAGATCTGGTAGCTCTGGATGTAGTTCAACCCCACATCTTCATCCACAGCGAAGTCTAACGGGATCCGCGTGCCCACCGCTGTGTTTTCAGAGATCTCCAGACTCGACTCTTTCCGTGGAAACTCGGGGGAATTGTCATTGATGTCCTTGACCTCTACCTCGACGTGGATGAGTTTGAACTGCTCTTTGGAGAAGCTGACCACATCAAAGGCGACGAGGCAGTGCAGGGTGTGTTTACAGATTCTCTCTCTGTCAATTCTCTCTCCGATAGTCAGCTGTCCGTCGCTCTCCCTCAAACGGATAAAAGACGAGTTGAACTGTTTCATCATCCTGAAATTTGTCTTGGAGCCGGAGGAGGGGCTGGATGAAATGTCCTTGGCCAAGTTTCCAATGATAGTTGCCAGGGCGTCTTCCTCAAATGTCTCGTACTTCACTGTCTTTCCCTGCGTGAGAGTGGGCAGGACAGCCAGTGGGATGCCCACCAGCACCCACCAGTTCCACCCTCTCATACCCATTCTGCCGATTTAACACAACTAAAATCCACTGAACTGGCTGCACTTAACTCAACTATTTATTAAAACAAAAGCACTTATCAAGTTGAATATCGCCCTCTCTCGTTGGGCACGCCAGTTTTCTTATTAGGATGCTGCGATAATAATCCCTTAGTTTTAGTACGCGCTCACTGTCTCTTTTTCTCGCGCTCACTCTGCTTTGCACTCTCCAAGGTTTGCTCTCTCAGCGCGAGAGGGCTGCAGTGGGATGATTTATAAGGGCGGCGCATGCAAATGAGCTTCACTGTGACCAATCCACGCATTGAAAACGGAAAGGGAACTTCTAAAAGATCCCTAAACCTGCTTAGAGATTCCTGGACTGTGTGGAGAAACTTGGCACAGATAGGTGGGCTAAACGTTCGGCTTGATTTAAAATGTTTAGTTTCCGTTGCTTGTTTATGTTGGTTGGTCTGTTAAATGAGTCTGCGCACAAACACACGTGGAGAACAGACAAGATGCGCAGTGCCCCTGAGCTAGAGGACAAAGCACTCGGGTAACATACAGTAGCTAGCCTACAGTAGCCTATAAAGAAGGACCTCTTCTATTGCTATCTCCTCTATGACAGCCTAAAACGTATTGGATCATTGGGCTATCGATGCATTATCAGTTTCTTCACCAGAATATTGATACGTTTGGTTGGGAATCTCTGAACAGAAGCCTATCCCTTCTCCTAAAGGACCAATTATTAGGGGAAATTGCATTACATAGGCCTGTCCAAACAACCCAAAGAGCCCCTAAACCCTTTTAGAGGACACATTCGTTTGTCAGCAGCACCTCTCACCCAATAATCCCGAAGAAAGGGTAGGCTACCACAGTGTGGGCCTGTAAATGAAAACGTGTAATATAGACCTACACGAAAAAATTGCACCAAAAAAAGTTTCATAAATGTATGAGATATAGGAATATGAACCTAACAAGTGCACCAGTTTTCTGTGAAGGTTGTCCAATGTGCATGGCTATGTTATTGTCATTCATAATTCCATAACTCTATTCACCAAGAGCTGTGTAGATATTTTGATTATTTTCCCCGTGTGTAATCCAATAACTGTTATCAAATCAGATTTGACTCAATAGTAACGGCTATATCCACTTTATCTACTTAAACATTGATTTTATTCTAAATCTGCCTCCGCTCAGATCAGCCCACGAGATGTCGTATGAGCGGGATTGGGGATTTGTTAATGAAAGCCGGTGTACCAGGGCCCATTTGACATGCGTGTCAGCGCCTTGCGAGCCTCTCTCCACAACCTCGTCTGCAAGAACAGAGCTGCGCAGGTGAAGAGACAAAACTCACTCACCCCCACATACACACACACCCGTAACAAATAGGATTTGGCTGTAAACGCGGGGAGATTTATATGGATTTCAATAGTGAGATTATATCAAAGGCGTATGAAGCGCTCGTTAGCAGTGACAATATAATGGCATGGTAGGGCTTCCCTTTATGCAGCCCCGGGTGTATTGTGCCCGTGAGCCAGCCTGTACTGAACCAAACCCCCGCTGCTCTCACACAGCCCCTAACTGCAGCATAATGTGCCAGAGCCACATGCAGCTTTTGTCACCCCACCTCGTCCTGCCCCAGACCCGGCCACAACTCCTTTCATTAAACAGGAGATGGGGGATGAATCGGACTGGACATGGGGCTACCTCCTATTCAAATAGGTCTACATTTAGAAAACGGCCTGGGCCCCGTGACGGGTCTTTAAGAGATTTTGTCTTTCTTTCCGTAAGAAACACACACACACACACACACCACACACACACACACACACAGCTCTAAGGCAACACTTTCCAGAAGGAACTAATATCAGTCGGCATCTTCTAAAGGCCCAGCTGCCGCAGAATGTCAAATATTCTGATACCTGTGAACTACTAGGTTACACCTGTGAGTGCGATCTGTTGGCTATATGGGCCCGCCAGGCGTACCAGAGAACAGCCTGTGAGAAAATACATTTGGGKAATGTGTTTGCAACAGTCAACAATCAAATATAGGCTGCTATTGTGGAAACAAAAGCCTTAATCCAAACATTCTTTAATAAAAAGGTTTAATAGGCCTACCTCTTTAAAACCCTTCTAATGTAACTCAATACATTCTGTAGACTGATTCTAGCTGTAGGCCTATTGACTTTTCACTGAATGCTATTCTATTCGGTGAGAATTGCTCTGTTTATTCTGTATTAGGCTGCGAAGGCCTGCATGTTGTAATACACAGCTCAGTGTTCTCACAGAGAGAGAGCGCAATCAAAGGCAAATTACACTGTGTAGAGTCTCACTTTGCGGATTATGTGTGAGAGAGATCTGTGTGTGTGTGTGTGTGTGTGTGTGTAAGAGAAAGAGAGAAAGGGAGAGGTTTGTTCTTAAGACCTCTTTAGATTCTCTTTAAAATACTGGACAGACTTTCGGCAAACCCAAAACTGCCTTTTGTGTGAGCGTGCTTTCACTACTCCAGCTCTGACACGCTCACACACACAACTCATTCCCTCACGTGATTGGTGTGTCAATCTCGCCCGTCTGCACGCGAGTTCAACAATAGCAGAATTAGTGCGAGCCTCGCAAATCCCTTCTATTGTTCACGAGACATATTAGCATTTTCTTAACAAATATTTTTTTGGCAGACTCGCGCACTCAATTTCAAATTTGCAGAACCCGCACTCCCCCTTTCCTTCCTTCCTTCCTACCCCCCCCCCCTCCCACCCCCCCCCCCCTCTCTCTCATTGTCCCGATTTGCTTCTGGTGATTGCCACGGCATTTGTGCTGAGTCGTCCTGATCCTCCGGTCCTCCTGATTCCTCTCCTGATCCTCGTCTCTTTTTGGGTTTAACTCATTGAGATGGAAATGAGGTGATTTAGGCTTCATTATCCGTCGGATGGGAAAGTAGGCAGAAGAGGAGAGGAGGGTGAGAGGGTTAGGGATGGAGGGGTACATAGGGATGTCCAAGATAATCGATCCTCGAGCTGTTGAGGCAGGCGGTCGCCCCTCTCGCGCCCCTTCAACCTCCCGCTAACCTTTGCTTAACTCGCGTGCCATCACACGCACACATCCTAATTAGTTCCTAACGTGATTCACAACTAATTATCTCATTATCGCTTCTAACGGAGAGGGGAGACTCAAAAGGGTCCATTTGGAATAATACCTACCGACCATTGCTAAATAAAGACAGTATAAATGTGTGAATGCCCCATCAGGCTCAACTGTTAGGCCTCGACATAACCAGGTTAAAGAGAGGAGCACTTGAAAGACTATTGAGTCGGGTCCTCTAATTGACACTATTTAGGCTCCAGATGTCGTGTGAATAGAGAAATCAGGACACAGAATGAGAATAATGAAATATAAATTAGACTGTTTCAGGCACCTCCTTGAAGGCTTTTAAACCGTTGGCTCATAAAAGATGAATTATCCTCAATGCGTGGTTGGCTGAATAGTTTTACGTAGCGTATCATATCGCATCTTACAGATATAGGCTATACCAAGCTATCCTTTAAGTAGGCTATGTTTATTTTTAAACGAATAATAGCATCCCATTATGTAGACTATTTGAATGAAACATTAATTATCAATGTTAACCACATCTATTTTCCCATCATATGCTCCTCTCCCCTCTCTCCCACTAGCGGTTCTGGGGGAGGGCCAGGGGGGGCCAGTGCCCATGTGACAACAATTTTGGACCCCCCTAAATGTGGAGTATGAAATAATTTTTACATAACTCATTTTTGCTATCATTCTTTTTTTACATCCTTTATTAGACAGTGGCAACGCGGAACACTAATGATTATGAACATGGTATTTTGCCTGCTAATGCCGGCAATGCAGTGAAGAAAACGATATGACAACAATAACGTCTAATGTAACTGGCCCCTCTAACAGTACAACTGGCCCCAGCTTGGCCCCCCCAGTTGAAATGGTCTAGAACCGCCACTGCTCTCTCCTACTCTTTCCCAGTAACCAGCCGAGAGGAGAGCTCAGATACTCAAATTACCACCAGATTGGTAACATGGGCAACACATGATCATTCTTTCTCTTTTCTGGGTTCTATTTTCTCTCCCTCTTTTTTTTCTCACCAATGTGTTAGTTAACTTCTGCTCAGATCCATCACATCTCAGCCATCTGTTGCAGATAGCTGCAACACTTTGAATACATTCCACCATCAGACAAACAAAACTGTTAACACCTCATGAATACATCTTTTTTTACACCCACACAGACTGAGGGAAACTTTAGGGCCAGTATAGCTAATCCAAAGAAATCTGTCTCCTGCCACTCCCTCCTAGCTTCCACTTCATTACCGGTTTTGTGTTCGGGAGCAGGCAATCTGTGCGGCCTTCCCGGCCATCCCGGCCCGGCCCCGCCAGGTTTCTAATGACTTTCCAATGGTGATTTAAAGGGTTACTCCGTCTCCTCCCTCCTCCTCCTCTGTCCCTTGTTTCTTTCAATCCTTTTGAATCTCATCAGCTTTTGTCTCGCTGTGTCTCGCCTAGCTGCCCCTGTTCGCCATCACAGTGAAAGAGAAGCAGGAGGTCAAAGGAACACTCACATAAAGATTCTCACATTAGTTGAATAAAGGGAATGGCAGAACGTTATTGTCTGAGGACCTTGGTCCATACATTACTGAGGGAGGGAGCGTTTCAGTTGGAGGCTGTAGCTAAAGAATTCAGGGGGTCTCTGGAAGGACGAATATGGGAGTTTTTTCAAATTTCTGTAAAATAAAAATAAAAGAGTTTAGGAGTTGAACTAATCAAAGGGAAAGCTGTCAGAACAGGTTTGTGGGGGACCTGCAAAATGCGAGCACACACACACACACACACACACACACACACACACACACACACACACACACACACACGAGCACACGAGCACACGAACACACGAGCACACGAACACACGAACACACACACACACACACACGAGCACACACTTGCCAGACTGGGTGGAGGGGTGGGTTGCAGATGGACAGATGGGGAGGATGAGTTAAGAAAGCTGTTAAAGGGGGAGCGGCAGACGCCTGGTATCACTCCTGTGAAGTTATGTCTGTTGTTGTCCTCATGAACACTATGCAGACACTATGCAGTTGCCACACTGGCCATAAGTCAGAATTGCATTTCACCCCATAAATATTAAGGGAAGGGTAGACCTAAGCTGATCCCGACTAGTGCTAACGGCCAGGGCCAATGCCCTGAGGCACACTGATCATCTTAGATCTATATAACATGTAGGACAACTCCAATAAAATAACATGTATAACTACTGGCATTTCATGAGACATGTTCTGGGTAGAATTATCTATTACACCATATTTGGCTCTGTAGAGTTGAGCGTGGGAGTGATTCCCCCCAGAACTTCAGAACTTGGGGGCTTTTAGAACTCTAAGTCTTATTAGAACTTCGAGCAAAACACCTACAGACCTACTTTATAAAGAGCAGATGAGTCACAAGCGAGAGCTACTCACTGCATTAACGGCTGAGGTGGAACGGGTCTTTAAAGTAAACAACGATATAGACATTTTCCCTTTTCCTCCCACCACTCACTTTACAATTCCTATCTCTCATCTTTTTCTCTCACATCTCACCCCCACCCATCTTCTCTCTCACTCCCAACTCCCCCTTTCTCTCTCACATCTCACCCCCACCCARCTGCTCTCTCACTCCCAACTCCCCCTTTCTCTCTCACATCTCACCCCCACCCACCTGCTCTCTCACTCCCAACTCCCCCTTTCTCTCTCACATCTCACCCCCAKCCATCTTCTCTCTCACTCCCAACTCCCCCTTTCTCTGTCGCATCGCTAACCCCCACCCATCCCTCTCCCCCTCTTTCTCCCTCTCCCTCTGCATGCATTTGTAATTAATCAGCCAATAGCTGTTCTATGGTGGTCTCGTCAGCCCACAGTAGGATCAGTGTGGATCACTATGTAAAACTGATACCTGCCCACACTTACACCGAAATGGGAGAGCGGGAGAATGGAGAGAGAGTAGAGGGAGAGAGAGGACAAAAAAGAATGGAGAGAGAGAGGGAGGGAGGGAGAGAAAGAGAAAGAAATTTGAGTTAAAAAATGGCTTACTAACGAACAAAGGAGAATTTGTGCCAAATCCCAATGTCRTATCTGTTGATAACGTGATCTCATGTTTTTTAGTCACATATTTACATTTAGGTTGTGTTAGGATATTATGGCTTGGAAAACGGCAACCTTCCCTGTTCAGTGGCGCAGTGGTCTAAGGCACTGCATCTCAGTGCTAGAGGCGTCACTACCGACACAATTGGCCCAGCGATGTTAGGGTTTGCCTGGGGTAGGCTGTCATTGTAAATAAGAATTTGTTCTAAATGTACTTGCCTAGTTAAATAAAGGTAAAAAAWAATAATTGGGGGTTAGGCTGCTGTTGTACTGGTCAGGTWTTGGAACTTCTGACTGCAGGCAGTTTCCACGTGGGTTGTTGCTGTGACAGAAACACGCTATAAAGCCTAATAAACTTAATTGACTTAAATCTTGTCTCTTCATTATAGACGCACACAAAACACGTAGGTTAAGCCAAGTCTTCAAGCATATTTGTTTTTCATTATTGCTGTTGTGATTTAGCTAATAATCTTTCTTCCCATTCAAATTCAATGTTTATCATGTGTTTATTTGATAAGGGTTTCAAATCGTTCATGGGGATTACAACCTATAGACCAGACCTCAAATAAAGGTAATCTGTAAATGAATGTTGTCTCTAGAGCAGCATGCAGCTTGACAGGCATCGTCCAAACAACGACTGAGGGGGGAATGTGATCACAGTCCGGACGTCTCGGCAACGTCGTGCCAATTAGCCAACACTCTCCATACTACATCTTCACGATGTATCATGTATACATCGGGCCAACATCGGTCAGACATATGTGAGGGGACAGCAGACACATAGGCTACATACACACATTCACACAGTTGCGCACGATCAACGTGTCGCCAATTTACACTCTCCTCTCTTTGCGTGTGCCAGGGAGAGTTTGAAGAAAGGGTCCCGTTTTCCTGCAGGAGAAAACAACCGCTTCTTTAAAACAAATAACGTATATATGCGGCAAAGGTTCGCATGAGAATTCTGAAACAACATCGAGCACAATATTCTCTAATTAATATTTTAACTGTTGTCCTTGATTGTTCTTGTTCAAGAGGGCCCTGAGACGTTAATGAGGCAAAACTGGGTTCTTACCAAAATATACTTTGTCTAACTCTTTAGAAAACAAAATACACACACTTTCCCTCAGGAGTGACTGGATCTTTATTTGTTTTTATTTAACTAGGCAAGTCAGTTAGAACAAATCCTTCTTMACAATGATGGCCTACACCGGCTAAACCCTAACCCGGACCACGCTGGGCCAATTGTGCGCTGCCCTATGGGACTCCCAATCACAGCCAGCTGTAATACAGCCTGGAATCAAACCAGGGTCTGTAGTGACGCCTCTAGCACTGAGATGCAGTGCTAGGCTCCACTCTGGAGCCCCTTTAAGATTTCACASAGTGAAATCCTGTGAATGTTCAATGGTTGGAGTCAGAGAGGATGACACACACACACACACAGTTACCCCACCCAGCTCTGCGCACAGTAAATAAACCTTAGAACATTTTGAAAAGGGGCTGGGAAGAATAATAACAAATACAAAAAGGAAGGAAAAAGTCCTCTACCTCAACAGAGTTCTAGACACAAAGGGAAATGTAGAGTAATTAACTACAACCAGGCGGCATCAAAGCTTTCCCCTGAGGAACCCTGTTCTGATACTCGCGCTTCCCGCAAAAGCGGCCTATTTCTCTGCATGAGCATCTCTGGAACGCTGTCACACACACGCTGGCGTCAGTATTAGCGCAAGGGGAAATAGGAGGCAGTGTTCGATTCATCTGAACCGTTTGTGTGTCACAGCAACAACAAAAAAAACAGGGCAAACTTTTTTAAATTCAGGCTTTGTTGCTGTAGAAGTGGAGCCAGAGAAAGTTTTATTAAAGGGGAACCATGAAGTTCTGCCTCATTAGAAAGAATGCCTGCTCTATATTCAAGGTCTCTGTGGTCTAATGCAGAGGCTGTGACTGGACTAAAGGGAGTTTGTTACGCCAGGACAAGTGCTTTTGGGGCCCAGGGTAATCAGATAGGCCTGAATGAGGGGTAAGGAACCTTACCATCTAAGGGCCCATGTGGATGTAGGCTTCTGCCTTAGCCAAGCAGTAGGCCTAACAAGCCTAATTCAAGGCTTCTCATCAAACCTTGATTGAAGACTATAATTAGTAGATTCAGATGTTTTGGCTGGAGTTAAAGCCTGCACCCTCGGAGGGTGAATTGCCCATCCTGCTATGAGCTTTATCAGTAGGACTATGGACAACAATCTTGGTGCTTTCCATTCATTCAAACACCCACCTCAGACTCACTCAGGTCCATAGCCTCAATCTGTTTAGGTCTGGCTATTGGGCCCACCATTATACACATATGCCTACATTTCAGGATAGAACCTACATAATCAGAAAAACAAACTAGTCCCTCAGTTCCTGGTGTCCATACATTGATGAAATGTGGTAACATCTAAAACCTGCATATTAAGCTAAATGTATTGCTAAAGACATGGCTGATGCCTTTTTATCATCAACTCATAATGGTATGCCTTAGGCTATGAGTGGTAAGCTTCCAATGTCAAAATGACTGATTGTAACTCGTTATGAGATGCTAAATACGTGTGGTTAATTCATGCTTATGACAAGTCTTACAATGCATTGACCAATTTGACTTTAATATAGTGCAATATAAAAGTGTTACCAATGAATTTGATCAGAAAGCCCATAACTTGGGGGTTACCCTCTCTCCATAAAGAAGGACCGGAAAATTGGTAATATACCGGAACTGAATTGTCAATTACGAGGACAATTAAACTCATTTGAGCGTGAGCTCCTTACTGCATGAAATATGTCCTGATTGTGGCTTAGATGAAAGTGGTAAAGAGAGGCCATGCAGTGAGGTATTCTACAGGCCTGGTTGACCGATGGAAACTCTGTGAATAGGAATCTGGTGGTCATACATACATTATTTAAGTGAGCCGTCAAAGACACACAATTGAAAAGTAAGACCAACGAAAAGAGGTAGGCCTATATTCCTGTAATCAATGTTTTAGGCTGTTTCTTTTCATAATAAAACAGTAATGGAACACAGTTGAAGATTGTCCAGATTCCTCTAAGAATTTTAATCTGTCTTTTAGAATAATTTAGTTGCTATTGCCTAGCCTAATGTTATTTGTCTATAGGCCTAGTACTGTATATTGTTTTTGCTTGGGAGAGGGGTTGTATGGTTACATTATAGGCTACTTCATTGTCTGTTCTTACATCAATTATTTCTACATTTTATCAACTCAACTCTATATTAGCCAGCTCAATGTAATAAAGCATAGGCCTATTGCATGCGCAACCAATGCTGCCATAGACCACCAAGTGCTAACAGTCAATATCTGGATAACGTGTGAAATGATAATGTATGTGATACCAACAGAGAGGTAGATTTTCTGGGTGATTTAAATATTGAATGGCTTTCATCAGGCTACCCACTCAAGAGAAAGCTTCAAACTGTAACTAGTGCCTGCAACCTGGTTCAGGTTGTCAGTCAAACTACCAGGGTAGTTTTTTTGTAACAGTATTTTTTGGAATTTCACAATTTTCACCCATATTAAGAGATACAACAGAGACAGAGCAAAAAAAACAGCACTTACACATACCTGCGTATATATATATATATACACACACACACATACACATACATACACACCCATACATACGTACACCATTTTCCTCTCCCAGCTCGGCGCTTCTCACCCCATCCCCATCATTGCGTCTCTCAATACATACATTTTAAACAAACTTACAAACAGAAATTAAACAAAAAAGCTCAGTTTAAACCAAGAAGTTAGGTTCCACACATGGAACGTACAGTGTAATTCTGAAATACATAGATCACCACCATTCGAAGAGAATCCTTGCAACATAATAGCTGATACCTCAGGTTCTAGGTAATTTAGATAAGGTTCCCATACTTTGTAGAACTGATCTGTTTTAGAATGCAATGTACATGTCAGATATTCCAGAGGCACCCATTCAAATAGTATCTTATGCCAATCTTTAATAGAAGGAACCTTATCACTAATCCYCTGTAAAAGGATGTTTTTCCTCGCTGCGAAGGTAAGGATGTTGTAAAGCCTCCTCTTACTCACAGAAGTAACATGCCTACTAGGGAGACCCACTACCAGGGTAGTTATAAACAGCACACTAATGAAATCATCAACATGTATTGATCACATCTTTACTGATGCTGCAGAAATGAGCTTGAAAGCAGTATCCAGATCCATCGGATGTAGTGATCACAATATAGAATACATAATTAGGAAAACCAAAGTTCCAAAGGCTGGGCCTAATATAGTGTATAAGAGGTCATACAATACATTTTGTAGTGATTCCTATGTTGTTGATGTAAATAATATTTGTTGYTGTGTAATGAGAAACAACCACACGCTGCACCTGACACACTTATGAAATTGCTTATCCCAGTTACTAATAAGCATGCACCCATAAAGAATGACTAAAAACGTATTGCAAATTGAGAAATCATGTGACTAAACTGAATAAAAAGAAGAAACTACACTATGAAACAACGATAAATGACATAAAGAATGATAGTAAAAAGCTTTGGAGAACCTTAAATGAAATTTTGGGCAAAAATGCTAAGTCCTCTCCATCATTCATTGAATGGTTCCCCCATTCATCACTAAACCCACTGATATTGCTACTTTAATGGTTATTTAATTGGCAAGGTTAGCAAACTTAGGCATGACATGCCAGCAACAAATGCTGACAGTACCCATCCAAGTATATCTGACCACATTATTTAAGACAAGCGGTMTATTTATGAGTTCCGTAAAGTGAGTGTGGAAGAGGTAAAACAATTATTGTTGTCTATCAACAATGACAAGCCACCTGGGTCTGAGTAAAGACTTTCAGCACGCTTATAGGGAAGGACATTCAACAAGCACAGCACTTACACAAATTACTGATGATTGGCGGAGAGAAATTGATGATAAAAATATTGTGGGGACTGTTTTGTTAGACTTCAGTGGGGCTTTGGACATTAACGATCATAGGCTACTGCTGGAAAAACACAAGTGTTATGGATTTACACCCCCTGATATATTGTGGATGAAGAGTTAGGTAGAATCAGGAATTCCCCAGGGCAGCTGTCTAGGCCCCTTACTTTTTTCAATCTAATGACATGCTGGCTTTGAGTAAAGCCAGTGTGTCTATGTATGCGGATGACTCAACACTATACACATCAGCTACTACAATGACTGAAATGACTGCAACACTTAACAAAGAGTTCATTTCAGAATGGGTGGCAAAGAATAAGTTAGTCCTAATTACACTGCTCAAAAAAATAAAGGGAACACTTAAACAACACAATGTAACTCCAAGTCAATCACACTTCTGTGAAATCAAACTGTCCACTTAGGAAGCAACACTGATTGACAATAAATTTCACATGCTGTTGTGCAAATGGAATAGACAAAAGGTGGAAATTATAGGCAATTAGCAAGACACCCCCAAAAAAGGAGTGATTCTGCAGGTGGTGACCACAGACCACTTCTCAGTTCCTATGCTTCCTGGCTGATGTTTTGGTCACTTTTGAATGCTGGCGGTGCTCTCACTCTAGTGGTAGCATGAGACGGAGTCTACAACCCACACAAGTGGCTCAGGTAGTGCAGTTCATCCAGGATGGCACATCAATGCGAGCTGTGGCAAAAAGGTTTGCTGTGTCTGTCAGCGTAGTGTCCAGAGCATGGAGGCGCTACCAGGAGACAGGCCAGTACATCAGGAGACGTGGAGGAGGCCGTAGGAGGGCAACAACCCAGCAGCAGGACCGCTACCTCCGCCTTTGTGCAAGGAGGTGCACTGCCAGCGCCCTGCAAAATGACCTCCAGCAGGCCACAAATGTGCACACAGCTCAGACACCCATGCAATTGAACTACTGGCACACAGCTCAGACACCCAAGACATGCCACCAGAGGTCTCTTCACAGTCCCCAAGTCCAGAACAGACTATGGGAGGCACACAGTACTTCTACCGATGTTCGTCTGAGGAAGAAGGAGTAGACCAAACGCAGCGTGGTACCTGTTCATGATGTTTATTATAACCTGAACACTGAAACAAAAAACAAGTGGAACAAAACGCAACAGTTCTGTCAGGTACTCACACAAAACAGAAAACAACTACCCACAAAACCAACATGGGAAATGGCAACCTAAATAGACTCCCCAATCAGAGACAACGAGAAACAGCTGTCTCTGATTGGGAACCAATTCAGGCCCCCATAAACCTAATTACCCCTAGACTATACAAAATCCCCATAGATAAACAAAAACCCTAGACAAGACAAAACCCTAGACAAGACAAAACCCTAGACAATACAAAAACTAAACAAACCACCCTTGTCAAGGGTAACTCATGCAAGCTGTAAAATTATATAAAAATAACAGATAAAAATACACCTTATGGAACAGCGGGGACTGTGAAGCAACACAGGCACAGAAACATGCATACAAACACATGAGAACATATGCACTATACACACAGATTTTTTATTGTGGTGGCTTGCGAAAGTATTCACCCCCTTGGCATTTTTCCTATTTTGTTGCCTTACAACCTGGAATTAAAATAGATTTTTTGGGGGGGTTGTATCATTTGATTTACACAACATGCCTACCACTTTGAAGATGCAAAATATTTTTTTTTATTGTGAAACAAATAAGAAATTAGACAAAAAAACAGAATACTTGAGCATGCATAACTATTCACCCCCCCTCCAATGTCAATACTTTGTAGAGCCACCACAATTACAGCTGCAAGTCTCTTGGGGTATATCTCTATTACCTTGGCACATCTAGCCACTGGGATTTCTGCCCATTCTTCAAGTCAAAACTGCTCCAGCTCCTTCAAGTTGGATGGGTCCCGCTGGTATACAGCAATCTTTAAGTCATACCACAGATTCTAAATTTGATTGAGGTCTGGGCTTTGACTAGGCCATTCCAAGATATTTAAATGTTTCCCCTTAAACCACTCGTGTTGCTTTAGCAGTATGCTTAGGGTCATTGTCCTGCTAGAAGGTGAACCGCCGTCCCAGTCTCAAATCTCTGGAAGACTGAAACAGGTTTCCCTCAAAATTCCCTGTATTTAGCGCCATCCATCATTCCTTCAATTCTGACCAGTTTCCCAGTCCCTGCTGATGAAAAACATCCCCACAGCATGATGCTGCCACCACCATGCTTCACTATGGCGATGGTGTTCTCGGGGTGATGAGAGGTGTTGGGTTTGCACCAGACATAGTGTTTTCCTTGATGACCAGAGTACCTTCTTCCATATGTTTGGGGAGTCTCCCACATGTTTGCTTCTTTAAGAAATTGCTTTTTTCTGGCCACTCTTCCGTAAAGCCCAGCTCTGTGGAGTGTCCGGCTTAAAGTGGTCCTATGGACAGATACTCCAATCTCGGCAGCTCCTTCAGGGTTATCTTTGGTCTCTTTGTTGCCTCTCTGATTAATGCCCTCCTTGCCTAGTTTGTGAGTTTTGGTGGACGGCCCTCTCTTGGCAGGTTTGCTTTGTTGCTATATTCTTTCCATTTTTTAATAATGGATTTAATGGTGCTCCATGGGATGTTCAAAGTTTTGGATATTTTTTTTATAGCCCAACCCTGATCTGTACTCCAAAACTTTGTCACTGACCTGTTTGGAGAGCTCCTTGGTCTTCATATTGCCTCTTGCTTGGTGGTGCCCCTTGCTTAGTGATGTTGCAGACTCTGGGGCCTTTCAGAACAGGTGTGTATATATACTGAGATCATGTGACAGATCATGTGACACTTAGATTGCACACAGGTGGACTTTATTTAACTAATTATGTGACTTCTGAAGGTAATTGGTTGCACCAGATCTTATTTAGGGGCTTCATAGCAAAGGGGCTGAGTACAGATGCACGCACCACTTTTCAATTTTCATTTTTTTTTTTTTTTTTTTTAAACAAGTAACACGTTTCTTTTCATTTCACTTCACCAATTTTGACTATTTTCTGTATGTCCATTACATGTAATCCAAATAAAAATCTATTTAAATTACAGGTTGTAATGCAACAAAATAGGAAAAACACCAAGTTTGAATACTTTTGCAAGGTACTCTATGTGGTAGTAGAGTAGTGGCCTGAGGGCACACACTTAATGTGTTGTGAATGTATTTGAATGTTAAAATTGTATAACTGCCTTAATTTCGATGGACCCCAGGAAGAATAGCTGCTGCATTGGCAGAATCCCGGGCCTATAGCCCCTCCAGAAATAGCCATAATGAATTTTCACTACTCAACTTCATAGTCATTCAAATATCCAATCACAGATCAATGGCTTAATAACTACTTTATACAGGCGTCTTTCTCTCTATCTTTGCCTGAAGCTAAAAGCTTCTGAGACAGGATGTCATTGTCCTCGCGCGTCAAGGCCTAGTTACAACACCGCAGGGTCCCTGTTCTCCCCTGTGAGGAGCGGAATGCGTGAGGCAGGTGTAGGCTGCATTTTAAACTGTTAATGAGGCGTGTCTAAACGCATCAAAATGCGTACCGTGCTGTGCGCCATTCTCCCAATTTAGTTAGTCCTTATTAGACAAAAGCCACCAGAGAGTGTTTTCCTCTCTAAACGGCAGTGAATGGGTGCATGCGGCGGGAGTTATATTGTAGATCCAAACCCCTGTTGATAGCAACTGCTACTGTTTAACCAACAGAGGCCAGTGGTTATCTATATATCGTGAACAAGTCTCTTATAGAAAAACAGCCTGTATTAATATCCCGTAGAACAGACAACAAAGAGCATGGGCGCCAAGAAACTAATATCATGCGTGTGCTTTCAGACACTGGACTGCCAGGGTTGAGACAAACAGGATAGACCACCCACTGGGCACAGATGTCAATTCAACATATTTTCCACGTTGGTTCAATGTACTTCATTGAAACGACGTGGAAACAACGTTGATTCAACCAGTGTGTGCCCAGTGGGCAGTAAGCCTTAGTGGTCAGGGATAGGCCACTATATGCCTATTCCACAAGGCTGTGGCACACTAAGTACCAACCCAGTATCTCAATATGTAATCAAACAGGCCTGCAGCAGCCAACACATTTTGGATAGGCCTTTCTATTTCACGTTTCGAGGACCTACATGCAATGTATTACACATTTTCATTTCCAGGTGGTTCAGGGACTCAGCTTTATGCAATGACTGCAATGAGTGGACGAGAGGGACCCACTGAATGGAACTCATATCATCTCAGATTGGCCATGTGGTGAAAGATGATCTGTGTGTACAAGGGTAATTATAGCCTAGACCTAATACGGAACTGTTTTCTTCAACCACATGACCAGAGTTGGACTGAAGAATGTGAGAGCCACACTTAACTGGGCAGAGGAGTCATATCTGGGCGGTGCTCTGGGATAAGTTGTGTGTGGTTAATTTGTGTTTAGTCTCTGTTTGATACAGTAACATATGGATAAGAGAAGGCTCTCACCTCTAGGTCTGTCAAGCACCGCAGTGGTTAATGTGTGTTAGGCTACATTATTCTAATAGGAGTGTCCGCATCCTCAAGTGGGCTATTAACAGTGCATGTGTGTGTGTGTGTGTGTGTGTGTGTGTGTGTGTGTGTGTGTGTGTGTGTGTGTGTGTGTGTGTGATGGTCTGTGTTGTGTGTGTGTGCTGTTGTGGTGTGTTGTGTGTGTGTGTGTGTGTGTGTACTGTGTTCATTTGGAAAAGGAGACAAGAGATTATGCAAATGAGCTTGTGACAGACTCAAGGAAGATGATAACAGCTCATGCAGAGTTTAATGTACCACCTTCGAGCTTACCACCACAATGTGCAATCTGTTCCATCAGAACCTGTGACCATTATTTATATCCCTTGTACTCATTCAACCGCAGCTGATACACAACACACTATTTGAACTTCATGTAGGAGTGCAGGTAGCGTTAAGGATAAGGATGAGGTTAAGGACTCATGTCCTTTCTAGCATGGTCTGATGACATCTGTGATACATTGGCAATTATTTGTCTCTCCTCTCCTCTCTCCTGGACTCAGATTTAAGTCATTCTAGTGCAAGGATGGCATAAAAGCGACTGGAACACAAAGCCTGGCCTACTTTCTGCCCTRATGGAGAATATGAATGAGCTACAGTGATTGTGCTAACGCCTGTCTGATTTTAATTAACAAGCAGCTTTGGCGATAAAACCCACTCTGTCTATATCTACCAGCAATACTGATACACCCACTTTTTGAGTTGAGGGAGAGAAATGGAGAGGGAGGAGAGAGGGGAATYGAGGTGGTAGAAAAGGAGGAAGAGGGGAGAGATGGAGATGGAGAGAGGAAGGGGGAGATGACTGTTTAAGTAAAAAATACATAAAATTCATAGTTTAACTGAATGCCCACAAGCTGTTGGGAGGCGTGGTAATTTCAACATGCGCGTTCTCATCTCCAGAGCACGGCTGTGGGTGTTTCACTCACACACAGGCACACACACTCACTGTAATACAAAATTACACACACACAAACACTCCAATGAAAGATAACACATGCAGTGCCTTCAGAAAGTAGTCACACCCCTTGACTTATTCCACATTTGTTGTGTTACAGCCTGAATTCCAAATGGATAAAAACAAAATCTCAGCAATCTACACACAATACCCCAGAATGACAAAGTGAATACATGTTTTTAGAAATGTTTGCAAATTTATTGAAAATGATTGAAAAGTATTCAATACTTTGTAGAAGCACTTTTGGCTGTGATTATGACAGTATTGAGTATGTCTGTATCAGCTTTGCACATCTGGATTTGGGGATTTTCTCCCAGTATTCCTTAAAGATTTTCTCAAGCTCTGTTCAGTTAGATGGGGCGCAGCGGTGAACAGCAATCTTCAAGTCTTTCCACAGATTTCCAATGGGATTCAAGTCTGGGCTTTGGCTGAGCCACACAAGGACTTTCACATAATTGTTCTGAAGCCATCCAGTGTTGCTTGGCTGTATGCTTGAGGTKATTGTCRTGTTAGAAGGTAAATCTTTGCCCCAGTGTAAGGTCGTTTGCATTCTGAAGCCGGTTCTTGTCAAGGATTTTCCTGTATTTGGCTCCATTCATTGTTCCCTCTCCCAGTCCCTGCCGCTGAAAATCATCCCCATAGCATGATGCTGCCACCAACATGCTTCCCGGTAGGGATGGTGTTAGATGGATGATGAGCTGTGCATGGTTTTCTCCAGACATAGCACTTTGCATTCATGCCAAAGATTTACATTTTTGTCTCATCAGACCACAGAATATTTTGCCTTATGCTCTCAGAGTCTTTCACTTGCCTTTTTGCAAACTCCAGGTGTGCTGTCAATCAATCAATCAATCAATCAATCAATCAAATGTATTTATAAAGCCCTTTTTACATCAGCCGATGTCACAAAGTGCTGTAACAGAAACCCAGCCTAAAACCCCGAACTGCAAGCAATGCAGTGGCTAGGAAAAACTCCCTAGAAAGGCCAGAACCTAGGAAGAAACCTAGAGAGGAACAGGCTATGAGGGGTGGCCAGTCCTCTTCTGGCTGTGCCGGGTGGAGATTATAACAGAACATGGCCAAGATGTTCAAACGTTCATAGATGACCAGCAGGGTCAGATACTAATAATCACAGTGGTTGTAGAGGGTGCAACAGGTCAGCACCTCAGGAGTAAATGTCAGTTGGCTTTTCATAGCCGATCATTCAGAGTTAGAGACAGCGGTAGAGAGAGAGGCCAAAACAGCAGGTCCAGGACAAGGTAGCATGTATAGTGAACAGGTCATGGTTCCATTGCTCCAGGCAGAACAGTTGAAACTGGAGCAGCAGCATGACCAGGTGGACTGGGGACAGCAAGGAGTCATCAGGCTAGGTAGTCCTGAGGCATGGTCCTAGGGCTCAGGTCCTCCGAGAGAAGAGAAAGGAGAGGAGAGAGAGAAAGAGAGAGAGAGAAAAAGAGAGAGAGATCATTAGAGGGAGCATACTTAAATTCACACAGGACACCGTATAAGACATGAGAAATACTCCAGATATAACAGACTGACCCTAGCCCCCCGACACATAAACTACTGCAGCATAAATACTGGAGGCTGAGACAGGAGGAGTCGGGAAACCCTGTGGCCCTGTCCGACGATACCCCCAGACAGGGCCAAACAGGCATGTGGCTTTTTCTCAGAAGTGGCTTCTGTCTAGCCACTCTCACATAAAACCCAGATTGGTGAAGTGCTGTAGAGACTGTTGTCCATCTGACAGGTTCTCAGCCATTGTCACAGTGTTCATTGGGTTCTTGGTCAACTCCCTGACCAAGGTCCTTCTTGCCCGGGTTACTCAGTTTGGTCAGACAGCCATCTCTAGGCAGAGTCCTGGGTAGCTCCATATTTTTTCAATTTCCCAATGATGGAGACCACTGTGCTCTTGGAAACTTTTCAACACTCTAGAAATTGTTTTATACCCTTCCCCAGATATACAGTAACAGTCAAATGTTTGGACACACKTACCCATTCAAGGGTTTTTCTTTATTTGTATTTTTTTTTAACAAGGCACACTTGTTAATTGAAATGCATTCCAGGTGACTACCTCATGAAGGTGGTTGAGAGAATGCCAAGAGTGTGCAAAGCAGTCATCAATGCAAAGGGTGGCTACTTGAAGAATCTCAAATATGAAATACTTTTTTTGGTTACTACATGATTCCATATTTTTTTTCTTCATAGTTTTGATGTCTTCACTATTATTCTACAATGTAGAAAATAGTAAAAATAAAGAAAAACCCTTGAATGAGTAGGTGTCCAAACATTTGACTGGTACTGTATGCTTCATCACAATTCTATCTTAGCGATCTAAGGACAGTTCCTTGGACTTCATGGTATAGTTTCTGCTCTGACATGCACTGTCAACTGTGGGACCTTATATAGACAGGTGTGTTTCTTTCTAAATCATGTCCAATCAATTGAATTTACCACAGGTGGACTCCAATAGTAAGTTTTAGTGACATCTCAAGGATGATCAAAGGAACTTGGATGCACCTGAGCTCAATATGAAGTGTCATAGCAAAGGGGTGTGAATWCTCATATAAATTAGATATTTCTGTATTTCATGTTCAATAAATGTGCAAACATTTCTAAAAACATGTTTTCACTTTGTCATTATGGGTTATTGTGTGTAGATGGGTGAGAAAAATAATACATTTAATCCATTTTGAACTCAGGGTGTAACACACCAAAATGTGGAATAGGTCAAGGGCAGTGGTGGTCAGTGCCGTTTAAGATGAGGGAGGATGATTATTTCTTTCATGACCATGGCCTTATTTCTATTACAGCATATTGGATGAGTCTCATTCATATTCCATTCACCCAGCTCAATGCAACATCAATAGGTTTAGGCTACTACATGATACTCACATTTTCCCTACACCCATCATCAGGTTGCTACAACCTAGCCTATGATTGAAATTTTTAAATGTAGGTACACACAGGTCGAGAGACAAATTTGAGGCGACAGACAGTAACACATGGACAGACAGTGACATTCAATGTCACCTAGCACACTCTTGCGTGCATCTAGCGGGTATAGGGTGTAATCATTAGTCCGACAGTTGCAAACAAGAGTTTCTATTGGACAAATTCAGGTAAGTTTATCCCCATTTTGTCCCATTTGCTTCCGTTTAAGAAACATTTTTCAACAGAATTGACGGAATGAATACACCCCTGATCATGCGTAAACACAGTTCACTTTCATAGCAGCCACGGTGTATTCCTTGCATCTATGCGCTCTCCTCCTCTCACCTCTTCCCATCACTTGTGGACTTTAATGCACAACACATCAGCTGTATGTGACCTGGCAAAAAAAAACGTTTTAGCTAAAGTAACATCATAGTCACCATAGCTAGTAGAACTAACGTGTTAGTAAACACGCTATAATCATACAGTAACATTACTGTGTACAGTCAGAAAACAGTACTGGTGGCAATAAATTAGTGATACCAAAAGATTACCTTGACTTGGAAGAGTTCCAGTGTTGTGTTGAATAGTCATAGCCAGCTAGCTAACATAGCATCCCTCTGTTTGTGCAGGGTGTTTCAGTAGGCTAAACTAGCTKGCTGCATTTGCTAGCTAAGGTAAGTGAAACTGAAAAAAATGATAATCTCTCTATTTCTCTGTTTCACTTCTCCTTCATTTTGGAAGAAATTAATTTMTTAAAAACTGTTCAACTATTGTCTTTCTCTCTCTTTGAGTCAACTACTCACCACATTTTATACGCTGCAGTGCTAACTAGCTGTAGCTTATGCTTTCAACACTAGATTCATTCTCTGATCCTTTGATTGGGTGGACAACATGTCAGTTCATGCTGAAAGAGCTCTGATAGGCTGGAGGACATCCTKGTAAAGTTGTCATAATTACTGTGTAAGTCTATGGAAGGGGGTGAGAACCTTGAGCCTTCTAGGTTTTGTATTGAAGTCAATGTACCCAGAGGAGGATGGAAGCTAGCTGTCCTCCGGGTACACCATGGTGCTACCCTACAGAATGCTGTTGAGGCTACTGTAGACCTGTTTAAAAAAAAAAATTGTAACGTGATTATATTTAGTATAGTTTTATCTAAAAAGGATAACTTTTTAAATGTTCTACAATTTTAATTTCTATGAAATTCACTGAGCAGGATGGCCCTCCCCTTCCTTCTCTGAGGAGCCTCCACTGGTCAAGGGGTATGAATACTTTCTAAAGGCGCTGTACACAGACGCAGGCACGCACACACACACAGAAACACAAACACACACACATGCACATAGGCACACACTAATGATTCCATTCTACTGTAAATTTAGGTTACTGGCAAAATAAAATAAATCACTTGAGTAAATGAGGGATATGTATGTTGAAAGCATGTGATTCCACACAGGTGTGGTTCCTGAGGTAATTAAGCAATTAACATCCCATCATGCTGAGGGTCATTTAGAAAAATGTCCAGTTGCCCATTATTTTATCTACCATGGCTAGAAGAGATCTCAGTGACTTTGAAAGAGGGGTCTCAAAGGACCATAGTGTTTTAAAGGGTGTAGGTGTGTATGTGTTGTGTGTGTCTCAGTCACCAGATCTCAACC
>NC_036871.1:33065889-33066949 GCF_002910315.2 Salvelinus sp. IW2-2015 | reverse complement strand
TATATATATATATATATATATATATATACAGTACCAGTCAAACGTTTGGACACACCTACTCATTCAAGGGGTTTTCTTTATGTTTACTATTTTCTAATAGTGAAGACATCAAAACTATGAAATAACAAATATGGAATCATGTAGTAACCAAAAAAGTGTTAAATAAATCAAAATATATTTGAGATTTGAGATTCTTCAAGTAGCCACCCTTTGCCTTCATGACAGCTTTGCACACTCTTGGCATTCTCTCAACCAGCTTCATGAAGTAGTCACCTGGAATGCTATAAAGTTCAGAAGTTATAGGCAGAGTTAGAAAGTTGGGTGTGAGAAGTTTTATAATATGTTTTTTTTWAAATACAGTCCAACCCACTGGGTAACTCACCGCACTATCACATGCCATGTTTTGAAATATGCAGATAGAAGTATTAAAAGTAAACATACTGTAAAACTTCTCACAGCCAACTTTCTAATTCTGCCTATAACTTCTGGACTTTATAGCACTTCCAGAATATTTAGATATTAAGTACAAAATCTCTAACTACTTTCAAGAAAAGAATAGACAAATACGGAAACACACGTGCAATGAAGGTACAGTCGCTTAAAGGTTAAGGGTGCACACACACATGAAGACACACACACACCAGATCCGTTCTCAATCCTAGGAGTAATTACTCATGCACAAACACTAAAAGGAAAAGCTTTTGTTATCGCCACAACAAAGAAGGCATTCCCCTAGATTCATGGACCCCCACACACATACACACACGCGCGCGCCAACAACACTTTGAACACACTTCATACTCCTGGGTTCCCCTCATGTGCCAAAACACAGAAAGCCCATAAGAGTCAATCAGGCAGAAACAACCACKCAYRGCCTCATATAAACCMGTGGTCATTAAACATGTATGGTTATAAAACATTAACGTTAATGTTTKGAGTSAATCATGTTCTCCCTCATCATGCTCTTTTCATGAGGACTAAAGGAGAGACCCCCCTCTGACTAACACTCTGCCTCCACAAACACCTGTGTATGTGTGTGAGTGTGTGTACATGTGTGTGT
>NC_036871.1:33055771-33065279 GCF_002910315.2 Salvelinus sp. IW2-2015 | reverse complement strand
TGTGTGTGTGTGTGTGTGTGTGTGTGTGTGTGCACCACATGGACCCCACCTCTTGGGACCCAGGCCCCCTGATCCATGTGTCTCTCGATAAATATTGTGTTAGTGTGTGTGTGCACATTTCTGTGTTGTATGCTGCTGACAATAATGTTGTGTTAATATTGCATTCATATATAAGTGAATATAAGTATTGTAGGAGAAATATGGCAATAATATTGCAGCATTATACAGGTAGCAGAAATCTACAGTGCATTCGGAAAGTATTCAGACCCCTTGAATTTTTCCACATTTTGTTACGTTACAGCGTTATTCAATAAAAAAAAATAAAAAAATCATCATCAATCAATGGCAAAGCGAAAACAGGTTTTTAGACATTTTTTCAAATGTATTACAAATATACAACAAAAATACCTTATTTACATAAGTATTCAGACACACACACTKACACAGACACACACATTCACAAACACTCACATAACAACAAGCTCTTACAGTCTCACGTCAGATTCAGACATTCATCAAATTTCGAAGTTGTTCCAAATGTAGAATTTCATAGTGTTAGTTTACTTCTCTGTATCGTTCCAAGGTTAAGTTTAGGCATTAACTCCCAATTCTTAAGGTTAGGCATTCACTTCGAATGGTTAAGGTAAGGGTTAAGGTTTGGGATAGGCTTAAAACAAAACTAACTTTCTATCACTGGACTTGAACATACAACCTTTGGTTTGGAACCAGAGGCAGATGCTTACGCCTATCTGCCATCCCTTTCCAACACTCTAGCCCAGGGGTATTCAACTCTTAACCTACAAGGTCCGTAGCCTGCTGGTTTTCTGTTCTACCTGAATATGAATTGCACCCCTCTGGTGTCCCAGGTCTAAATCAGTCCCTGATTAGAGTGGAACTGGCTTTGAGGTCCAGAGTTGAGTTTGATGGCCCGAGCAAAACCTGACCCTACTTGAAGGTAACATTGCTCACTGTTGCCCCTAGTGGCCGATTTTCACATAATCTCCCAATGTCCTCAGAAATAGATGGACTTCGAATACTGACTTGTATCACAGGTGACCTGCCTGCACAGAGACACACACAGTCACAAACACTCTCTCTCTCACACACACACAAAGGAAGGCAGTCAGGTGGAAGGGATGTGGGGAGGATCTGCCGATACACCCCCTCGCACACACTCCTCAACCCTTCACTGACACAGACACACACACACACAGGCAGGGTCAGGCCAACCCATCACCCAGCCCCCTTCAATATATATCCACATAATTTTCCTGCCTCATGATGCCATCTATTTTGAAGTGCACCAGTCCCTCCTGCAGCAAAGCACCCCCACAACCTGATGCTGCCACCCCCGTGCTTACACAATGTTGGGATGGTGTTCTTCGACCTGCAAAGCCTCCCCACTTTTTCCCCTCCAAAACATAACGATGTCATTATGGCCAAACAGTTTTGATTTTTGTTTCATCAGCCAGAGGACATTTCTCCAAAAAGTACGATCTTTGTCCCCATGTGCAGTTGCAAACCGTAGTCTGCTTTTTTATGGCGGTTTTGAGCAGTGGCTTCTTCCTTGCTGAGCGCTTTTCAGGTTATGTCGATATAGACTCGTTTTACTGTGGATATAGATACTTGTGTACCTGTTTCCTCCAGCATCTTCACAAGGTCCTTTGCTTTGTTCTGGGATTGATTTGCACTTTTCGCACCAAAAGTACGTTCAATGCATCTAGGAAGAACAGAACGGGTCTCCGTTCCCTAGAGCGTATGAACGGCTGCATGGTCCCACGGTGTTTATACTTGTGTACTATTGTTTGTACAGATGAACGTGGTACCTTCAGGCGTTTGGAATACTCCCAAGGATGAACCAGAATTGTGGAGGTCTACACCATTTTTTTCTGACGATCTTGGCTGATTTCTTTTGATTTTCCCCATACTGTCAAGCAAAGACGACTGAGTTTGAAGGTAGGCTAAAAATACATCCCAAGGTACAACTCCCAATTGACTCAAATATGTCCATTAGCCTATCGAAGCTTCTAAAGCCATGACATTAACTGGAAATTTTCAAAGCTGTTTAAAGCACAGTATCTTAGTGTATGTAAACTTCTGACACACTGGAATTGTGGTTACAGTGAATTATAAGTGAAATAATCTGTCAACAATTGTTGGAAGAATTACTTGTCATGCACAAAAAGATGTCCTAACTGACTTGCCAAAAACTATAGTTTGTTAACAAGAAATTTGTGGAGTGGTTGAAAACGAGTTTTTAATGACTCCAACCTAAGTGTATGTAAACCTCCGACTTCAACTGTACATTCATGCTACGCATCCACACTTAAATTGCTGGATGCTACTTATCATTGCGACTTAGGTTATTACGAGTGCTAGCTACAAACCTCACCACTATGTTGTATATCATAATGTGGGTTGGACTTCGCTGTCCGTGAGACGAGAACAACATGCTCTCGTGTTTGTCTATAAACACTTCTGAAATCTAGCTTACCTTCTTATTTATCACCACTCATCAATATTAGAATTATAATTCCTAAAACCAGTCTCAACATAGATTACACTTGAGGCCCATGTGATTTCCACGAGTTGGTATGGCTGCCTTTTCCTGTTACGCTCCTTGCTTATGGAATAGCCTACAGACTAAACTTAAACTTGAGACTCTTGTCTCACTTTCCCATTTTAATTTTTTTAGGAGATTTTTGTTTTTGTATTGCTTGCAACTGCTTCTGGCTGTTAGGGAGTAACCTGTGTGTAAATGTAACAATCTGCTGCTGTTGTAACGCTCGTCATTAGGTGGAAGAGAGGAGGACCAAATCGCAGCGTGGTATGTTTCCATATTTATTGGAAACACTTAACACGAACAAAACAATAAACAGAAAATAACTAACGACGCTACAGACCTGAAACAGTGAACATACAGACAACGAAGAATGCACAATGAACACAGGAACAATCACCCCCAAACAACCAGTGAGAAACAGCCTACCTAAATATGGTTCCCAATCAGAGAAACGTAAACACCCCCCTGATTAGAACCATATCAGGCTAGTTGACAACCCTAAACCGCAAACATAGAAACACATAACATAGAAATGCCCACTCAGCTCACATCCTGACCAATAAAACAAAGCTGAACAAATGAGAAATAAGTCCTAGGAACGTGGACAGTACCCCCCCCAAAACCCTAAACCTATAGGAAGGCGTCTCCGCGGTGAGGCATCTGTCCAACGGTGCGGCTCTGGCTCTCGACGTTGGCCCCACCCCACCATAGTTTAATCCCCGCTTCTGTGCCCTCCTCTTCAATGGCCGACCCCTCGCATATTAACCCGCACTGAACTAAGGAGGCCAGCACCGGACTAAGGGGCGCACTGCCTAGCGCGTCCGACTGAGGGCAGCACCGGACTGAGGCTGGCACACCGGACTAGGCTTCGTACGGCGAAGGGCAGCACCGGACTGAGGCGCAGCTCCGGACTGAGGGGCAGCTCCGACTGAGGGGACAGCCTATTGGCTGGCTGAGCTGCCTGGCAGCTCCTGGCTGGCTGGCGGCTCTCGCAGCTCCTGGCTGGCTGGTGGCTCTGGCAGCTCCTGGCCGTGAACTGACGGCTCTGGCAGAATCCTGGTCATGCTCTGACGGCTCTGGCAGATCCCGGCTGACTGACGCGCTTGGCAGCCTCCTGCTGGCTCTGCGGCTCTGCAGCTCCCTGTCTGGCCGGCGCTCGGTCCAGCTCCTGACTTGGAACGGCACCGCTCTAGCCGGCTCCTGACTGCGTACGGACGCGCTCTAGCGGTCCTGACTGACGGACGGCTCTGAACGGCTCAGGACAGACGGGCTAGCTTTGAGGCTCCAGGACAGACGGCGGCTCTTGAAAAGCTCAGGACAAGACCGAGCGGCTCAGACGGCGCTGGGTCAGACGGGCAGGGCACGCGCGGAGCTGGCCAGACAGGCAGAGCAGGCGGCGCTGCGGCAGAACGGGCAAGCGCAGGCCGGCGCTGGGCAGCTCGACGGCAGCCAGGCGGCGCTTGGAGCACACCGACCAAAGACTCGCAGACTCTGCCGCAGCAGAGGCGCACAGTAGCCTGGTGCGTGGCTCGCCGGAAACTGGCTGTACCGGGTCCTAAGCACACGCACCTCAAGGCATAGTGGGGACAAACCAACAGGCGCACAGGCTCTGGAGCACGCACCACGGAGAGGGCTTTGGTGCGTGATGCCGGAACTGTGTGGTACCGGGCTGAACACGCACCACAGGGCGACCGTGCGTGGACGGAGGAAACAGCGATTCTGGAGACGCACCTTGGGAAGCCTGGTGGTGCCGTGGTGGTAGCACTGGCGAGTACTTGCTGTTGGTGGAGGTGGCCGGAATATACGGACCATGCAGGCGTACTGGCTCCCTTGAGCACGCGAGCCTTGCGCCAACTCTTACTGGTTGAATGCTCCCCCGTAGCCCGACCAGTGTGGGGAGGTGGAAATAATCCTCCCTCAACTGGGCTGTGTTGGCGAACCGGGGACACCATGCGTAAGGCTGGTGCCATGTATGCCGGCCCGAGGAGACGCACTGGAGACCAGACGCGTTGAGCCAGCTCAATGGCACCTGGCTCAATGCTGAATCTAGCCCGGCCGATACGTGGAGCTGGGATGTACCGCACCGAGCTAAGCACACGTACAGGAGACACCGTGCGCTTTACCGCATAACACGGTGTCTGCCCGTACTCACGCTCGGTCCAACGGTAAAGCTCGGGAAAGTTGGCGCAGGTCTCCTTCCTTGACTTCGCCACACTCCGCTTTTAGCCCCCCCAAGAAATGTTTTGGCTGTCCTCTAGGGCTTCCTAACCTCGCGTCGCCGGTGCTGCCCTTCCATTTCGCCGTACAGCTCCTCACATGCTCCAGAGAATCCCAGGCGGCTCCGCATTCCCTGGGTCGATTCGCCCACCTGTCGATCTCCTCCGTAGTGTAGTCCAGACTCTGCTCCCATGTCCATTCCTCCCTTGACACTGCTCCTGGCTGCCGCTGCTGTTACCACACTGCTTGGTCCATTTGTGGTGGGTGATTCTGTAACGCTCGTCAATTAGTGGAAAGAGAGGAGGAACGCAAAGCGCGCGTTTGGTATGTTTCGCCCATATTTATTGGAAACACTTAACAACACAAACCAAAAACAATTTAAACAGAAAATGGAAACTAACGACGCTACAAGACCTGAACATGTGACAATACAGACAAACGAAGAAACGCAATGAACAGAAACAATCACCTCACAAACAACAGTGAGAACAGCTACCTAAATATGGTTCCCATCAGAGGAAACGTAAAAACAAACCTGCCCCTGATTGAGAAACAATATCAGGGCTAGTTGACAAACCCTAAAAACGCAAACCATAGAAACACATAACATAGAAATGCCACGTCCAGCTCACACGTCCTGACCAACTAAACAAGACTGAACAAAGGAAATAAGGTCAGGAAGCGTGAAACAGCTGTATCTTTTTGTTATCTGTGATTGTTTTTGTTTGTCATGTGTAAGTTTGTTCATCATTGTACCTAAATGTATGTGTAAACATGTATAAACGCAGGGCCCAGCTGTAAAAAAGAGACCCTTGGTCTCAGTCTGTGTTCCTTGTTTGAAAATAATAGTAATATATAATTAGAGTTACCAAAGCCCTCAAAAATTGGCAACCCAAAGAAATGCTTCACAGAAATTCAAAGTAAACAGACCACATCTCAAAAACATCAACTGTTCAGATGAGACTGTGTGAATAAGGCCTTTTATGTCGAAATTGTTGCAAAGAAACTACCACTAAAAGTAGCACAAATATAAGAAAGAGACTTGCTTGGGCCAAGAAACACCAGCAATGGACATTAGAACGGGTGCCAAAATTTGTCCCTTTGGTCTGGAGTCCCAAATTGGAGATTTTTTGGCTCCAACTGCTGTGTCCTGTGAGAACGCGGTGTGGGTGAACCAGATTATCTCTGCATGGTATTTTCCCACCAGAAAAGCAATAGGAGGAGGAGGTGTTTAATGGTGTGGGGGTGGTTTACTGGTGGGTCATGTCGTGATTTAAGAATTCAAGGCACAATTAACCAGCAATGGCTACTTACAGCATTCTGCAGCGATAACAGACCATCCCATCTGGTTTGGGGATTAGTGGGGACCATCATTTGTTTTTCAACAGGACAATGACCCTACACACCTCCAGCTGTGTAATTGGGCTATTTGACCAAGAAGGAGAAGTGATGGAGTGGCTGCAATCAAGATGACCCTGGCCTCCAATAATCCCCGACCTCAACCAAATTTGAGATGGTTTGGGATGAGTTGGACGCGCAAAGTGAGGAAAAAGCCAGTCAACAAGTGCTCAACATATGTGGGAAACTCTCCAGACTGTTGGCAAGCATTCAGGTGAACCTGTTTTGAGGAATGCCAAGAGTGTGCAAAGCTGTCCTCAGGCAAAGGGTGGCTACTTTGAGAATCTCAAATATAATATATTTTGAATTTGTTTAACCTTGTTTTGCTTAGTGGCATGATTCCATATTTTTATTTCATAGTTTTAAATGTCTTCACTTATTATTCTACAATGTAAGAAGATAGTAAAATAAAGAAAAAACCCTTGGAATGAGTAGGTGTTCTAAAAACTTTTGACAGGTTGTGTATGTGTATGTGTGGGTGTTATTTTTAATTTTATTCAAAACCTTTATTTTATTTAACCAGGTAAGGCCCAGTTGAGAAACAAGTTCTCATTACAACTGCGACCTTGCAAGATAAAGGCAAACAGTGTGACACCGACACAACACAGAGTTGCCACATCGGAATAACATTGGAATAAACAATAAACAAGCCAATAACACAATAAACAAGTCAATGACACAGTAGAAAAAAGAAAGTCTATATACAGTGTGTGCAAAAAGGGCATGAAGGAGGGGTAGGCAATAAATAGGCCATAGTATCGAAGAAATTACAATTTAGCAGATTTAACAACTGGAGTGATACATGAAGCAGATGAATTGATTTGCAAGTAGAGATACTGATGTCAAAGAGCAGAAAAGGTAATAAAAACGGTAATGGGGGATGAGGTAGGTAGACTGGGTGGGCTATTTACAGATGGACTTTGTACAGCTGGCGCGAATCGGTTAGCTGCTTAGATAGCTGATGCTTAAAGTTTAGAGAGGGATATAAGTCTCCAGCTTCAGTGGGATTTTTGCAATTCGTTCCAGTCATTGGAGCAGAGAACTGGAAGGAAAGGCGGCCGGAAAATGAGGTTTTGGCTTTGGGGATGACGGTTGTAAAAGCATGCGCATTTGGTTTTAACTTGCGTTTAAGAGGCAGTTGGAGGTCACGGAAGGAGTGTTGTAATGGCATTGAAGCTCGTTTGGAGGTTAGTTAGCAACAGTGGGTCCAAGGAAGGGACAAATATACAGAATGGTGTGTCCTGGCGTAGAGGTTGGGAATCAGAGGAATCACCCGCAAGCAAGAAGCGAGCATCATTGAATATATACAGTAGAAAATAAGTCAGCCCGAGAATTGAACCTGTGGTACCCCATAGAGACCTGCCAGAAGTCCCGGACAACAAGGCCCTCCGATTTGACACACTGAACTCCTGTCCTGCAAAGTAAGACGTAGAACCAGGCGAAGCAGTCAATTAGAGAAAACCAAAGGGCTATTTGAGTGCCGATAAAGATACGGGGATGACAAGAGTCGAAAGCCTTGGGCCAGGTCGATGTAAGACGGGCTGCACAGTACTGTTTTATCAATGACGGTTATGAATATTTGGTTTTAGTACCTTGAGCGTGCTAAGGGTGCACCCGTGACTGGCTCGGACCCGGATTGCACAGCGGAAGAAGGTACGGTGGGATTCCGAATGGACAGTGATCTGGTTTATAACTGGTTTTCGAAGACTTTTAGAGAAGCAGGGCAGGATAGATATAGGTCTATAGCAGTTTGGGTCTAGAGTGTCACCGCTCCTTTTGAAGAGGGGGAATCAGCTTCCAATCTTTAGGGATCTTTCGGAACAATACGAAAGAGAGGTTGACAGGCTGGGGTAAATATGGGGGTTGCAACAATGGCGGCAGATAGTTTTAGAAAGAAAGGGTCCAGATTGTCTAGCCCAGCTGATTGTACTGTCCAGAGTTTTTGCAGCTCTTCAGAACATCTGCTATCTAGATTTGGGTGAAGGAGAACTGGGGAGGCCTTGGGCGAGTAGTGCGGGGGGTGCGGATCTGTTGCCAGTTGGAGTAGCCAGGAGGAAGGCATGGCCAGACGTAGAGAATGCTTATTGAAATTTTCGATTATCATGGATTTATCGGGTGGTGACCGTGTTACCTAGCCTTCAGTGCGTGGGCAGCTGGGAGGAGGTCCATCGTTATTCTGCATGACTTTACAGTGTCGCCAAAACTTTTTTGGAGTTAAGGAGCTACAGGATCGCAAATTTCTGCTTGAAAGCTAGCCCGTTGCTTTCCTGAACTGACGCGTGTATTGGTTTTCTGACTTCCCTAAACAGGTTGCATATCGCGGGATATTCGATCTAGTTGCAAGTCCGGCCACAGGATGTTTTTTTTGTGTTGGGTCAAGGGCAGTCAAGGTGTTGGAGTGAACCAAGGGCTATATCTGTTCTAATTCTGCATTTTTTGGAATAAGGGGCATGCTTATCTAGAATGGTGGATGAAATTGCTTTTAAAAGAACGACCAGGCATCCTCCGACTGACAGGATGAGGTCAATATCTTCCAGGATACCCGGGCCCAGGTCGATTAGAAAGGCCTGCTCGCAAGAAGTGTTTTAGGAGCGTTTGACAGCGATGAAGGGGTGGTCGTTTGACTGCGGACCATGCATGAATACAGGCCAATGAGGCAATGATCGCTGAGAAAACCAGCAGAGGTGTATTTGGAGGGCAAGTTGGTCCAGGAATATGTCCATGAGGGTGCCCATGTTTTACGGGATTTTAGGGTTGTGAACTGGTGGGTTCCTTGATGATTTGTGTGAGATTGAGGGGCATCAAGCCCTTAGATTTGTAGTTTAGGGTTTTACCTGGTGGGTTCCTTGATGAATTTGTGTGAGATTGAGGGCGATCAAGCTTAGATTGTTAGGATGGCCGGGTGGTAGCATGTCCCAGTTTTTAGGTCACCTAGCAGCACGGAGTCTGAAGTATATGGGGGGTAATCAATTCACATATGGTGGTCCAGGGCACAGCTGGGAGCGGAGGGGGGTCGGATAACAGGCGGCAACAGTGAGAGACTTACTTCTGGAGAGATACATTTTTTTAAATAGAATTCGAAACTGGGGGTTTGGGTAATAGACCTGGAAAGTTATGACAGGAATTTGCAGGCTATCCTCTGCAGTAGATTGGCAACTCCTCCTTTGGGCAGTTCTATCTTGAGGGAAAATGTTGTGCTGGGTATGGATCTCAGAATTGTTGGTGGCCTTCCTAGCCAGGATTTCAGACACGGCAAGGGACATCAGGGTTGGCAGAGTGTGGCCAAAGCAGTGAGTAAAACAAACTTAGGGAGGAGGCTCCTGATGTTAC
>NC_036871.1:33052946-33055746 GCF_002910315.2 Salvelinus sp. IW2-2015 | reverse complement strand
TGTGAAAGTAAAATATTTCAAAAAAATATTTTTTGAATTTAGCGCGCTGCCTTTTCAGTGGAATGTGGGGGGGGGGGTTCCGCTAGCGGAACCCGGGGGCTAGACAGGTTAACAACACGAACAAAAACAATAAACAGAAAATGAAACTAACGACGCTACAGACCTGAACATGTGAACATACAGACAACGAAGAACGCAACGAACAGGAACAATCACCCACAAACAAACAGTGAGAACAGCTTACCTAAATATGGTTCCCAATCAGAGGAAATGTAAAACACCTGCCCCTGATTGAGAACCATATCAGGCTAGTTGACAACCCTAAACCAAATATAGAAACACATAACATAGAATGCCCACCCAGCTCACGTCCTGACCAACTAAACAAGACTGAACAAAGGAAATAAGGTCAGGAACGTGACAGCTGTATCTTTTTGTTATCTGTGATTGTTTTGTTTGTCTTGTGTAGTTTGTTCATCATTGTACCTAAACTGTATGTGTAAACATGTATACGCAGGGCCCAGCTGTAAAAGAGACCTTGGTCTCAGTCTGTGTTCCTTGTTGAAATAATAGTATAATAATTAGAGTTACCAGCCTCAAAAATTGCAACCCAAAGAAATGCTTCACAGAATTCAAGTAACAGACACATCTCAACATCAACTGTTCAGATGAGACTGTGTGAATAAGGCCTTTATGGTCGAATTGTTGCAAAGAAACTACCACTAAAGTACACAATAATAAGAAGAGACTTGCTTGGGCCAAGAAACACCAGCAATGGACATTAGAACGGTGCAAATTTGTCCTTTGGTCTGGAGTCCAAATTMGAGATTTTTGGCTCCAACTGCTGTGTCTCTGTGAGACGCGGTGTGGGTGAACAGATTATCTCTGCATGTGTATTTCCCACCAGAAAGCATAGAGGAGGAGGTGTTATGGTGTGGGGGTGGTTTACTGGTGTCACTGTCGTGATTTAGAATTCAAGGCACAATTAACCAGCATGGCTACTACAGCATTCTGCAGCGATACACCATCCCATCTGGTTTGGGCTTAGTGGGACCATCATTTGTTTTTCAACAGGACAATGACCRAACACACCTCCAGGCTGTGTAWGGGCTATTTGACCAAGAAGGAGAGTGATGGAGTGCTGCATCAGATGACCTGGCCTCCATAATCCCCCGACCTCAACCAAATTGAGATGGTTTGGGATGAGTTGGACCGCAAAGTGAAGGAAAAGCAGTCAACAAGTGCTCAACATATGTGGGAACTCCTTCAAGACTGTTGGCAAAGCATTCCAGGTGAACCTGTTTGAGAGAATGCCAAGAGTGTGCAAAGCTGTCATCAAGGCAAAGGGTGGCTACTTTGAAGAATCTCAAATATAAAATATATTTTGATTTGTTTAACACTTGTTTGCTTTGCTTACTGCATGATTCCATATTTGTTATTTCCACAGTAGTTTATAATAATCTTCACTACTATATCTACAAATGTAGAAGATAGTAAAAATAAAGAAAAACCCTTGAATGAGTACGTGTTCTAAAACTTTTGACAGGTTGTGTATGTGTATGTGTGGGTGTTAAAAAAAAATGTATTTCACCTTTATTTTATTTAACCAGGTAGGCCAGTTGAGAACAAGTTCTCATTTACAACTGCGACCTGCTGGCCAAGATAAAGCCAAAGCAGTGTGACACAGACAACAACACAGAGTTACACATGGAATAACATGGAATAAACAATAAAACAACCAATAACACAACAAACAAGTCAATGACACAGTAGAAAAAAGAAAGTCTATATACAGTGTGTGCAAAAGGCATGAGGAGGTAGCAATAAATAGGCCATAGTAGCGAAGAATTTACAATTTAGCAGATTAACACTGGAGTGATACATGAGCAGATGATGATGTGCAAGTAGAGATACTGATGTGCAAAAGAGCAGAAAAGTAAATAAAAACGGTATGGGGATGAGGTAGTTAGACTGGGTGGGCTATTTACAGATGGACTATGTTACAGCTGCAGCGATCGTTGCTGCTTAGATAGCTGATGCTTAAAGATATGAGAGGCAGATCAGAGTCTCCAGCTTCAGTTATTTTTGCAATTCGTTCCCAGTATTGGCACAGAGAACTGGAAGGAAAGGCGGCCAAATTAGGTTTTGGCTTTGGGGATGACCAGTGAAATATACCTGGCTGGAGCGCGTCCTACGGGTGGGTGTTGCTATGGTGACCAGTGAGCTGAGATAAGGCAGGGGCTTTACCTAGCAAAGACTTATAGATGACCTGGAGCCAGTGGGTTTGGCGACGAATATGTATCAAGGGCCAGCCGACTAGAGCAATACAGGTCGCAGTGGTGGGTGGTATAAGGTGATTTGGTAAACAAAACAGATGGGCTGTGATAGACTACTACACGTTTGCTGAGTAGAGTATTGGAAGCTATTTTCTAGATGACATCGTCAAAGTCGAGGATCGGTGGATAGTCAGTTTTACTAGGGTAAGTTTGGCGGCGTGAGTGAAGGAGGCTTTGTTGCGAAATAGGATTCTAGATTTGATTTTGGATTGGAGATGTTTAATATGAGTCTGAAAGGAGAGTTTACAGTCTAGCCAGACACATAGGTATTTATAGTTGTCCACATATTCAGGTCAGAACCGTCCAGGGTGGTGATGCTAGTCGGGCGGAGGGTGCGGGCAGCGAACGGTTGAAAAAGCATGCATTTGGTTTTACTTAGCGTTTAAGAGCAGTTGGAGGTCACGGAAGGAGTGTTGTTATGGCATTGAAGCTCGTTTGGAGGTTAGTTAGCACAGTGTCCAACG
>NC_036871.1:33051594-33052842 GCF_002910315.2 Salvelinus sp. IW2-2015 | reverse complement strand
TACCCCCATAGAGACTGCCAGAAGTCCAGACCACAGGCCCTCCGATTTGACACACTGAACTCTGTCTGCAAAGTAGACAGTAGAACCAGGCGAAGCAGTCATTAGAGAAACCAAGGCTATTGAGTCTGCCGATAAGAATACGGGGATTGACAGAGTCGAAAGCCTTGGCCAGGTCGATGAAGACGGCTGCACAGTACTGTCTTTTATCAATGACGGTTATGATATTGTTTAGTACCTTGAGCGTGGCTYAGGTGCACCCGTGACTGGCTCGGAAACCGGATTGCACAGCGGAGAAGGTACGGTGGGATTCGAAATGGACAGTGATCTGTTTATTAACTTGGTTTTCGAAGACTTTAGAGAAGCAGGGCAGGATAGATATAGGTCTATAGCAGTTTGGGTCTAGAGTGTCACCCCCTTTGAAGAGGGGGATCAGCTTTCCAATCTTTAGGGATCTCGGACAATACGAAAGAGAGGTTGAACAGGCTGGTAATATGGGGTTGCAACAATGGCGGCAGATAGTTTTAGAAAGAAAGGGTCCAGATTGTCTAGCCCAGCTGATTTGTACGTGTCCAGGTTTTGCAGCTCTTTCAGAACATCTGCTATCTAGATTTGGGTGAAGGAGAAATGCTGGGGAGGCTTGGGCGAGTAGCTGCGGGGGGTGCGGAGCTGTTGGCCAGGGTTGGAGTAGCCAGGAGGAAGGCATGGCCAGCCGTAGAGAAATGCTTATTGAAATTTTCGATTATCATGGATTTATCGGTGGTGACCGTGTTACCTAGCCTCAGTGCAGTGGGCAGCTGGGAGGAGGTCCTCTTATTCTGCATGGACTTTACAGTGTCCCAAAACTTTTTGGAGTTAGAGCTACAGGATGCAAATTTCTGCTTGAAAAAGCTAGCCGTTGCTTTCCTGACTGACTGCGTGTATTGGTTCCTGACTTCCCTAAACAGTTGCATATCGCGGGGACTATTCGATGCTATTGCAGTCCGCCACAGGATGTTTTTGTGTTGGTCAAGGGCAGTCAGGTGTGGAGTGAACCAAGGGCTATATCTGTTCTTAATTCTGCATTTTTTGAAAMGGGCATGCTTATCTAAGATGGTGATGAAATTGCTTTTAAAGAACGACCAGGCATCCTCGACTGACAGGATGAGGTCAATATCCTTCCAGGATACCCGGGCCAGGTCGATTAGAAAGGCCTGCTCGCAGAAGTGTTTTAGGGAGCGTTTGACAGCGATGAGGGGTGGTCGTTTGACC
>NC_036871.1:33048867-33051034 GCF_002910315.2 Salvelinus sp. IW2-2015 | reverse complement strand
CAGTTTTGATAGCCTTTAGCCATACCCTCAATCCTCAACTCCTCCATCATGTTCCTCGGTGATGTGGGAGGTAAACCAGGCCCCTGCGTGTCCCCTAGGCACCCTCATTATGGTTGAACTTCATGTGAGTCGAAAAAGCTTGGTTTCATGGCATGTTAACATGCAGAAGCCCTCCCTTAGAGTTTTGTTTTACTCACGTGCTATTAGCAAGTCTAGAGCGTTGGGGACAAAGAATAAAAGGAGCAGATTTCTGGGCGTGGTAGAATAGATTCAGGGCATAATGTGCAGACAGGGGTATGGTGGGGTGCGGGTASAGTGGAGGTAAGCCKAGGCACTGAGTGATGATAAGAGAGGTTGCATCTCTGGACATGCTGGTTATAATGGGTGAGGTCACCGCATGTGTGTTAGAGATTTATTATTGTGTGGTTAACCATTGTGAGTCGCTAGGCAACATTTTATCTGTCTGAACTCAACCCCGACCATATGGCACAGGAAGACTGTCTATGTACTCCTCCTTTCTAGTCTGTTCATCTCTTCTCCACTTCTTCTCTCCTCCTCGCCCCAGCTACTCTAACCTCTCCCAGACTGTCTCCATAAGGAGTCTATGGGAAACAAAAGGCTTTAAAGAAAAGTACAGTATAAATCTGTGAGGTGCTTTGGTAAGCTGTCTCTATAGAATACATGTACGTGCACACATGCACAAACACACAGAGACACAGATGCACGCACACACACACGTACGCATGCACGCWCGCMCAAAAGCACACTTGTTCACATGTGAATGAACCTCTGGAAATGTGGTGGAGACAGCATAGAAAAAATATTACACTCACAGAAGTTCCAAAAGAATAAAGACATTTCAAATATCATATTATGTCTATATACAGTTTTGTAGCGATGTGCAAATAGTTAGAGTGCAAAAGGGGAAATAAATAAATATGGGTTGTATTTAKAATGGTGTTTGTTCTTCACTGGTTGCACTTTCCTTGGGGCAACAGGTCACACATCTTGCTGCTGTGATTGCACACTGTGACATTTCACCCAAAAGATATGGGAGTTGATCAAAATTGGATTTGTTTTTCGAATTCTTCGCGGGTTTGTGTAATCTGAGGGAAATATGTGGCTTTAATATGGTCATACATTTGGCAGGAGGTTAGGAAGTGCAGCTCAGTTTCCACCTCATTTTGTGGGCAGTGTGCACATAGCCTGTCTTCTCTTGAGAGCCAGGTCTGCCTACGGTGACCTTTCTCAATAGCAAGGCTATGCTCACTGGGTCTGTACATCGTCAAAGCTTTCCTTAATTTTGGGTCAGTCACAGTGGTCAGGTATTCTGCCACTGTGTACTCTGTTTAGGGCCAAATAACGTTCTAGTTTGCTCTGTTTTTTTGTTCATTCCCTCCAATGTGTCAAGTAATTATCTTTTTGTTTTCTCATGATTTGGCTGGGTCTAATTGTGTTYCTGTCCTGGGGCTCTGTGGGGTCTGTTTGTGTTTGGACCAGCTTGCTTAGGGGTCTCTTCTCCAGGTTCATCTCTCTGTAGGTGATGGCTTTGTTATAGAATGTTGTCGAATTTAACATCACTTTTCTGTATTTTGATAATGGGCCTAATTCTGCTCTGCGTGCATTATTGGGTGTTTTACGTTGTACACGGAGGATATTTCTGCAGAATTCTGCATGAAGAGTCTCAATTTGGTGTTTGTCCCATTTTGTGAATTATTGGTTGGCGGACCCCAGACCTCACAACCACAAATGGTAATGGGTTCTATAACTGACCCAAGTATTTTTAGCCAGATCCTAATTGGTATGTCAAATGATATGTTCTTTTTGATGGCATTGAAGGACCTTCTTGCCTTGTCTCTCAGATCATTCACAGCTTTGTGGAAGTTACCTGTGGCGGTGATTCTTAGGCCAAGGTATGTATAGTTTTTTTGTGCACTCTAGGGCAACAGTGTCTAGATGGAATTTGTATTTTTGGTCTTGACAGCTGGACCTTTTTTGGAACACCATTATTTTTGTCTTACTGAGATTTACTGTCAGACCCCAGGTCTGACAGAATCTGTGCAGAAGATCTAGGTGCTGCTGTAGGCCCTCCTTGGTTGGGGACAGAACACCAGATCATCAGCAAACAGTAGACATTTGACTTCAGATTCTAGTAGGGTGAGGCCTG
>NC_036871.1:33039535-33043764 GCF_002910315.2 Salvelinus sp. IW2-2015 | reverse complement strand
GCTGCTGCCAGTCTGTTCTAGTGATGATGTTAAAGAGTTTTAAGTATAGGAAATTGGAATTTGTGGTCTGTATATTTTCTCATTTCATGTAGGATACCATCAACACCACAGCCTTTTTGGTTGGAGGGTTTGTATTTGTCCTGAGTTCATTCAATGTAATTGGAGAATCAGGGGGTTCTGGTAGTCTTTAATAGCTGATTCTAAGATTTGTAATTGATCATGTATATGTTTTTGCTGTTTGTTCTTTGTTATAGAACCAAAAAGATTGGGAGCAGTGGTTTATCCACACATCTCCATTTTGGATAGATAACTCTTCCTTGTGGTTGTTTGTTTTGTGTGTTCCAATTTTCCAGAAGTGGTTAGATTCCATGGATTCTTCCATTTCATTGAGCTGTATTTCTGACTGTGCTGTTCCTTCTTTTCCTAGTAATATGGTCATACATTTGGCAGGAGGTTAGGAAGTGCAGCTCAGTTTCCACCTCATTTTGTGGGCAGTGTGCACATAGCCTGTCTTCTCTTGAGAGCCAGGTCTGCCTACGGTGACCTTTCTCAATAGCAAGGCTATGCTCACTGGGTCTGTACATCGTCAAAGCTTTCCTTAATTTTGGGTCAGTCACAGTGGTCAGGTATTCTGCCACTGTGTACTCTGTTTAGGGCCAAATAACGTTCTAGTTTGCTCTGTTTTTTTGTTCATTCCCTCCAATGTGTCAAGTAATTATCTTTTTGTTTTCTCATGATTTGGCTGGGTCTAATTGTGTTYCTGTCCTGGGGCTCTGTGGGGTCTGTTTGTGTTTGGACCAGCTTGCTTAGGGGTCTCTTCTCCAGGTTCATCTCTCTGTAGGTGATGGCTTTGTTATAGAATGTTGTCGAATTTAACATCACTTTTCTGTATTTTGATAATGGGCCTAATTCTGCTCTGCGTGCATTATTGGGTGTTTTACGTTGTACACGGAGGATATTTCTGCAGAATTCTGCATGAAGAGTCTCAATTTGGTGTTTGTCCCATTTTGTGAATTATTGGTTGGCGGACCCCAGACCTCACAACCACAAAMGGTAATGGGTTCTATAACTGACCCAAGTATTTTTAGCCAGATCCTAATTGGTATGTCAAATGATATGTTCTTTTTGATGGCATTGAAGGKCCTTCTTGCCTTGTCTCTCAGATCYTTCACAGCTTTGTGGAAGTTACCTGTGGCGGTGATTCTTAGGCCAAGGTATGTATAGTTTTTTTGTGCACTCTAGGGCAACAGTGTCTAGATGGAATTTGTATTTTTGGTCTTGACAGCTGGACCTTTTTTGGAACACCATTATTTTTGTCTTACTGAGATTTACTGTCAGYSCCCAGGTCTGACAGAATCTGTGCAGAAGATCTAGGTGCTGCTGTAGGCCCTCCTTGGTTGGGGACAGAACACCAGATCATCAGCAAACAGTAGACATTTGACTTCAGATTCTAGTAGGGTGAGGCCTGGTGCTGCAGTCTGTTCTAGTGATGATGTTAAAGAGTTTAAGTATAGGCAATTGGAATTTGTGGTCTGTATATTTTCTCATTTCATGTAGGATACCATCAACACCACAGGCCTTTTTGGGTTGGAGGGTTTGTATTTTGTCCTGTAGTTCATTCAATGTAATTGGAGAATCAGGTGGGTTCTGGTAGTCTTTAATAGCTGATTCTAAGATTTGTAATTGATCATGTATATGTTTTTGCTGTTTGTTCTTTGTTATAGAACCAAAAAGATTGGAGCAGTGGTTTATCCACACATCTCCATTTTGGATAGATAACTCTRCTTGTGGTTGTTTGTTTTGTGTGTTCCAATTTTCCCAGAAGTGGTTAGATTCCATGGATTCTTCCATTTCATTGAGCTGATTTCTGACGTGCTGTTCCTTCTTTTTCCGTAGTGTATTTCTGTATTGTTTTGTAGTGAAGGGGTAGACTCAGGTTCTCTGGGCCTCCCTGTTTTTGGTTGGATAGGTTTCTGAATTTCTTTTAGGTTTTTGCATTCTTCATCAAACCGTTTGTCATTGTTGTAAATTTTCTTAGGTTGTCTGCTTGGATTTTAAAAATTTGATAGGGAAGCTGAAAGGTCAAATACAGTACACTGTTTAGGCTTTCTGCTGCCAAGTTTACACCTTCACTATTACAGTGAAATGTTTTGTACAGGAAGTTGTATAAAAGGGATTGAATTGGTTGTTGCCTAATTCTTTTTTGGTAGGTTTCTACACTACTTTCCTTCCATCTTAGAGCATTTCTTAATATTGTGCAGTTATCAGGAATCAAGGTAAGACCGTGTGAAGTAACAATGTTTATTGTAACAGGGGCAGGCAAAGGACAGGTCAAGGCAGGCAGGGGTCGATAAACCAGAGCAGAGGCCAAGGTACAGGACGGCAGGTAGGCTCAGGGTCAGGTCAGACAGAGGTCGGTAATTCAGAGGTGGAGCAAAGGTACAGGACGGCAGGCAGGCTCAGGGTCAGAGACAGGCAGTGGTCAGGCGGGCGGGTACAGGGTCAGGACAGGCAGAGTGGTCAGGCGGGCGGGTACAGGGTCAGGGCAGGAAAAGGTAAAAAACCAGGAGGACCAGGAGGACGAGAAAAAGAGAGACTAGGGAAAAACAGGAGCTGAGACAAACCACACAAACTGGCAACAGACAGACAGAAAACACAGGTATAAATACACAGGGGATAATGGGGAAGATGGGCAACACCCGGAGGAGGGTGGAGACAAGCACAAKGACGGGTGAAACAGATCAGGGCGTGACAGCAGTTCCTTTGGCTTTGATGCATCAGGGTTGAGTATTGCTCTGTTCAGGTAGACTGTGATTTTAACGTGATCTGAGGGGTGTTAGTGGGCTGACTGTGAGCGCTCAGAGACTCTGGGCTGAGGTCAGTGATAAAGTAATCTACAGTACTACTACCAAGGGATGAACTGTAAGTGTACCTACCATAGGAATCTCCTCGAAGCCTACTATTGACTATGTACAGACCCAGCATGCGACAGAGCTGCTTGAGTTGTGACCCATTTTTGGTGGTTGTTTTGTCATAGTTGTGTCTAGGGGGGCATATTTGGGAGGGAATACTGTCACCTCCAAGTAGGCGTTTGTCCCCCTGTGTGCTGAGAGTGTCAGGTTTTTGTCCAGTTCTGGCATTTAGGTCGCCACAGACTAGTACATGTCCCTGGGCCTGGAAATGGTTGATCTCCCCCTCTAGGATGGAGAAGCTGTCATCGTTAAAGTATGGGGATTCTATTGGGAGGCTCCCTTCTCCCTCCTGCTGTCTCTGTCCCCTCTCCTCTCTCTCCCCCTCTCCTCCTGCTGTCTCTGTCCTCCTCTCTCTCTCCCTTCTCCCTCCTGCTGTCTCTGTCCCTCTCTCTCGCTCTCCCTTCTCCCTCCTGCTGTCTCTGTCCCTCTCTCTCTCCCCTCTCCCTCCTGCTGTCTCTGTCCCTCTCTCCCTCTCTCCCTTCTCCCTCCTGCTGTCTCTGTCTCTCTCTCTCCTCCTCTCCCTTCTCCCTCCTGCTGTCTCTGTCCCTCACTCTCTCGTCGCTTCTCCCTCCTGCTGTCTCTGTCCCTCACTCTCTCTCGCTTCTCCTCCTTCTATCTCTGTCCCTCTCTCCTCTCTCTCTCGCTTCTCTCCCTTCTTCTATCTCTGTCCTCTCTCCTCTCTCTCTCCCTCTCCCTCTTCTATCTCGTGCCCTCTCTCACTCTCTCCTATCTCCACCCCTCTCCCCTCTGTCTCTCTTTGTGTCTCTGTCTGTCACATTCACGAACACACTCTACACTTGACATCTAGAGTGTGATTTCTGACAGGTTGCAGGTCCTCCAAAGCTTGTGGTGCGTGTGTGCGTGTGTGCGTGTGTGCGTGTGGCGTGGTGTGCGTGTGGTGCGGTGTGCGTGTGTGCGTGTGTGCGCGTGTGCGTGCTGCGGTGTGCGTGTGTGGTGTTGTTGTGTGTGTGTGTGTGTGTGGTGTGTGTGTGTGTGGTGTGTGTGTGTGGTGTGTGTGTGTGGTGTGTGTGTGTGTGTTTGTGTGTGTGTGTGTTGTGTGTGTGTGTGTGTGTGTGTGTGTGTGTGTGTGGGTGTGTGTGTGTGTGTGTGTGTTGTGTGTGTGTGTGTGTGTGTGTGGTGTGTGTGTTGTGTGTGTGGTTGTGTGTGTGTGTGTGTGTGTGTGTGTTGTGTGTGTTGTGTGTGTGTGTGTGTGTGTGTTGTGTGTGTGTGTGTGTGTGTGTGGTGCTGTGTGTGTGT
>NC_036871.1:33034405-33039510 GCF_002910315.2 Salvelinus sp. IW2-2015 | reverse complement strand
AGATATAGGTAGCACACATGAGGAAATTTTCTCTGTTGAGATCATTTCCTTATTAAATCTAGCCAGATGTAAAATGTTCCTGTTTTGACTAATTTAATAGAGTAGATTAGGTCTGCTCTATATCAAATTAGCATACCCCTGAGTCTCTTCCCTGCTTCACACCTGGTAGTTTGGTGAATGGGACTACCAGCTTCTCTGTAACCTAGAGGGCACCCAGTGGGTCCGTCTCCTCTATACCATGTTTCTTGTAGGATGACATGTCTGTATTTCCAATTTCTTTGATAAGTCTGTGTTTCTACTCTTTAGGACAAAGGCAGATGACCTCAGACCTTGTATATTTCCCCCTACTCCTCACTCTCTTTCTCCCTTCTATCTCTGTCCCCTCTCTCGCTCCTTCTTGCTGACTCTCTCTTCTCCCTTCTCCCTCGCTCTCTTTCTCCCTTCTATCTCTGTCCCCTCTCTCTCCCTTCTCCCTGATTCTCTCTCTCCCTTCTCCCACTCTCTTTCTCCCACTCTCTTTTCTCCCTTCTCCCTCCTGCTGTCTCTGTCCCTCTCTCTCTCTCTCTCCCTTCTCCCTCCTGCTGTCTCTGTACCTCTTCTCTCTCTCCCTTCTCCCTCCTGCTGTCTCTGTCCCTCTCTCTCTCTCTCCCTCTCCCCTCCTGCTGTCTCTGTCCCTCTCTCTCTCTCCTTCTCCCTCCTGCTGTCTCTGTCCCTCTCTTCCCTCTCTCTCCCTCTCCCTCCTGCTGTCTCTGTCCCTCTCTCTCTCTCTCCCTTCTCCCTCCTGCTGTCTCTGTCCCTCTTCTCGCTCTCCCTTCTCCCTCCTGCTGTCTCTGTCCCTCTCTTCTCTCTCCTTCTCCCTCCTGCTGTCTCTGTCCCTCTCTCCCTCTCTTCTCCCCTCTCCCTCCTTTGCTGTCTCTGTCCCTCTCTCTCTCTCCCTTCTTCCCTCCTGCCGTGTCTCTGTCTCTCGTCTCTCTCTCCTAGTGTGTGTTCTCTCTGACAGGAGTTAGCCTGGGGTATCCAAACTTTAGAGGTCAAGTTGAAATATTAAACTACCCTTCCATTGGTAACACATGCAGTTTCCATGGACAGCACAGCACTGTTACAGATAGGACTGCATTAGACACACACACACACCACAGACATTTGGAAGTGGTTTCTTTATTCTCTGTAAGACTTTTTATCACATGCCCAACACATGGAAAACATGAGTAACGTATGTGTGTGTGTGTTTACGTGTTTGTACGTGTTCGTAAGCAAGTGTGTGTGTGTAGGTGTGTGTGGGTCAGACAGAGTGATGGATTTGGACTTGTTTTTTAATCATTGGGATTTTGCAAATGGCCCTGGGCTTGTCCAAGGGACTAATTAGTGCATGTGGCTTCAGCATAATAAATAAGGCAGAAAACACACACAGACACACACACAGACACACACACAGACACACACACACTTTGCTGTATAATGTGTTGACAGCCTGTGTCCCTGTGAGAGCAGAAGGGTGAGAGAACTCCTCAGGCACCACACACACACACACACACACACACACACACACACACACACACACACACACACACACACACACACACACTCCTCCTGAGGTAAACTGGAGAGATTAGCAGCTCATTACCATACTGCAGAGGGGCAAAACCCAGTGGGCAGAGTGTGTGTACATGTGTGTCTACAGTTTACACACCTCTGAGCATTGTCCCCTCATCATCACAACATCTGTTTAATTATTTAGTAAGTGTCCCAGAGTAGTCCATGACGTGAGACGAAGGGAGACGACGGGAGCAAAACATTACGGAATGTTTGTTTTTTTGGCACTAAGACTATAATTTGATTAAACAGTTACAATCTCCCCTCATAAAGCAGCTTCTCCCTCTATCCAATCACAACTAATGGGAAACAGGTTTTCACAGCTGCTCAGAGCTGATCCAATATCATTCTATCCACTGTGACCTCAGAGGGCGTGTCTAACAGCTGTATGTTTACCTGTGGGCTTCAGTGGTTTTTGCTTCGGGTAGAATTTTCCAGTAGGCACAGATCAAGGATCAGATTTTCCTTCCCAAATGCTGAACTTAACAATTAAAAAAACAACTGACCTTTGGTCAGTCGAGGCCAACTATCACTACGCAGTTTAACGTTGAAACTTCAAGAGAAAAACAACCCCTTTTCTCTTCATAATCAGAATCAGCTTTCAGCACCTTGCTGGAGAAGAAAAGAGAATTCATTAAATTCAGCCACTCACCCTGGGCTAAGGAATAGACAGTGTGAGGGAGGAGGGAGGAGAGGGGAGGGGATGGCGAGGGAGAGAGAAGGAGAGAGGAGGTTTTCTAAAGCAGAGGCCCTTGAAGTGAATTGAAGAGAGGGGTTAGTTTAGCAGAAGAGCTCTGTCGAAAAAGAGAGAACTGAACGAACAGAGTGAACACTCCAATGAGGAATAAAGGGATAAAGGAACACTAGACCAGCAAAAGAGAAGAAAAGAGAGAAGTAAAGAGAGAGGTGTTAGAGAGGGTCAGTTTCACCCTATTGCCCCTGTGCTTCCACGCAGTACAAGCCCACACACAGACACACACACAAAACTGGACTTTCTCTTGTAATCCCTGTCCATTCAGTTCTCCTATTGTCCTGAGGTTTTTAATAATCCAGGTTTAATCTGGATAGATGAGTGYCCACTAAAGCGGTTTATCAAATTAGACCCAAATAGCCATTTAGGACTGATGAACAAATCGTTCATTTAATATCTAATTCTCATAATTATAAAGAATGAGAGTACCTGATTGTCAAAATAGTGTTGGGAATCCTGGCTCAGACAATGGGACAAAGCCACGCGGACCAACCAGGTCACCTGTGATACAAGTCAGTATTCTTCGTCCAACCATGTCTGAGGACCTTGGGAGATGACGTGGAAACCCGGCAACAGGGGCAACTGTTAGCGCTTCTACCTTCAAGTAGGTAGTACCTTAAAATCTGCCTCTGATTCCAAAGGTTACAAGTTCAAATCCAGTGATAGGAAGTTGTTTTTTATATTTTTATTTTAAGCCTATCCCAAACCTTAAAGGAAAACTCCGCCCAGAAATGTAATTAGTCCATTGTTGACATACTGTAGTTCCAAAATGTTTTGCTTGTCAGCAATCAAGTTTACACGATATGAAATGTATTCTTTTTGGGGATGATTTCTGTATTTTGAAAGTTACATATCTTGAAAACTTGATTGCTGACAAGCAAAACATTTTGGGACCATGTCAACAATAGACTAATGAAACAAATACCATGAGATTAGATGCAATTTTACTTTAACCATTCTGACTTAATGCCTAACCTTGAGAATGTCTGAGTTAATGCCTGAATTTAACCCTAACCTTAAAATGTCTGAGTTGATGCCTAAAGTTAACCTTAAACACTTCGAAATTTGACGTTTGGGAAACATGGATGAACGTCTAATTCTAACGTGAAACTGTGAGAGCTGGTTGATGAGGACACAAGCATGCACAGACAGACACACACACTTTCCTGCACTCAATGTCAGCATCCATCTCCACCATCCTGTACTGTCAGAGGGAAAGGTAAAGGGAGGGAGAAAGAAAGAAAGAAAGAAAGAAAGAAAGAAAGAAAGAAAGAAAGAAAGAAAGAAAGAAAGAAAGAGAGAGAGAGAGAGAGAGAAGGGGGGAGAGAGAGATAAAGACAGAGAGCGAGACAGAGAGGGAGACACAGAGAGAGAGAGAGAGAGAGAGGTGCTGAGAGAGGTGCCCTTGGAGAGAGGGAAAAAGGGTCCAGGAAAGAGGTGTTCTGCTGTATCTAATGTGACAGGTGGGGTAAGGTGCCTCAGTACACACACACACAATGGCTCTGATGGATGCAGCAGAGGAACAGAGAAACACTCGTTACTGAGATCAAAGGAGAACAGAGAGAGGAAGAGACTCACTGAGGCTCCTTGTAACATGCTGCCAGGCTCCTCTGATACCCCTAACTAGGACCCTGTAACACACATGGGATCCTGTGTGTGTGTGTGTGTGTGTGTGTGTGTGTGTGTGTGTGTGTGGTGGTGGTGGGTGTGCTGTGTGTGGTGGGTGCTGTGTGTGGTGTGACTCGTGTCGTGTGTGTGTGTGTCGTGTGTGTGGTGGTGTGTGTGGTGTGTGAAGAGAGAGAGAGAGAGAGAGAGAGAGAGAGAGGAGGAGAGAGAGAGAGAGAGAAGAGGAGGAGGGGAGAGAGAAGAGAGAGAAGAAGAGAGCGAGAGAGGAAACAGAGAGAGAGAGAGAGAAACAGTCAGAGAAGAGAGAGAGAAAACAGAGAGGAGAGAGGAGAAACACAGAGCACGAGAAACAGAGAGAGAGAGGGGAGAGAAACAAGAGAGAAAACAGAGAGCGAGAGAGGGAGAGAAACAGAGAGAGAAGGGTTAGAGAAAGAAAGACAGAGGGATTTAGAAAAATACAGCTCTAGACGAATCCACATGAAATACACATGGCGACACACACCAGAGGAAGAGCAATTGTATAAAACCAATTGGTTTAAAACAATGAACAGCCCATGCTTTTCCCTCCTCGGTTGTTGCCATCTAGTGTTTAACCAATTAGCTGGCCTGCCCCTCTTGTATCCTGTATCATCACTGGGAAGGCAAGCTTTTTCACTGAAAGTATATTGTTTAATTTTCATTGTATGAAATCCTTATTTAATCATAATTCTGATGGAATCTTATCAACTCTATTGGAATCGTTATCAAACATTGTCTGTGAATAAGCACATTAAAAACATGGAGTTACAAAGAAAACTATGGAATCTTATAAACATTCTATGGATCATTAATCAACATTTGCGAATCTTATCAATGCATTTAGTGGGTAATCTTATCACTGTTCTATAGCCATCGTCACTAGTGGGATCTTATCAACATTCTATGGAGATCATTTATCAGAACCATGAGTCTTATCTTCTCACCTGTCTGCACAAGGCAAGAAAGGTCTCATATCGGACAACAGAAAATGCTCTATTCATGCGCTCTCTCTCAACATACCCAGACACACGACACAACAGACAGCGACAGGACAGGTGGTACCTAACGCGAGGAACGGACAGTCGATGACACACTGACACACGACGAGTTCGCACAG
>NC_036871.1:33030792-33034380 GCF_002910315.2 Salvelinus sp. IW2-2015 | reverse complement strand
TCGAGAAACAGAGACGAAAGAGAAACAGAGAGAGACGAGGGAGAAAGCCAGGACGAGAAACAGAGAGAGGAGAGAAACAGAAGAGAGAAACAGAGAGTAGGAGAGAAAGAGAGTTAAGGACAGGCAAGGGATTAGAAACACATGACAGCTCTACAGAGAATCCACAGCTGAAATACACAATGCGGCACACACACAAGAGGTAAGAGCAATATGTATAAAACGCAATTGGTAAAATAGCAATGAACAGACCATGGTTTTCCCTCCTCGTTGTTGCATCTAGTGTTTTATCCAACTTAGCTGGCCTCCCCCTCTTGTATCCTGTATCATCCTGGGAAAGCAAGCTTTTTCCACTGAAAGTATATTGTTTAATTTTCATTGTATGAAATCTTATTTATACAATTCTATGGAATCTTCGATCAACATTTCATGGAATCTTATCAACATTCGAAAAAAAAAACAAAAAAAACTATGGGAATCTATCAACATTCTATGCGAGTCTTATCAACAGTCTTGCGAATCTTATCAACCATTATGATGGGAATTCTTATCAAACATTTTTCCTCTATAACTATTTCTATGGAATCTTATCAACATTCTCATGGAAATCATTTATCAACATTCTATGGATCTTATCAACATTCTACGTCTGCACAAAGGAAAAAAGATTCATATCCTCAGACAGAACATTCTCTATCTATCGCCTCTCTCTACATACACAGGACACAAAGACCACCACAGGACACACAGACCACACAGACACACAACACACAGACACACATACACACAGACACCACGACACACGACACACAGGACACACAGACACACATGGACACACACAACACCACAGACACACACAGACACACTACAGAACAACACAAGACACACACAGACACACACAGACACCACACAGACACCACAGGACACACACAGACACACAGGACACACAGACACACAGACACACAGGACACACAGACACACAGACACACACGAACACACAGGACACACAGGACACACACAGACACACAGACACACCACAGACACACACAGACACACAGGTACACACACAGACACACAGACACCACAGACACCACACAGGACACACACAGACCACACAGACACACACAAGACACACAGACACAACACAGACACACACCAGACACAACAGACACACACAGACACCACAGGACACACAGACACACACAGACACACAGACACACAAACAGACAACACACACAGCACAACACACAGACAAATGTCAGAATCTTTCTGTCGTCCACTAAAACGGTTCCTTCTTCGCTCAAATGTCTCACCTTCAGTTTCAAAAATGCACTCTTCACCTCTATTGGCGTACTGACCTAGGCCTGTGTGTGCACATTTTGTGTGTATATGGCGTTTTTGTGTGTGTGTGTGTGTGTGTGTGTGTGTGTGTGTGTGTGTGTGTGTGTTGTGTGCTGTGTGTGCTGTGTGTGTGGTGTGTGTGTGTGTGTGTTGTGTGTGTGTGCTGTGTGTGTGTTGTGTGTTGTGTGTGTGTGTGCTGTGTGTGTGTGTGTGTGTGTGTGTGTGTTGTGTGTCTGCGGTGCAAAACAGAGTTATCTGCATGATTGATTCCCAGGTCAGACATAAGAAAACCCACCAGGCATTCACATGTGCAGTAATGCATATCGTTTCCTCCACCTGTGGACACTCTGGGTTGAGAGAACATTAGCCCACTAACAACCTGTTTGTTTATATGAGGAGCAGGCAATCACACACAACACACACAATCACACACACCAACACACACACACACACACACACACACACACACACACACACACACACACACACACACCACAACACACACACACACACACACACACACACACACACACACACACCCGACACACCACACACACACACCACACCACTACTACACAACACACACACACACAGATAACACACACACACACACCACACACACACACCTACACACACACACCACACACACACACACCACACACACACACACACACACACACACACATATACACACACACACACACATATACACACACATATACACACACATATACACACACATACATATACACACACAAACACATACATGAATGCCTGTCGTGTTGCATTTCCATCACTTGCTGCTTTAGGGTGGTGAAATGCAATAACACACACACACAAACACACACACAATATGCAGTGTGAAATTGGGTCAGCAGTGGAGAGTAGGCTTTAATGCCGAGCACATACGCTCCCTGAAACACATCTGCATATTCATGTGGGTGGCTATCAAAAGGACACACATACGCAGAGACACGCGCGAGCGCACACTCACATAAGCAACGTAGGCACACACACTTACACAACCAGTCATATACACATGCACACAAGTTACTGTCAGGAGCAGAATGTTTACCTGTAATGAATCTACTTGTTTTTCAAAACACTGGATGCCTTCAGAGCAGTGGAGGTTGGTGCCGTTTAAGATGAGGGAGGACAATATTTTTTTTCATGAGCATGGCCTTATTTCTATTACAGCATAGTGGATGACTGTCATTTGTATTCCATTCACCCAGCTCAATGTAACATGGATAGGTTTGGGCTACTACATGATACTAACATTTTCCCTATACCCATCACGAGGTTGCTACAACCTAGCCCATGAATGAAAGTTTACAACAAGTTTACAACATAGGTGCAACATAGAATTTTTAATAATCATGGTGAACGACAGTGGCACATTCAGTACCACCTTGCACACTCTTGACTGCATGTATCTAATCTAGGGTGTAATCATTAGTCCGACAGCTGCAAATGTGAGTTTCTATTGGACAAGTTCAGGTATGTTTATCCCTGTTTCCTTCCATTTGCTTCTGTTTAAGAAACGTTTTTCAACAGAAACAGCGAAATGAATACACCCCTGATCACACACAAACACCGTTGACTTTCATAGCAGCCACATAAACACAGCATAATCACTTTGCTCGTTGTATATATAATTCCTTATCTCATCTATCTACCCTCTCTCCTCCTCTCATCTTTTCCCTTCGCGTGTAGACTTCAGCTGTCTGTGACCAGGCAAAAAAACATTCCAAGCCAAACCTTCATATCATGACCGCTAACTGCTACACACAGCCAACATCGTTGTCACGTCATAGTCAACATAGCTACTAGAACTAATACGTTAGTGAATCTACTACAATCATGCAGTACAGTGTACAATCAAAAAGCAATTAAGCAGTTACACCTGTGGGCCCCGGTGGCAATAAATTAATCAAACCAAAAGTTTACCTTGGAAGAGTTCCAGTATTGGATAGCCATAGCCAGCTAGCTAACATAGCATCCCTCTCTGTTTGAGCCAGGTGTTTGACTAGGCTAAACTAGCTAGCTGCATTCACTAGCTAAGTATGTGAAAGTGAAAAAATTGGAAATATAGCTAGCTCTCTGTTTCACTTCTCCTTCATTTTTGAAGAAATTAATTTGTTCAAAACTGTTCAACTATTGTCTTTCTCTCTCTTTAAGTCAACTACTCACCACATTTTATACACTGCAGTGCTAGCTAGCTGTAGCTTATGCTTTCAGTACTAGATT
>NC_036871.1:33022361-33024349 GCF_002910315.2 Salvelinus sp. IW2-2015 | reverse complement strand
TACATGCACACACATATGCAGAAAGTGATGCATGCCCACACACACATACCACACATACACACACACACAACACACAACAACACAACACACACACACACACACAACCACACACACACACACACACACACACACACACACACACACCACACACAACACACACAACACACACCACACACACACACACACACAACACACACAATCACACACACACACACATCACCGTCTGACAGCAGTTGCAGGCTCATCAGAGGAGGAAGTGTGTGTGTCTTTGTGCATGTACATGTGTGTTTGTGTGTGTGTCTGTGTGTCTGTCTGTGTGCGTGTGCGTAGACATTATTTTTCTCCTTTTCATTCCGTTTTTCTTTCATCCTCTCAGTTCACCTTCAAAACTGTGATGAACATGTGAATGTGATTTGAGTGACAGCTGTTTGAAGGGGAGTGTACAAAGTGTATGTGTGTATGTGTGTGCAGTCAGGTTGTTCAAGATTGACGTCTAAATTGGACTTCTATCTATGTACTGAGGACATCGGGAAATGCCTTAATAAAAGGCCACTAGGGGGCAACAGGGAGCGCTATTACCTTCAAGTAGGCTTGGTTTTTGCTAGGGCATTGTGGGTGGATGTAATCCCATGACTCTGGATCAGAAGGTTGCTTGTCTGATCCCAGTTGTGGAAACTCATTTCAGAATTTGGGTTTTAACCCTATCCCAAACCTTAACCCTTACCTTAACCATTTGGAATGAGTGTCTAAACGTAACTTTTTAACTCTATCTCAAACCTTAACCGTTATCTTAACCATTCGGAATGAGAGCCTAAACTTAACCATTAACTTCGAAATTTGACTTTTGGATAAATGTATCGATACAGACTAGCAGGAGCAACAAAAACACTTTGAAATGTGACGTTTGGAGAACCTGGATAAACGTCTAATTCTGCAGTGAGACTGTGAGAGCTTGTTGTGTATGTGTCACCATATCCTTTGTGTGAGTGATGATAACTGTGTTGACAACTGTTGGCTATTGTTCCTGTAGACACTGGGGCATCTGCTGTTTGCTCTCTGTGTCACCATTGTGTCACCAGTGTCATACTCTGATCCTCATACCTCTCGTCCCATACACACGCTTCAGTCATAAAAACAGAATAGAACCAGAATGAGAATTTCCATTCTACTCATTCTAATTCTATGTATGAAAGAAGAAAATGTATTCCAGGTGATTTATCCTTCAGTGTTAATCTTCCCTCTCCCTTTCTCCAGGTGACAGTGTTTAAGGAATAATATACCAACTGATGATACTCTCCAATAAAACTAAATACAACAAACTCAGAGTGAAGTGCAACAGCAACGTTTCAGTAAAACCACCAAGTAAAGACAATTTCAGATAGGCCTCAACTATAATTACATCATTCCATCCAGAGGTAACAGACTGAGGAAGGGAGAGAGCGAGAAAGAGAGAAATAGAGAGAGACGGAGAGAGAGAAATAGAGAGACGGAGAGTAAAATAAATAAAGAGAGATGGAGAGAGAAATAGAGAGAGACGGAGAGAAAGAGAAATAGAGAGAGAGAGAGACAGAGAGAGAGAGACAGAGAGAGACAGAGAGAGAGAGACGGAGAGAGAGTGTGGGAGAGAGAGAGCGAGAGAGAGAGAAATAGAGAGATGGAGAGATAGAAAGAGAAAAAGAGAGAGAGGGCTCCCTGAGGATAAGCATGTCAAACCTTCTAGTTGGCGTTTCTGACTTTTTCTCCGACGAACGAACAACCATTTTCTCGTACGAAGCGTTTTTCTGCTTATTTGCAGAAAGTGGGTGGAAATTGGATTTTGTGCAAACGTGAGAAACAGTGAGAGGGTAACAAAGGAAACAGAGCCAGTGAGCAGATTGTTATGAAGCCCCATGGGGGTAAGGGAGGGCAGACTTTTGAAGAGAGAGACAGTGGGTTGACTAGATTGGAGAGAAAGAACATGTGTGTGTGTGTGTGTGTGTGTGTGTGTG
>NC_036871.1:32996207-33022267 GCF_002910315.2 Salvelinus sp. IW2-2015 | reverse complement strand
AGAGAGAGAGAATATCCAATCAACATGTGCACATGAATAATAATTGTGGCCAGACTCCCTGCAAACGTAAGGCATGCATGTTTTGTTTCTGTAGTTAGAGACACAGAACCATTTAAGGACCAGTGGAATAGCACTTCGACACAGTGAACCACTTAGGCTTTGAATTACAGACCACAATTTAAAAAGATTTTATAACACAAGAAGCAATTATAAAAAATGAAAGAACATTTATTGTATAAATAATTCATCTTTACATGACACATTTTATTAGTCTTTTAGGATGCACACAGAAAATCAAAATATCCTCTATCTTTGTAATTGGATCTCTACGGATTTGATGATAGTTAAAGTAGATTAGACAACTGGAGTGTGGTGTGTGTGGTGTGTGTGTGTGTGTGTGTGTGGTGTGTGTGTGTGTGTGTGTGTGTGTGTGTGTGTGTGTGTGTGTGTGGTGTGTGTGTGTGTGTGTGTGTGTTGTGTGTGTGTGTGTGTGTGTGGTGGTGTTTGTGTGTGTGCGCGCCGTGCTTGTCCCCTGTGAGTGGTTGTGCAGTAAATGGGGTCTCGGCTTAGCAGTGAATGAGAGGGACACAATGAGTGTGGGGTGTGGGATCCGAGCAGACGTGTTTTTTAAGCAAGGAGATCAAAGAGACATTAGTATTCTGAAATAAATCACAACGGCCTCACTGTGAGAGCCCAAAACCCACCCCACACACACCACACACAACACACAGCAGCACAACCACACACCACACAACACACACACACACAAACAACCACAACACAACACACCACACACCACACACACACACACACACACACACACACACACACACACACACACACACACACACACACACACACACACACACACAAACACACACACACACACAGACCGTGGTAACACACACACAGACCGTGGTTAGATAGATCTCCAGGAGTCTTGGCGACCAGTAAAAATCGTCCTTTCAGTCAGCTGCCGAGAGACTAGTGCAGGCTGACATTAGGTACGCCTCTGGCGTTTGCTATGATGATGGCGCCACCTCATGGAGGAAAACTCTCACACACACATGTGAGTTTTCCAACGGCTCAGGTTGTCACTAGTCTAGTTGAGTGAATTTAAAACTAGGCAATCGGTGAAATGTATATTCCAGGATATGTGTTTTCCTTTTACCACTTGATTTTGTAGATTGTTTTATTCCGAGTTTTTTAGGGAAAAGGGTTGTCAGAAGCGGGATTCGAACCCACGCCTCCATTCAGAGACCAGAATACCCCTTTTTCAGGAAGGATTTACACCTTGAGTCTGGCGCCTTCGACCGCTCGACAATCCTGACAACTATACTTGGCTCGCTCTTATATGTTTTTGACTGTTTAGCAACCTAAAGTCTGAACTGTAGGTAGGCCATTACTTATGTGTGGCCTAAACCTATAGTTATTGATGCATATCAACGAAGAGTTGAGCGCTCGTATAAGAACTGGCACAAAGTGGGCTACTGCCTCCTCAAACTGCGGGACGGTTTACACTCTTTGACCAATACTGAGACGAGATCCTTCCACGGTAATCTAGTCACTAGGAACCCGGGTCTGTGGTGGCCGTGTCAGAGTGGGTGCAGAACAATGATGTGAATAAACCCTGGATGACTGACAGGGGCCGCTGTATTGAAGACACCGCGCAGCCATCATGGTACTCCTCCTCAATCGTAAAACAGATTTTGGAAGCTATAGAAATGCATTAATGTCTACATTCGTTTTTGACAAGTTTATTCTATTACAGACACTTTAATGCATACGTTTAAATTATATTATGTGAGCTAAACATACAAATCAAAAAATGTAATGAAAATATAAAAACATTTTCCTTATTTAAATGAGCATGAGCTTAGCTAGCCAACATCACCATGACATTGCCCACAAGTGTAATCGGGGATTTCAATTGGAAAAGCAGTTTTTGCCGATCTTCATACGGTACTGTCTTTGGTGTAATCAATGGGCGAGTTCGTTTTGCATTACCCGGTGTTCTGGGAGGGTGGAGATTTCACTTTAGGACCAATGAAACAGAGGAGGCTGGTGGGGGAAGCTATAGGAGGACAGGCTCATCGTAATGGCTGGAATGGAATAAATGGAACGATATCAATCACATCAAACATGGAATCCAACATGTTTGACTCCGTTCCATGTACTCCATTCCAGCCTATATAATGAGCCCGTCCTGCTATAGCTCCTCCCACCAGGCAACTAGGCAGCCTCCTCCTCTGAGGGGCGGCAGGTAACCTAGCGGTTAAGAGCATTGGGCCAGTAACCAAAAGGTTGATGGTTTGAATGCCCAAGCCTGCAAATTGGAAAAATATTTTTTTCTGCCATTGAGCAAGGCAGTTAACCCCCAACAATAACTGTTCCCCAGGCACCAATGACCTGGATGTCAATTTAGGCAGCCCCCCACACCTCTCTGATTCAGAGGGGTTGAAAGCATTCAGTTGTGCAACTGACTAGGTATCCCCTTTCCCTTCCCTTACTAATGGAATTGTCTAAAACAGGGCTGCCCAACCCTCTTCCTGGAGATCTACCTTCCTGTGGGTTTTCATCCCAACCCTCTTCCTGGAGATCTACCATCCTGTGGGTTTTCATCCCAACCCTCTTCCTGGAGATCTACCATCCTGTGGGTTTTCAGTCCAACCCTCTTCCTGGAGATCTACCATCCTGTGGGTATCATAGTCGAAGCGACACGCGCGCTTCTTCATAGTCATCAGACGTGAATGCAATCCGATGAGGTTATTCAAAGGATCAAACTCTCGCATTGCTGTGAGATCATACGCAAGTCCTGTAGTGTGCTGTCGTATCAAGCACCGAGAGTGGACTACTGTGCTAGAGGATATAGCGAATTTCAACCCAGACACTTGTATGGTTCACAGGTTGACAGAGCCCTTGTCGTCCTCGAAGACTCCACAAGTATCAGCTGTGGGTTTTCAGTGTGTCATAACCTTCTTCTTCCTGAGATCTACCATCCTGCGGTATACAAGTCCCAACTCGTCATCCTCGAGAACGATCCTAGGTCCGAAATCCCGAGTCGCTTCTAGTCCACTCCACTACTTACGCTATACCGTAGATGGAAACTGACCAAAGTCTCATCCCTGCATGCTCTGTGGAAGTTCAGGCCGACCTTCTCTCACTGGGGCATAATCAACACTAAACGAATAAATGTAGATTCCAGTCCAAACGAGCCATCACCCACGTCGCACATTCGGCCAAAGTCTTCCAGACCCCTGACTTTCCACATTTATTCGTTACAGCGCCTACTTACAATTGGATTAGTATCCACACTCCCCACCATCCCCCCATCAATCACACACAAACCCCCCACCTAATACCTAAAGCAAGCAACCCACACGCGCTTTCTAGTCCATTTTGCAAACTTAAAAAACCTGAAAATACCTTATTCCATAACTATTCCAGCCTCTATCCCCTACGACGCACTTACGATTCGTATTCGTTTCCAAGTCCAAAACCTCTCCTGAGAAATTAACCTATGCGCAAGACTTTAGGTGAGTTCTCTTCGTCAGTCACACCAATACTTCTTCGCGGAGAATCACGTCTTTGCATTGCGGTTTTGCGAGATTTGCTTACAGAACTTGATGGAGTCCAACCTGTCCGTAAAAGTTCAATTGATTGGTCATCGATTTGGAACAGTGCCAGAACACACACTGCCTTCTGTAAACGTCCCACAGTTTGACAGTGATGTAGAAGCAAAAACAAACAGCTCCATGATGGTCGCATGGAAGGGAAAAATAGCGCCCCTAACTCGTGTGAGGAGCTTCCTTGCACGTACGGACAAGACCCACCCAGGCACAAGCACTCGTGAGGAGAAAGTGAGCCCAACTAAAACATCCTGTCGTGCCACAGATCCAAACCTTATGTAAAACACAAGCTCGAACTTATGACTAAATCTACAAGCTGCTCAAGCAGACCAACCCTCAATCCATACTGCTGTAAAATCGACAGCGTATAAGTAGGAGCGGTGAATTAGGATACCATAGCAACGTACAGCTTAGAATCGTCACCGAACGAAAGGCTTTGACAGAGCCACTGTTCCTAAGAGAGAGGTAAAGCGGCCCCACGCCGGATCAGTCAGCTGAGGACGGATGAAGCGCACAAGAGAACATACTCGCCCCATAGTAGTCTGCTTAGCGCGGTACAGCGGCAGCCCACTCAAGAACTTCCCTCCTCCGCTGTGCACACACACGGCATGAACGCCCACTCAACCCAGCTATAGAGCAGCCACACACACATCCCATACACCGCACACCACCATTCTCTATACAACTCACGATAACCTCACATCACGACCCTCACACACTACTCACTACTTCTTCTCAAACACGCACACTCAAACTGAGCACTGCTCTAATCCCTTCACACGCGAATCCAATACACACTCACACTAGTCTCTCACAACGCAGCTCACATAACATAACTCCTTATCTCTTAACATGACTACTGTCTCATACCACCTCACTTCTCTTATTCTCTCACACAACACCCATCAAATACGACACAGGACAAATCTACTAGTACCAACCCACTCAATAATCTCTCAACAAGAAACTCATACATACCACACAGCACAACTTCGACGACTACAAGCTCGTCATATCTCCCAAACCACACTACTCTCTAGACAGCGACACCAACACCTACACACACACACTCCTCTATCTAATCGATATAATCAATCACTCTCATACTAACACACTCTCACCATAACATCACTCTTATCCAGTTCTGAACACGAGCGACATTTCGTGACAGATATCTATACACACACCATCATACACTAGCACTCTCGGTGATTTCCATTAATAACACAAGCTAACACACACACACATTCACCACACACACCAACATCACCAACACAACACACAGACTACATCACCACGTCTATCAACCAAACAACACATAACATCAACGAGCACATCAGCGAGACACAGTCGACACTATAGGACATCTACTTTGTTGCCCCACACACACACACACCACACACACACACACACACACCACCAACACACCACGCACCCCACAACACTGTTTTGACTGGTATTGGGCCAGAATGTGTAATCGAAGGTGTTAGTAATGTGTTATGACCTGTGTACATCTCCCTCTCAGCGTTATCAGAATAGGAACGACTATGCAATCCTGTGAAATCGCAGTTAACTGAGACGCTACACCAATCCAGCCGTGAAGAAGCGATACGGAGGCAGTCCACACGGGCAAGAATCACACACCTATACTGGCCAGTACATCAGGAGCGTGAGAATGGAGGAGGCTTGTAAGGAGGGCAACACCGCAGGCAGGACCGCCCTGTGCTGCCATGTACCTTTGCTAGCAAGAGGAGCACTGCAGAGCCTGCAAGACTAAGGACGCATTCCACGCAGGCCACAAATGTGCGTCTGGAACGCCGTGAGACTGTTCTGCTTGCCTGCAACTCCCCAGCATGACCGAAGATTTGGCGGGGGTCAGTCATGGTGGGTGGGGTGGCATTTCTTTGGTGGTGGGTGAACCTCACACAAGCCCTCCATGTGCTCGCCAGAGGTAGCTCCTGACTGCCATTAGGTACCTACAGATGAGATATCCTCAGACCCCTTGTGAGATCCGCTATGATCTGCTGACACATGCACATTTGTGGCTGCTGGAGGTCATTTTCGCAGGGTTCTGGCAGTGCTCCTCTCCTTGCACAAAGGCGGAGGTAGTGGTCGCTGCTGCTGGGTGTTGCCCTCCTACCGGCTCCTCCACGTCTCCTGATTACTTGCCTGTCTCCTGGTAGTGCCTCCATGCTCTGGACCACTACGCTGACAGACACAGCAAACTCTTGCCACAGCTCGACATGATGTGCCATCCTGGATGAGCTGCACTACCTGACCGGTAGTGTGGTTGTAGACTCCGTCTCATGCTACACAAGGTGAGAGGCACCGCCAGCATTTCAAAAGTGACCCACATCAGCCAGCGAAGCATAGGAACTAGAAGTGTCTGTGGTCACCACCTGCAGACCACTCCTTTATGGGGGTTTTGCTAATTCTATAATTTCCACCTTTTGTCTATTCACCTTTGCACAACAGCATGTGAAATTTATTGTCAATCAGTGTTGCTTCCTAAGTGGACAGTTTGATTTCACAGAAGTGTGATTGACTTGGAGTTACATTGTGTTGTTTAAGTGTTCCCTTTATTTTTTTGAGCAGTGTATATATACACATTTACAACAGTGGGGTCAGGGTTAGAGTCCGTTGGGAAATYTCCATAGGGGGAGCAGCAGGGGGGGAAGTGAGAAGTGAGTGAAAGGATAAAAAATATATACTATATACATATTTATGCTGTAACAAAGATTCATGTCCATTGGGGTGTGGGGGCACGGTAAATGTTTGTTGGAGAGGAGGTGGGGCAGTCTGACTGTTTTTGCCATGATGCCACTGTACTGCCGTGATGCACCTATACTGCCCACGTCTGAGTAATGGAAGCGGAGAGAACAGGCCATGGCTTGGGTGGCTGGGGTCCCTGATGATCTTCTTGGCCTTCCTGCGACACCTGGTGTTGTAGGTGTCCTGGAGGGCAGGCAGTGTGCACCCAATGGTGCTTTCGGCTGAGTGCATCACCCTCTGTAGCACCTTGCGGTCCGCGGCGGTGGAGTTACTATACCAGGCTGTGATGCAGCCTGACAGTATGCTCTCGATGGTGCTCCTGTAGAAKACCGTAATGACCCTCTGGGACTTGACGAATTTCTTCAGCATCCTAAGGTTGAAGAGTCACTGACATGCCTTCATCACCACGGTGTCCGTGTGGTTTGACCATTTCAGCTTCTCAGTGTATGTAATTAAATGTTTCTAAAAACTTTTTATATTGATATTGGAGCCTTGAGAACAACGGAAATATACTATTTAAACATTCTACACCCTTTATATGGCCATTCAACCCCTATACCCATTATTTGCATAATGGACAAAACATGCTGCATGTCAATATGATGCAGTGGTAGCCTACAGAAAGACTGCATGTAAGGTAATAAACATAATAGCATGGTAGTGTCACGCCCTGACCTTAGAGAGCCTTTTTATGTCTCTATTTGGTTTGGTCAGGGTGTGATTTGGGGTTGGCATTCTATGTTCTTTATTTCTATGATTTGTGATTCTATGTTTTGGCCGGGTATGGTTCTCAATCAGGGACAACTGTCTATCGTTGTCTCTGATTGGGAATCATACTTAGGCAGCCTTTTTTTCCACTTTAGGTTGTGGGATGTTGTTTTTGTTAGCTCTAGTGAGCCTTCAAGACGTTACGTTCGTTGTGCTTTTGTTGTTTTGTTTGGTGTTCAGTTTTTAATAAAGAAGCATGAACACGTACCACGCTGCACCTTGGTCTCATCCTTCCAACAAGCGTTACAGGTAGACTATATAAACAGCATGTAAGCTATGATGATATACACATAGGCATATATGTATTTTAATCTGTAGTTACACCTAGCCTATTATAGGCCTATAATAAACTCCTCTATGAAGATGTGCTTATTATCACATATAGCCTTATATTGAGTAGCTTATTTGAAGGTCAGTCGGCTATATAATAAGCTATAGACTTATAAGTTGTTGCCTGTTTCAAATGGTAACAGGAGCCCTGCGCGGCCTTAACAGTGCAACACCGTATCAGCCCCTTCAAAACGCTCTGATTCTTCATGACACCCCTCACGCAGGTCCACTGATGACATATTCTAAGTATTTGCTTTTCAAAATGCAATATTCCCATCARTTTTTATGATTGTTTTCTCATTACTCACAAGAAAATCACTAGGCCTACTAAAGTTGTTCAGACCAATCCACTGTTTATAACTAATAGATAGTCTCACTGCTCATAATCTATATCAATCAGCATTGTGCCAGGTGCCGGCTATAGTTTGTGAACTGTAAAATTCTCTTTTTTTATACGATGAATATATCAATAGACATCAATTAGTGTTGGTATAACAACTATCAAATCATATGCTGCTGTAAATAGGCATACGTTATTGTCCATCAGCCAGTAAGTTTCAATAGGACAAATGGAAAGAGCCCATATGTCCTACCATTTGAAATTATGGTGTAGGATACAATGCACTGCTGAAATATATGGGTTGGGCAACAGTACATTSCACTCAATATCAGATTTTCATTGATACACCGTTAACTGATTTAAAGTCAAACATAAAAGCGAGTGATAGGCTGTTAGATTTGGAAAGTGACACTTTAGAAACGTGATGTTGTACTTACAATGTTGCAAGGGGCAGCAATGACTTACAGCATGCTGCACCAACACTTTTTATTACTTCAAAGGAATTCATTCATACTATGTAATCGATTGAAACACACAGAGAGCTGTTAGTGGTTAATGCTTTTATTTATTTATTTATTTATTTTTACAGTCACATTGAGACCAAGGACTCTTTTGCAACTCACAATTACACAAAAATCACAATCACAGCTGCATAGAAAATACTCCAATATATTTTATATAAAACAATCATGAAGAACAACCACATTCCTCAGTAAAGAGGTCCTCAACCAACATTCTGAGTTGCTAATGATGTCGCCATCCTCTAGGACCGGAAGAAACGGAGTCGAGGAGGTGAGGGACTATGGCAACAAATGCACTGAAATGACACATTCCTTCTCCACTAGCACATCATCAGGCAAATGACATTCCCCTGGATGGGTTCAGAAGGTGAGGGGTCAGGGGTCAACGTCGGAAGACCAGGCTGCTCCCGAGGGAGGTGGTGGCTGCTTTCTCCCTCCTGCGGGAGAGAGCGAGACAGAGAGAAAGAGGTAGGGGTGGTGTATGATTTCAGAAAGCATAGCAGTTGTCATCTGAGCTCTCAGCAATAGGACTTCTATCTTCATCTGAGTTTTAATCTACATCAGAGTCATCAAAAATAGCCCTTTCTCCCAGAATCAGCTTGTGGTAGGTGTTCCTGGTGTCTTGTGTCAGTTCATTCAATCTTCTCTTCAGGAGGCAGAGAAGGCCATTCCTCCCTCCCTCCGACATCTCCACTGCATTGCCTAAAAGTCATATGTAAAACAGCAAATTATTTACAATTCCACAATAGTGTGGAGGGTATTTGCAAATGAAGACAAAAAGTTAATTCCAAAAATAGTGTAAACCTCAACTTACTCTGATATTGCAGCTGTAGGGACAGTGCCTCTAGAGTTCCTGCTGCTCTTTGTAGGCTCCCCCAGTGCTTCTTCATCTCCTGCACCAGGATCCTCTCTTCCTCCTGCAGTCTGTCCACCAACATCAGTCTGCCCAGATTGCCTTTTGGATGACAAAATGGCTGTTGCCTCACAGAGGTATATAACAGAATGATTGCAGCCTACGCTGAAGGTAAAAGTGAAATCACAATAGATACCTTCTGCAATCATATACTTACTGGTGCCAAGTCTCTCCCATGGCCACAAAGTTGTCAGTATTGAGCAGCCACTGTGGGGAGCCTAAACTCTGCCTGCTGCTTGTGAAGTTGAACAATGTCAGCTGTCAAGGCTGCCTTGTCCTCTACAATTTCTCAGAATCTGATACCTCCTCTTGTTACCGTCTGAATAAAAAGGGGTGTTTAGACAGACTGTAAATTCAGATATATTACATGACTATAAACAAAGAGAGTACAAAGCAAGCAACTCATTTCTAAAGCATTTGTTGTCATGCAGTTATAACATTATACAAGGCATGCAGAMTTGTGGCTCATAAGATAATCTGCTGTTTATGGTCATACAATTTCTCAGTTTCTTATGGCTGGGATCCCGTTAACGGGATCGATATGACAACAGCCAGTGAAAGTGCAGGGCGCCAAATTCAAAACAACAGAAATCTCATAATTAAAATTCCTATTTTACACCATTTTAAATATAAACTTGTTGTTAATCCCACCACAGTGTCCGATTTCAAAAAGGCTTTACGACGAAAGCACATCAAACGATTATGTTAGGTCAGCACCTAGTCACAGAAAAATACAGCCATTTTTCCAGGCAAAGAGAGGAGTCACAAAAAGCAGAAATAGAAAGAAAATTAATCACTAACCTTTGATGATCTTCATCAGATGACACTCATAGGACTTCATGTTACACAATACATGTATGTTTTGTTCGATAAAGTTCATATCTATATCCAAAAATCGGAGTTTACATTGGCGCGTTACGTTCAGTAGTTCCAAAACATCCGGTAATTTTGCAAAGAGCCACATCAATTTACAGAAATACTCATAATAAACATTGATAAAAGATACAACTATTATGCATGGAATTATAGATACACTTCTCCTTAATGCAATTGCTGTGTCAGATTTCAAAAYAGCTTTACCGAAAAAGCACACTATGCAATAATCTGAGTACAGCGATCAGACAACAAATCAAGCCATACAGATATCCGCCATGTTGTGGAGTCAACAAAGTCAGAAATAYTATTATAAATATTCACTTACCTTTGATGATCTTTATCAGAATGCACTCCCAGGAATCCCAGTTCCACAAATGTTTGATTTATTCGATAAAGTCCATAATTTATGTCCAAATACCTCCTTTTTGTTCGCGCGTTTAGCTCAGTAATCCAAATTCATGACGCGCGAGCAGACAAAGTCAAAAAGTTCCGTTACAGTCCGGAGAAACATGTCAAACGATGTATAGAATCAATCTAGTATTTCCTCTGTTTCACACTGAGGTAAAGCCCTGTCTGCCCCATTTTCCCTGTTTCCCCTGTTTTCCCTGTCTTTCCTGTTTGCCCTGTCTGACTATCCTGAAGTGTGGCTGTCAAACGCAGGGCATGACAAACATGACTCCACTGACATCAATGCAATTATGAAGTTGAAAGACAGAGAAACATTAACTTTTCTACCTGTTGGATTCTGGCTTGAAATACACTTATTCCTGTCATCATATTATGTACTGATTACTTTACATGTATAAGAAATGTACATGTTAGGGGTCAGTAAAGTGTTAATAGGAACTTGGTGTATGGAAAGTTACTGAGTGAGACAAGGGGAAGTGCAGAAAGTTCATATTCTGTTCAAGCATGTTGTTGCTGAATATTAATATTTCTAAGGAAGGATGCAATCTAGTTTCAGTTCCTGATAAGGAAGGCCAGTTTCTGTGGAACTAGGACAATGAGGGATGTGGAACTCAACTCAAGATAAGGCCAACAGTTGAAGAGAGAAGACACTGCTGGGAGGGGGGCCATAGGGGCCCACCCCAAAGACCATTCTACTACAGTCCTATCCCATACACACACACACACACACACACACAACACACACACACACACACACACACACACACACACACACACACACACACACACACACACACACACACACACACACACACACACACACACACCACACACACACACACACACACACAGCCAACACACACACACACACACACACACACTTCCACGCCCATGAAGGTCCTAGACTTAGGCAGGCCATGACAATATCAGTGAGAGGAACATAATGTGTTTCTGCCTAACAGCATAAACTCAGCAAAAAAAGAAACGTCCTCTAACTGATAACTGCTTTTATTTTCAACAAACTTAACATGTGTAAATTTGTATGAACATCACAAGATTCAACAACTGAGACTGAACAAGTTCCACAGAATGTGAATAATGTGTCCCTGAACAAAGGTGGGGTCAAAATCAAAAGTAACAGTCAGTATCTGGTGTGGCTGCATTAAGTACTGCAGTGCATCTCCTCCTCATGGACTGCATCAGATTTGGCAGTTCTTGCTGTGAGATGTTATCTCACTCTTCCACCAAGGCACCTGCAAGTTCCCGGACATTTCTGGGGGGAATGGCCCTAGCCCTCACCCTCCGATTCAACAACGGTCCCAGACGTGCTCAATGGGATTGAGATCCGGGCTCTTCGCTGGCCATGGCAGAACACTGACATTCCTGTCTTGCAGGAAATCACGCACAGAACGAGCAGTATGYCTGGTGGCATTGTCATGCTGGAGGGTCATGTCAAGGTGAGCCTGCAGAAAGGGTACCACATGAGGGAGGAGGATGTCTTCCCTGTAACGCARAGCATTGAGATTGCCTGCAATGACAACAAGCTCAGTCTGATGATGCTGTGACACACCGCCCCAGACCATTACGGACCCTCCACCTCCAAATCGATCGCGCTCCAGAGTACAGGCCTCGGTGTAACGCTCATTCCTTCAACGATAAATGTGAATCCGACCATCACCCCTGGTGAGACAAAACCGTGACTCGTCAGTGAAGAGCACTTTTAGCCAGTCCTGTCTGGTCCAGCGACGGTGGGTTTGTGCCCATAGGCGATGTTGTTGCCGGTAATGTCTGGTGAGGACCTGCCTTACAACAGGCCTACAAGCCCTCAGTCCAGCCTCTCTCAGCCTATTGCGGACAGTCTGAGCACTGATGGAGGGATTATGCGTTCCTGGTGTAACTCGGGCAGTTGTTGTTGCCATCCCGTACCTGTCCCGCAGGTGTGATGTTCGGATGTACCGATCCTGTGCAGGTGTTGTTACACATAGTCTGCCACTGCGAGGACGATCAGCTGTCCGTCCTGTCTCCCTGTAGCGCTGTCTTAGGCGTCTCATAGTAGCAATTTATTGCCCTTGCCACATCTGCAGTCCTCATGCCTCCTTGCAGCATCCATAAGGCACGTTCACGCAAATGAGCAGGGATTCTGGGCATCTTGCTTTTGGTGTTTTTCCAGAGTCAGTAGTAAGGCCTCTTCAGTGTCCTAAYTTTTCATAACTGTGACCTAAATTGCCTACCGTCTGCAAGCTGTTCGTGTCTTAACGACCGTTCCACAGGTGCATGTTCATTAATTGTTTATGGTTCATTGAACAAGCATGGGAAACAGTGTTTAAACCCTTTACAATGAAGATCTGTGTCACGTTCCTGACCTGTTTTCCCTTGTTTTTGTATTTATTTAGTATGGTCAGGGCGTGAGTTGGGTGGGTTGTCGATGTGTGATTTTTWTGTTGGGATTTTGTGTGTTCGGCCTGGTATGATTCTCAATCAGAGGCAGCTGTCAATCGTTGTCCCTGATTGAGAATCATACTTAGGCAGCCGGGGTTTCACGTGTGTTTTGTGGGTGTTTGTTCTTGTGTCAGTGTTTCGCCACACGGGACTGTCACGGTAGTTCCTTTGTATCGCATATTGTTTTGTTATATATTAAATCACTATGGAAACTAACCACTCTGCGTATTGGTCCGATCCGTCTCGCCTCTCCTCGTCCGAGGAGGAGGAAGAAAATGACTATCGTTACAGAAACACCACCACCAAAGGACCAAGCGGAGTGGAAAAGAGGCCAGCGACAGCAGCAGCAGAAACAGACACAGAGACTCCTGGACTTGGGGAGGATCCTGGACGGCAAGGGACCCTGGCCGCAGCGCGGCGACGCGGTTGGAGCCCGAGAGTCAGACCAAAAAATCTAGGGGGGGCACACGCGGAGTGTGGCAAACCGGGTAGGAGACCTGAGCCAACTCCCCGTGCTTACCGTGGAGTGAGAGGGGTCGTACTGGTCAGACACCGTGTTATGCGGTGGAGCGCACGGTGTCCCAGTACGCGTGCTAGCCCAGTGCGGGCTATTCCACCTCGCCGCACTGGTAGGGCTAGGTGGAGCATCGAGGCGGGTGTCATGAAGCCGGCCCAACGCATCTGGTCTCCAGTGCGTCTCCTCGGGCCGGCGTACATGGCACCAGACTTACAAATGGTGTCCCCGGTTCGCCAGCATAGCCCAGTGCGCGGCTATTCCACCTCCGCCGCACTGGCAGGCTACGGGGACCATTCAACCTGGTAAGGTTGGCAGGCTCGTGCTCAAGAGCGCGTGTACTCCTTCACGTCCGGTATATCCGGTGCCACCTCCACACCAGTCCTCCGGTGGCAGCCCCCCGCACACCAGGCTGTCTCTCCGTCTCCTCCCTACAGGTGTACCTGCCTGTCCACGCTGTCTGAACTGCCTGCCTGCCCAGCGCTGTCTGAACTGCCTGCCTGCCCAGCGCTGTCTGAACTGCCTGCCTGCCCAGCGCTGTCTGAACTGCCTGCCTCCCAGCGCTGTCTGAACTGCCTGCCTGCCCAGCGCTGTCTGAACTGCCTGCCTGCCCAACGCTGTCTGAACTGCCTGCCTGCCCAGCGCTGTCTGAACTGCCTGCCTGCCAGCGCTGTCTGAGATGCCCGTCTGTCCCGAGCCGTCAGAGCTGTCCGTCTGTCCCCAGCCGTCAGAGCTGCCCGTCTGTCCCGAGCCGTCAGAGCTGTCCGTCTGTCCCGAGCCGTCAGAGCTGCCCGTCTGTCCCGAGCCGCTAGAGCCGTCCGCCAGACAGGAGCAGCCAGAGCGTCCGCCAGACAGGAGCAGCCAGAGCCGTCCGCCAGACAGGAGCTGCCAGAGCCAGCCAGCCAGGAGCTGCCAGAGCCAGCCAGCCAGGAGCTGCCAGAGCCAGCCAGCCAGGAGCTGCCAGAGCCAGCCAGCCAGGAGCTGCCAGCCAGCCAGAGCTGCCAGAGCCGCCAGCCAACCAGGACCTGCCAGAGTCGTCAGTCAGCCAGGAACCTGCCAGAGCCGCCAGCCAGCCAGGAGCTGCCAGAGCCGCCAGCCAGCCAGGACCTGCCAGAGCCGTCAGTCAGCCAGGACCTGCCAGAGTCGTCAGTCAGCCAGGAGCTGCCAGAGCCGCCTGTCACGCCGGCGATGCCGGATTTGCTCTTAGTCCGGAGCTGCTCTTCAGTCCGGAGCTGCTCTTCAGTCCGGAGCTGCCACTTCAGTCCGGAGCTGCTCTTCAGTCCGGAGCTGCTCTTCAGTCCGGAGCTGCTCTTCAGTCCGGAGCTTGCTCTTCAGTCCGGAGCTGCCCCTCAGTCCGGAGCTGCCCCTCAGTCCGGAGCTGCCCCTCAGACGAAGAGGAGGAAATCTGCCGTTACAAACTGTCCAATGTCTCAGACACCCGGAGCAGTTCAGAACAGGAAGGGACAGGTTGTAGCGCCCTGAGTCAGGAGTAACTATCAGGAAGTAATTAATTACATTCTTTAAAAACATGGGAATATAAGTAGTCCTTAAAAACCATACGCTTACCATTTATTCCAATCAGGATGACCTGCTTGCCACTCGTCACTGTCTGGGCGCTGGGGGGGCAACCACTCAGTTGTGGTACAGCCATGTGCAAAAGACAAACTACAAACCAAAATGTGACACCAAAAGATCCCAAATAAATTGTTCTGTATATTTGGACTGTAAATACTGATGCATTAAATTGTGCAGCATGACTAAAATTACTCCCTTTTGTGCAAAACCTTGGTGCTATGGGTGGCTATGTCACGTGAGAAGATGCCTGGGCAGACGATCTCTGCACCACACAACCACATCCTCACTGTTGCAATATTGACAGTGGCCCAACACAGTACCTTCAGCAGAGAGCATGCTGTCCACCATTGACTCTCTCTTTTCCCCCCACTTTTGTGCAAACAAGGCCTGCCTCTGTGCCCAAGTCACCTTTGGGGTTACATGACAATCTGGCCCCTTGAAACTCCCCAACAGCTCCTGTAGGTCCTGCATCAGGGAGTCTTGTGGAGATTGAAAAACATTACAGAATTCATGAAAAGAATAGCTTGGCTATATTAAAACATGTTATGGTTGGCATGGCTTRGGTTTGGCATTCTAGCGTACTGTACCTGTATTTTGTGGGGATAAGTGCAGGAACATGGGTACTGCAGGAAGATGGGTATTGCTACTGGGAACTATTCAATAAAACATTTATATGTATTAATCAATGCAACTTAAAGGCAATAGTATAACTGTGTTTTTGGGGTGAAGAAATTAGAATCCACTATGACAGATATATGTCAGAAAATGATGATATACTATATGTCACTATACTGGATATATATGTCATTAAATTACTATGTGGTTTTAATGTACTTTAGCTGTGGTTCCTCTTATTTTGGTGAGTAATATAACATTTTTWATCTTATTTCAATACATGCAACCTAAAAGTTATTGCCTTTAAGACAGAGGCTTAAATTACAGTCAATTGGTCTGAGGTTTTGAAAGTTTTATAGCACCACTTTGTATTTAATCCCTCATTAAAATGAAAGCCAGTGAGCCAGCTAAAATTGGTCAGTATATTGGAACTGCATTTAGTACTACTTAGACATTTCCTAGCAAGGTAGTCATGCTGCCTGACAAGTTGAACGACACTAGCCTTGCTGAGGCCCTTACTCTCTTGGGGTTGTTGTATGTAGTTTGATTTCCTTAGGGTTGATTTCCTGGCTTCAAGCCTATCTCAGGTCAATACCCCCTCCTACCATTTGCTACTCTGATGAGCAGAGGTAGGATTGTGTATGAGTGTCAAAAGCATGTCCTGTTTAGGCGTGAGGGATTTGTGGTAGAGAAGCACAGGTTGTGTTTTCTGAACCGAGGAAGTAGTTGATCCTAGCCTTGAAGTCTGTTAAGAAATCCCCCGGGGGAGATCTCGCTCTTGGCATCTCCCTTGGTGTTCCCTTAGGGCAGGGTTTCCCAAACCTCTCCTCGGGCCTCTCCAGATGTTTCACAGGTTTGTTTTAAACTTCTGGGGGGGCCGGTGGAGAGGGTTGGGAAACKCTGTTTTAGGGTCAGATGCCCCATGTTAAAGCTCTGTTTAGGGGGCAAAAATCACCCAGCCATGACCAGCCTTTCAAAGCACTTCATGGCTACAGATGTGAGTGCTACGAGTCAGTAGTCATTTAGGCAAGTTACCATGGTGTTCTTGGGCACAGGGACTATGGCGGTCTGCTTGAAACATGTAGGTAATACAGACTCAGCCAGGGACAGCTTGAAAATGTCAGTGAAGACACTTGCCAGTTATTGACTAGACTGGTGGGTGGTGGGCATGCAAGCGGCTCGGGCTGGCTGGGTGTTCTGGCTGAAGTTTGATATAGGATGTCTTAATAAAGACAATCAAAAGTTAAGCCTTTGTACTTTATTTGTAAGAGTTGTTCATTTGTTATGGTATTGGTTAAAGGTGCAACACAATATTGATTATTGAATTATCTTTGATCTAGTTCAGTCTTATCAATAACTTAACATATTTAATAATCGATAACCTAGCTTGATGACTGTGGGCATTTTTGCTGACTTTTTGTTCTTCTAAATACAGACGGTTAGAAGGGCCATGGGTCATATTTGATTGTGTATACATGCAGAAAATGTGCTTTAGATGCCCCCCATAATGGGAGGACCCCACAGACCCCCGCCAAGTTATGTACCCGCCACTTCTAAAATCAAAGTTGTGCCCCTGCTTTTCCCTCACGTTAAACACTTATAACGTCAACTACAGTGGGGTATGTAAGGTCCCAAGGATCCCGCATAGCACGGACCTTGGTTGAATACGGGCTCATGCGCTTACAGAACAGTTCCTGACAGTGCTGCAGTAGCAGTCCACAGGCCGGAGAACAGGCGCCGTTGGCAGCTGAGGGATACTGATCGTATCTGATGGTACTGCAGAATTGGAAACTAGAAAGTTTCATTATTATCCACGACATTTGTTTCACTATGGATTCGCTCAGACGGTTTCAGGATGACGGGTATAAAAACTGGATTAAAACGACCATGGGTTCTGAATTGTCTTAAAATGCGACTTGGAGGTTTCCTGGAAAACGAAATCGAGATTTAACACCGTGAACTCCGAAAAAAAGWAAACATTAAATTAAATGGAGCTATGGAGAACCCAATGTCTAACCAGGTGATTAAAAATGACATCTGACGGAGTTACAATGTAATATGATCTCAAAGAAAAGTAATAACCATTGGCTCACTGTAGCCTGGATCTCACTGCATGCGTGTTACTTGCTGTCACTTTTACCTCACAGAAGACATATCAAAAACCTGACACTTCCAAACCTAACAATAATACACACTTCCTGGTGCAATTTCCTTTTATTTCTTAAAAGTTCACTTTTAGAATGATTACAACCCTAAATAAATAACAAAACTGTTAATCTAGGTTCATAAAGTGTGTAAAGAAGAAGTGTGTGAGCAATGGAGAGTTGCGATCTTGGCTAACCATAAAGGCGGACAGGTGTACTGGAATAACACCAACCCGTACCTGTGGCCTACAAGGAAATGGGAGGTGCCCAAGGTAAAGCAACGAGTAATGGTCTGGCTGTACATATCATGTGTTTTACATATTGTAATGATCCTGCTGTTGGTAGTTGGTACGTTATTGTAGTGTGTGTGTCTGTGTGTGTTTTGTGTGTTTGTACAGGTCCACATGAGCGGTGGAAACGGGAAGCACACCAGAGTGGAGGAGTTTGACATCTCTGCATTCGTCAACCTAATGTCCCATTGCCTCCACTTTCGCAAATTTGCCAAACCCCAACTTTTCACACCGGTAAACATTCTCACATGCATGCATGCATACACACATACACACACTCACACATGAGCATGCTTACATGTGTGTTCTTGCATGTGTGTGTGCGCAGGTGACCAACGCGAGGAACAAGGTGATGCACTCGGCTGACTTCCGGGTGGAGAGGAAGGATTTAGAGTTGTACCAGGGGCAAATCAAAGAGCTTGGCCAGGCTCTGGAAACACACTCCCCCGAATTGAGGGAGCTGGCAGAGGAGATCGAACAGGTGTGTGGGACCACAGTGGGAGAGACTGAGAGAGGTGCAAGAAAAAAGTGGACTTACTCAACGACAGAGTGGACACACTGGAGAGGAATACACACACACACACACGGTGAGAGAGGGAGAGGAACATAGAGAGAGAGATGGATCCAACACCACTCAGGGAATTGGTTTTCCAGAGAGAGAGACAGAGAGAGAGAGAGAGAGAGAGACAGAGAGAGAGAGAGAGAGAGAGTCAGAGAGAGTCTGACTGACTGACTGACTGAAGAGAGAGTTACTGAGGGATCCAGCCCTTCCCATGCAGCTGTGTGTTGTGTGTTTTCCAGATCCTGAGTTCGCTACTGAAGGCCTCAAATATAAGAACCATCTGTATGAAGAGGCCAAGAGGCAGGGCTGGCCTCCGCCCGTCTTCTCAGAAGACTCGGTAGGTCAGAACCTTAACCCTAGCCATAGTCAGGAGAAACTATTGGCTCTTATCCAAATCTGTGCTGTTATAAGCAGATATCTTATGCTGGGTTCTTTTATTATATCATGTGTGTTATCTTTATAATATAATTAAACGGCTCTATCAAAACTCGTTAATTGGAAATAAATTGTTATTATTATTATTATTATGTGAAAACGTTGGAGATGCATGCAGCTGTGTCTCTCCAAAGACTGACCATCTGACTTTTCTCAAATTGGGCATGTCCAGGTTACAGGGGTCGTGTGAAGGTGAGAGGTCTGATGTTTGAAGGTACTCAGGTGTGCGGAAATTTGAAGACCGCGCTCCAGGAAGTAGCTAAACTGGCCCTGCAGCACCTGAGCCAGCTAGCCAATGACAGCGCTAATCTGAGTGAGCTAGCCAATGACACAGAGGAGGGAGAGGCATCCAGTAGCCAGACGGACTAACCACATAGCCTCTCATGCACAGGTACTGTATTCCTCAGCCAATCCAATTTATAGTATTGTATCTGTTATAAGATAATGTCATCATATTAGCATGTTTCTCAAACAACTAATAGTCAGTAAGCTGCTATTGGTGTCTGATTGGTTCCTCTCTACTATGTGACTCTGTCTTCAGGTTCCATGTTCTTTGGTAGTGTCACTGTGGTCCTCAAAACTGACGTCACCTCTGGAGAGAGGCATTCTGGGTAGACAGAGGCTGTTGAGTCTGCCTCCAAGAAACTAGTTCTCCTGTTGGATCTACCAGAATCAGGTTAAAGAGCCCTACAGTACAGTAATCTCTACCTTTACTGTTTCCTCCCATGTCCATCAAAATGCTTGTTGTCATGGAAACTCTTTTCTTCTTTTGTACRTCAGCTTCACCCTATAAGGATGTGGTCCTGGAGCACTGTCATATGCGGGATGTCCCACCCCCAGAGGAGGCCCTCCAATCTGATGCAGAGCGGAGGAGCTACCACTGCGCCCTCCGATTCACTGGACCAATCACCTTCTATGCCCCAGGTAATGCCACATTTAGTAGGCCAAATGGATACTTTACAATGTTATGTTTTATGGTGTATTGCATGTAAATATACTGTGTGTATGTCATGTATATAGATATATACTATAGGTATTGTATAATGTTTAAAATATGACTGTTTGACTGGTTGACTCCAGAGGGTTCCAGAAAAAAGAAACCGGTGCAGCAGGAGGCAGCTAAAGTGGCCCTCCAGCGACTGTCCGCGGTCCTCGGCAGTAAGGAAGTGGTGGGAGCAAACTACGTAAGCGCCCTTAAAGAGCTGTTGGAGGCCCAGACCCCACCTCTGGACAACCCCTGGTTATGACGTCACAGACGGGGGGGGGGGGGGTCTGGGCCTCCCAAGAGTGTGCAAAGCTGTCATCAAGGCAAAGGGTGGCTACTTTGAAGAATCTCAAATATAAAATATATTTAGATTTGTTAAACACTTTTTTGATAAAAAATTCCATACGTGTTATTTCATAGTTTTGATATCTTCACTATTATTCTAAAATGTAAAAAAATTGTCAAAGTAAAGAAAAACCCTTGAATGAGTAGGTGTGTCCAAACTTTTGACTGGTACTGTATGTATAAAGCTTCTCATAAATACAGATGAGCTGAGCCACAAATCATTATTTCACATTTTAAAAACTACTCAGTGACTAGTTACACTACACTTGGACTTTCAGTCAAAACAGACAACATAACATCGATTTCAGCGTCCTCTTTCACTTCGCTCCCCCTTTTCTCCCCTCCTGTCTCCTTTCTCCCCATCCCTCCCTCTATCTCCACCTTTTCTCCCCTCCTCCTCTCTCCTTCCTCCCTATCCCTCCCTCTCTCTCCCCCTCTTTCTCCCTTTCTATTCTCTCCTTTCTCTCCATCCCTACCTCTCTCTCCCCCTGTTTCTCCCCTTCTCCTCTCTCTTGTCTCCCCAGGCAGATTTGATTGACAGGTTCCAGTGAGGCTGCAGCCCGTCAGTCGGCATGCCAGAGGGCGCTGTCTCAACTGGCTCCTTTTATTGGCAACTGTGGTCCTGTGGCCCCAACCGGCAGCACTGAGGAGGCGGTGCATTGGCTCCAGATTCTGTTGGATGGGGCTTGCCTGTCACGTTCCTGACCTGTTTTCTGTTGTTTTTGTATGTGTTAGTCGGTCAGGGCGTGAGTGTGGGTGGGCATTCTATGTTATGTGTTTCTATGTTGGTTTAGGGGTGACCTGATATGGTTCTCAATTAGAGGCAGGTGGTTTTCATCTCCTCTGATTGAGAACCATATTAAGGTAGGTGGTTTCACATTGTTTGTGGTGGGTGGTTGTTTCCTGTGTCTGTGTGAGTCTTTATTCCAAGTATTAAAAATAATGATTTCTCCTGGTATATAATTCAAAGGTACAATTCCAAAACAGGAAACTGAAATCCTCTCGGCAATAGAAGGAACGACTTGGAGACGCGACCACGAGACTGCAGGTGCTTTCGGGAAGGCACTGGGCGTTAGCTGACATAGAGACACCGCTCACACGCAGCATTGAAGAAGCAAAGTAACACGACAGGGCGGAACCAGGACCACAGGAACAGCAAACATCAAACAAGAATCCGACAAGGACAGAAGCGGGGAAACAGAGGGAGGAAATAGGCGAGCTCTAATCAGGGGCAAATAATAGGGGCACAGGTTTGAAAGAGTAAATGAGGTCGTTTAGGAGAATGAGAAACAGCTGGGAGCAGGAACGGAACGATAGAGAGAGAGAGAGCGGGAGAGGGGGAGAGGAGGGGGAGAGAGAGAGAGAAAGAGAAAGAACCTAATAAGACCAGCAGAGGAGGAAGCAGAGGACAAGACAGATTAATCAATGACAAACATGACAAGAGGTTCCAGAAAAAAGAAACCGGTGCAGCAGGAGGCAGCTAAAGTGGCCCTCCAGCGATGTCCGCGGTCCTCGGCAGTAAGGAAGTGGTGGGAGCAAACTACGTAAGCGCCCTTAAAGAGCTGTTGGAGGGCCAGACCCACCTCTGGACAACCCCTGGTTATTGACGTCACGACGAGGCGGGGGGGGTCTGGGCCTCCCAAGAGTGTGCAAAGCTGTCATCAAGGCAAAAGGGTGGCTACTTTGAAGAATCTCAAATATAAAATATATTTAGATTTGTTAAACACTTTTTTGATAAAAATTCCATACGTGTTATTTCATAGTTTTGATATCTTCACTATTATTCTAAAATGTAAATACTCAAAGTAAAGAAAAACCTTGAATGAGTAGGTGTGTCCAAACTTTTGACTGGTACTGTATGTATAAAGCTTCTCATAAATACAGATGAGCTGAGCCACAAATCATTATTTCACATTTTAAAACTACTCAGTGACTAGTTACACTACACTTGGACTTTCAGTCAAAAACAGACAACATAACATCGATTTCAGCGTCCTCTTTCACTTCGCTCCCCCTTTTCTCCCCTCCTGTCTCCTTTCTCCCCATCCCTCCCTCTATCTCCACCTTTTCTCCCCTCCTCCTCTCTCCTCTCCTCCCTATCCCTCCCTCTCTCTCCCCCTTCTTTTCCCTTTTATTCTCTCCTTTCTTCTCCATCCTACCTCTCTCTCCCCCTGTTTCTCCCCTCTCCTCTCTCTTATTCCCCAGGCAGTTTGATTGCAGTCTAGGCTCCCTCTCGCTTTTCTTCCCTAGGTCTCTGCGTCCTACACTGCATTTGTTTCGTTCCCAGCGATCAGACTGACACAGAGCCGTACGGCGCGCATGGCTGAGGGGCGTGTCTCAACTGGCTCCTTTTATTGGGGCAACTGTGGTCCTGTTGGCCCCAACGGGAGCCACTGAGGAGGCGGTGCATTGGCTCCAGATTCTGTGGATGGGGCTTGCCCTGTCACGTCCTGACCTGTTTTCTTTCTGTTTGTTTTTTGTATGTGTTAGTCGGTCAGGGCGTGAGTGTGGTGTGGGCATTCTATGTTATGTGTTTCTATGTTGGTTTAGGGGTGACCTGATATGGTTCTCAATTAGAGGCAGGTGGTTTTCATTCTCCTCTGATTGAGAACCATATTTAAGGTAGGTGGTTCACATTGTTTGTGGTGGGTGGTTGTTTCCTGTGTCTGTGTTGTATGCACACACGGGACTGTTTCGTTTTTCTTTCGTTTGTTGATGTAGTCTGTTCCTGTTTCATGCGTTCTTTGGTTTATGTAAGTTCTTATGTTCAGGTCAGTTCTACGTCGTTTGTTGTTTTGTAAATTCTTCAAGTATTATTTTCGTGTTCGTTTTCGTCCTTTGTTTAATAAATATCATGTCTAATTACAACGCTGCAGTTTTGGTTCATTCTGATCCTTCTCTCCTCTCCTCGTCTGAGGAGGAGACGAGGTAGAGAGCGTTACAGAACCACCCACCAAACCCGGACCCAAGCAGCGGGAACTCGAACAGTGGTCCACTACACGGGAATCTGGGACATGGGAGGAAGATAATTGGAGGAAAAGGACACTGGGCTCACATTTGGGGATATCGCCGCGCTCGTGAGGAGATGGATAGGCAGTCGAGAGCCAAAGATCGGAGGTATGGAGGTACGGGCTAGACGAGAGCTCGTGAAGAAACCCCATTGGCTTGGAGGGGGGCTAAAGGTAGGTGGGCGGGCAGGTAGGAGACCTGCGGCCCAGCTTCAGGCTAAACCGTGGGAGAGCGGGCAGTACGCAGACACCGTGTTACGCAGTTAGAGCCGCACGGTGTCTCCTTACGTGTTCATAGCCCGGTGCGGGTTATTCCCTCCCCGCAACGTGGCAGGGGCTTAGATTGGGCATAGCCAGGGCCCATTGAAGCCGGCTCAACGCGTCTGGTCTCCAGTGCGTCTCTGCCGGCCGACATACATGGCACCAGCTCGTACGCATGGTGTCCCGGTTCGCCTACATAGCCCGGTGCGGGTTATTCCACCTCCCCGACTGGTCGGGCTACGGGGAGCATACAACCAGGTAAGGTTGGGCAGGGCTCGGTGCTCAGGGAGCCAGTACGCCTTGCACGGTCCGGTATATCCGGCGCCACCTTTCCCGCCCCAGCCCAGTACCCACCAGGCCTACTCCACGCAACCAGGTTCCAGTGCGTTGCCAGACCTGTTCCTCCTCACGCACTCTCCCTATTGTGCGTTGTCTCCAGGGCCCGGTGCCTCCTGTTCCGACACCACGCACCAAGCCACAGGTGGCGGTCTCCAGAGCCCTGTACACAATTGTTCCTTCTCCCGTACTCTTCCTGATGTTGCGTGCCCTCAGCCCGGTACCACAGTTGCCGGTACCAGCCCAGGCCCATTAGTTACGCGTTTTGAGGAGTTCAGTGTTGGCCCTGTGCCTGCTCCCCGCACTAGCCTGAAGGTGCGTGTCCTTAGCCTGTGCCTCCAGTTCCGTGCACCACGCACCAGGCCGTACAGTAGCGCCTCATTCCGGCCAGAGCTGCCCGTCTGCAAGCGCCATCTGAGCCATCGTCTGCCATGCCATCTGAGCCATCCGCTCTACCCAGCGCCATCTGAGCCAACCGTCTACCAGCGTCCCATTGACCATCCGTCTTGTCCCAGTGCATCTGAGCCATCCGGTCTACCCAGCGCCATGCTGCAGCCATCGTCTACCACAAGCGCCATTGAGCATCGCATCTGCCCCGAGCCATTGAGAGCGCCCGCTGTTCCCGAGCCGTCAGGCCGTTCGTCAGTCAGGAGCCGCTAGAGCCATTCGTGGTCAGTCAGGAATCTGCCAGAGCGCCAACCAGACAGGATCTGCCAAGAGCGCCAACCAAACAGGATCTGCAGAGCCGCAACCAGACAGGATCTTCCAGAGCCGCCAACCAGACAGGATCTTGCACAGAGCGCCAACCAGACAGGATCTGCTGCAGAGCCGCCAACCAGAACAGAACTCTCCAGAAGCCGCAAACCAGCACAGGACATCTGCCAGAGCCGCCAACCAGACAGGATCTGCCAGAGCGCCAGTCACCAGGATCTGCCTGAGCCGCCAGCGACCCATGAGCGAGCCATAGCCGTCAGCGAGCCATGAGCAGACAGACGTCCGTCAGCGAACCATGAGCAGCCAGAGCCGTCAGCGATGTCGATGAGCAGCCAGAGCTGTCCAGCGAGCCATGGAGTAGCCAGAGCCGTCAGCGAGCACATGAGCAGCCAGAGCCGACAGCGAGCCATGGATCGCAGCCAGATCCGTCAGCGAGCCATGAGCAGCCAGAGCTTGTCAGCGAGCTCATGAGCCAGTCAGAGCCAGCCAGCAGCGGAGCTTGCCAGCCAGCCAGGATCGCCAGAGCCAGCCAGCCAGGATCCGCCAGGAGCCAGCCAGTCCAGGACGCCAGAGCCATGCCAGCCAGGATCGCCAGAGCCACGCCAGCAGGCATCCGCCAAGAGCCAGCCAGCCAGGATCCGCACCTCAAGTCCGGAGCTGCAGTCCTTCAGTCCGGAGCTGCCCCTTATCCTCGGTGCTGCCTCCCTTATCTCGGTGCTGGCCCTTATCCCGGTGCTGCCCTTATCCCGGTGCTGGCCATTATCTCGGTGTTGCCCCTTAAATTAGGTGGGTGGAATAGGAGGGTGGTCATTCGGAGGGGGATACGTAAGCTGGGATTGACTATGGTGGGGTGGGGACCTCGCCCAGAGCCTGAACCACCACCGTGGGCAGATGCCCACCCAGACCCTCCCCTAGACTTTTGGTGGTGCGTCCGGAGTACGCACCTTGAGGGGGGGTTATGTCACGTTCCTGACCTGTTTCTGTTGTTTTTGTATGTTTTAGTCGGTCAGGCGTGAGTGTGGGTGGGCATTCTTACTGTTATGTGTTTCTATGTTGGTTTAGGGGTGACCTGTGATATGGTTCTCAATTAGAGGCAGGTGGTTTTCATCTCCTCTGATTGAGAACCATATTAAGGTAGGTGGTTTCACATTGTTTGTGGTGGGTGGGTTGTTTCCTGTGTCTGTGTCTGTATGCACCACACGGGACTGTTTCGTGTTTTCGTTCGTTTGTTGTAGTCTGTTCCTGTTTCATGCGTTCTTCGGTTTTATGTAAGTTCTTAG
>NC_036871.1:32992598-32994670 GCF_002910315.2 Salvelinus sp. IW2-2015 | reverse complement strand
ATGCACCACAGGCTGTTTATCTCTTCTGGTAGTTGTGTGTTCTTATGTTCAGGTCAGTCTACGTCGTTTGTTGTTTTGTAAATTCTTCAAGTATATTTTCGTGTTCGTTTTCGTCCTTGTTTAATAAATATCATGTCTAATTACAACGCTGCATTTTGGTCATCTGATCCTTCTCTCCTCTCCTCGTCTGAGGAGGAGGACMAGGTAGAAGAGCGTTACATTGCCTTACATCTGCTAACTCCGCCCTTACAGGAACTCGGTACAGAAGCTCCATCCAGCTGAGGTTTTCTGGGTAAAGACTGATTTWTAGAACTCTCATTTCTATATGTCAYTTAAAGTTAAAGGTATAATCCATCCCCTTAAGTGGTTTACATTTTTTTTTAAACCACTTAACTTGTGCTGTATTTTAAATTAACTATTATTTTAAGGTGTCAGAGATGTTCCTTAAAGCTGATGTGATTGACAGGTATAGTATGCAGACTCGAGGTCAGGGGAATAAGAAAACCATTAGAGCCAAAATCAGCCAGCGCTTACTGGGCCTACTGGGGGAGGACGAGATGGGTCAGTACCACACACACACACAAACTGTTATTYGGGCCGGAGATAGCTCAGTCGCACAAGGTTCACCTTGTTTAATACTGACACACACACATAATGTCCACTTCACAAACACAAACACACACTTACAATACAGTATTGTGAACCCTCCACAGACTCCAGCAGTGGTACCTCAGTGAGGAAAAGTTCTAGATMAGTGATTTGTGAAGAGAGGTCTGGAGAAACCTGGGTTTGAGGACAACACTTCTGGGACCAAAGTCACCTTCTCCAACCCTCTACTCTGCTCCTAGGTAGGCCTCTGAAACTCACATACAKACACAAATGCACACACACACACAGTCAGGTTYTTTTCTGATTGGCTGTTCTCTCTGTCTCTCCGAAGATTGGCAGGCCAGCCAGGAGAAAGCTCAGAAGAGATTGGTCGAAGAATTGCAGAGGCGGGTCAAATACCTGTTTGACGGAAGCACCAACTGAGAGCCCAAAGACCAATATAAAGATAGTTTACTTACACTTGGCTCCAGCATGGAACGACAACATATCCTCTATTTCCCAGCCTGGATATCTCTCCTCCGAGTTTCCCCCCATTCTTCTCCTCTCTGGGTTTCATCTGGCCTGTGGTGTTGGTGGTAGATGTTTGTCTGTATTAGTATGGCTATAGAACTATGTAATTCACTCTTTGCATGCACTGTTTTTACCACAGGGTTTGGTCCTGATATTAAATTATCTTACTTTTAGCAGCTATTTGCTGTATAATTTTACTCTATGAAGGTTTTGCAGAGTCTAACATAACYAATGCACTTTTACATTTTAGCCATTCAGTCATCGTACTGGTCCCCCTGTGGGACCTCAAACTCACRCCAGGTGTCCTCTTTTTCAAACATGTAATAATGACCAAAGTACTTAAGCTCTAAATAAGAAGGCTTCTCTCTGATCATGAAAATACCCTCCACTACCTTGAATGATGTACAGTACATGTATATCTTATCTGTCACTGAAGTGTCTTACTGGTGTAACCATAGGGGTAATGGGGAACACTGGTGTAACCATGGGGTACATGAGAATCCGACTGTTAACCATGGGGTAATGGGGTTCACTGGTGTAAACCATGGGGTAATGAGGATCACTGGTGTAAACATAGGGGTAATGGGAGAACACTGGTGTAACCATGGGAATATGGGGGATCCACTGGTGTAACCATAGGGTAATGGGGATCACTGGTGTAACCATGGGGTAATGGGATCACTGGTGTAACCATGGGTAATGGAGATCATGCGTGTTACCATGGTGTAATGGAGATCACTGGTGTAACCATACGGGTAATGGGAAACGACTGGTGTAACCATGGGGAAATGGGGATCACTGGTGTATACGCATAGGGGTAATGGGGAACACTGGGTGTAACCATAGGGGTAATGGGGAACATGCTGGTGTAACCATGGGGTAATGCCGGATCACTGGTGTAACATGGGTAATGGGGAACACTGGTGTAACCATGGGGTAATGCGGATCACTGG
>NC_036871.1:32969461-32991280 GCF_002910315.2 Salvelinus sp. IW2-2015 | reverse complement strand
GATCACTGGTGTAACCATGGGGTAATGGAGATCACTGGTGTAACCATGGTGTAATGGAGATCACTGGTGTAACCATGGGGAAATGGGGATCACTGGTGTAACCATGGGGTAATGGAGATCACTGGTGTAACCATGGGGTAATGGAGATCACTGGTGTAACCATAGGGGTAATGGGATCACTAGTGTAACCATGGGGTAATGGAGATCACTGGTGTAACCATAGGGGTAATGGGATCACTGGTGTAACCACAGGGGTAATGGGGATCACTGGTGTAAACCATACTGTCACCAGGGTAACCATACCATCACTGGTGTAAGTCTATGATCCCTGCTCTTAGTCTTTTGTATGGTTGGCTAAGAGTGTGAGTAATGTTGGGAGAATAGTATGGAATCCTGGTGTGGGTTGGTTGGTTCATTCTACACCAGCATGTTGAAAGGTTTCTTTTAGCCCAAATATAAGGACTCTGTCATTGGTCTCAACATCTTGTTTAGAGTTTGTCTGATTCCCTGTCAATAAACATTTTCATTCATGGCATAAATCACCATATCCTCATTACTTTTATATTGCTCTTCTTCCATTCTTTCCCGCTTAACTAAACGTCACCTAGATCAGTTAAATAATTTTTAACTCTGTATTGTCTTATTGGAGTTTAAACTAGAGACAGTCATGATAGTGGGTGTTAACATTGGTTTGAGCTGAAACTGATCAAATACTAAAGCACTAAAGCTCCTCTTAACCACACTGCCACATCTCTGTGTGTGTGTGTGTGTGTGTGTGTGTGTGTGTGTGTGTGTGTGTGTGTGTGTGTGTGTGTGTGTGTGTGTGTGTGCGCGCGCAATTAATGAAGATGCAGGGCCAGGAACAACTTTCACACACATTGCATGGCCAGACAGACAGTATCTCAGTACCACATCCTGAAATAAAAACTTGAACTCTTTGCAGCAAGAGTTGTTTCTGTTTCTCTCTTGTAGCTCTGGTACCTGCACATTGGTGCTTGATTAGCCTCCTGGATAGTAGGCCAATGGAGTCTGGAGTCAGGCTACAATTCTGCCATGCTGCTATTTATTGGAGTTTCTGCACCAGCGCCTTTTGATGTGATTGACTATGAATGTGTTATTACACATACCATATGAACGCAGTCATGCCAGAGCTGGTGCACGGTACACTCTGATCTGGTTTTGTTTACATGCTGTTCAGGCTGACAGTCTACTTCCCATGAGATGCAGCCAGCTAAGACACTGAGGAAGTTATTTTACGGCTCAAAGTCAAAGTCATAAGGGATCAGGCAATTTCTTCTGCTGCTAAACAGAGCAGACCAGCATTAGCAGTCAAGACTCCAGGCCACCCTCCAAGAGAGGCTGCACCTTCGCCGTGCCCCAGAGAGTCAAGATACAGTATCACCCTGACGGGGACTATCGCCAACCTACTCACCAGGACAGTGCTGCACGTTCACAGCGTTATGTCGGTGCAGCGACCCAGCAGTCTCTTCCTCATAGGGCTCACACTCATGCAGCAGCCTATGAGCCACGAATAGCTGCCAGCCAAAGGCAACCAGAGCACCCACCAGCTCGACAACCATGTCAGGTTCCATGGATACCTAGGCCAAACCCTCACCACCGCCAAGGCCAACCATCCTTAACTTCATCAACCGACACCCGAGTTCAATTGGCTGAAGATCGCGCTAGAGAACCTCCTGCCAGCTGATGGGGATGAGCTCTTCAAATATCAGATCCTGGTTGATCACTTAATGCTAGAATGAGCCTGCCTACTGGCAGATTCCTACCTCAACTCCCCCACGCCTTACTCAGACACCATGACAGCCCTGAATGAGAAGTTTGGACAGCCACACCATGTCACCCTGAAGAAGATAGCTGGTGTCATGTACTCTCCCGATGTACACCATGGAGATACAGCTGCCTTCAAGAAGTTCGCACTACAGGTCCAGTCCTTACTCAAGTTCTCAGAGTTTTAATAGTCCGAGTCCTGGTGTCAAGACTATGATGGCCAGTCATCAAGCAAAAGGCATAAGGACAGGCTGAGGCAAAAGCGGCGCTCCTAGTGGCTGGGGACTTTAATGCAGGCAAACTTAAATCCGTTTGACCTGATTTCTACCAGCATGTACAACCAGAGGAAAATAAACTCTAGACCACCTTTACTCCACACAGAAATATGCATACAAAGCTCTCCCCCACCCTTCATTTGGCAAATCTGACCATAATTCTATCCTTCTGATTCCTGCTTACAAGAAAAACCAAAGCAGGAAGTACCAGTGACTCACTCAGTACGGAAGTGGTCAGATGACGCGGATGCTACGCTACAGGACTGTTTTGCTAGTAAAGACTGGAAAATGTTCCGGGATTCATCCAATGGCATTGAGGAGTATACCACCTCAATCATCGGCTTCARCAACAAGTACATCAACYATGTTGTCCCCACAGTGACCGTACGTACATATCCCAACCAGAAGCCATGGATTACAGGCAACATCCGCATCGAGGTAAAGGCTAGAGCTGCCGCTTTCAAGGAGCGGGATACTAATCCGGACGCTTATAAGGCATTCCACTATGCCCTCCGACGAACCATCAAACAAGCAAAGCGCCAATACAGGATTTGGATTGAATCCTACTACACCAGCTCTGATGCTCATTGGATGTGGCAGGGCTTGAAAACTATTACGGACTACAAAGGGAAAACCAGACGTGAGCTGCCCAGGGATGCGAGCCTACCAGATGAGCTAAATGCCTTTTATGCTCGCTTCGAAGCAAGCAAAACAGAAGCATGCATGAGAGCACCAGCTGTTCTGGATGACTGTGTGATAACACTCTGGGTAGCCTATGTGAGCAAGACCTTTTAACACAGGTCAATATTCACAAGGGCCACGGGACAGACAGATTACCAGGACGTTACTCAAAGCATGCGCGGACCAACTGGCATGTGTCTTCACTGACATTTTCAATTTCTCCCTGACCGAGTCTGTAATACCTACATGTTTCAAGCAGCCTCTCCCTCAATCTGAGCAAGACAAAGGAGCTGATCGTGGACTACAGGAAAAGGAGGGCCGAACAGGCCCCATTAACATCGACGGGGCTGTATTGGAGCTGGTCGAGAGTTTCAAGTTCCTGGTATCCACATCTCCAACAAACTATAATGGTCCAAACACGCCAACACAGTCGTGAAGAGGTACGACAACACCTTTTTGCTCTCAGGAGACTGAAAGATTTGGCATGGGTCCTCAGATCCTCAAAAAGTTACACAGCTGCACCATCGAGAGCATCCTGACCGGTTGCATCACCGCCTGGTATGGTAACTGCTCGGCATCTGACCGTAAGGCGCTAAAGAGGTAGTATGTACGGCCCAGTACATCACTGGGGCCAAGTTTCCTGCCATCCAGGACATATACACTGCTCAAAAAAATAAAGGGACACTTAAACAACACAATGTAACTCCAAGTCAATCACACTTCTGTGAAATCAAACTGTCCACTTAGGAAGCAACACTGATTGACAATAAATTTCACATGCTGTTGTGGAAATGGAATAGACAACAGGTGGAAATTATAGGCAATTAGCAAACACTCCCAATAAAGGAGTGGTTCTGCAGGTGGTACCACAGACCACTTCTCAGTTCCTATGCTCCCTGGCTGATGTTTTGGTCACTTTTGAATGCTGGCGGTGCTTTCACTCTAGTGGTAGCATGAGACGGAGTCTACAACCCACACAAGTGGCTCAGGTAGTGCAGCTCACTCAGGATGGCACATCAATGCTGTGGCAAAGAGGTTTGCTGTGTCTGTCAGCGTAGTGTCCAGAGATTGGAGGCGCTACCAGCAGACATGCCAGTACATCAGGAGACGTGGAGGAGGCCGTAGGAGGGCACAACCCAGCAGCAGGACGCTACCTCCGCCTTTGTGCAGAGACAGGAGGAGCACTGCCAGAGCCCTGCAAAATGACCTCCAGCAGGCCACAAATGTGCATGTGTCTGCTCAAACGGTCAGAAACAGACTCCATGAGTGGTATGGGCCAGACGTCCACAGGTGGGGTTGTGCTTACAGCCCAACACCATGCAGGACGTTTTGGCATTTGCCAGAGAACACCAAGATTGGCAAATTCGCCACTGGCGCCCTGTGCTCTTCACAGATGAAAGCAGGTTCACACTGAGCACGTGACAGACTGACAGAGTCTGGAGACGCCGTGGAGAACGTTCTGCTGCCTGCAACATCTCCAGCATGACCGGTTTGGCGTGGGTCAGTCAAGGTGTGGGGTCTTCTTTGGGGCCGCACAGCCCTCCATGTGCTCGCAGGTAGCCTGACTGCATTACTGGTACCGGCATGATCCTCAACCCTTGTGAGACCATATGCTGGTGCGGTTGGCCCTGGGTTCCTCCTAATGCAAGACAATGCTAGACCTCATGTGGCTGGAGTGTGTCAGCAGTTCCTGCAAGAGGAAGGCATTGATGCAATGGACTGGGCCGCCCGTTCCCCAGACCTGAATCCAATTGAGCACATCTGGAACATCATGTCTCGCTCCATCCACCAACGCCACGTTGCACCACAGACTGTCCAGGAGTTGGCGGATGCTTTAGTCCAGGTCTGGGAGGAGATCCCTCAGGAGACCATCCGCCACCTCATCAGGAGCATGCCCAGGCGTTGAGGGAGGTCATACAGGCACGTGGAGGCCACACACACTACTGAGCCTCCTTTTGACTTGTTTTAAGGACATTACATCAAAGTTGGATCAGCCTGTAGTGTGTTTTCACATTTAATTTTTGAGGGTGTGAACTCAAATCCAGACCTCCTTATGGCGTTTGTGAACTAAATTTGATTTCCATTGATAATTTTTGTGTGATTTTGTTGTCAGCACATTCAACTATGTAAAGAAAAAAGTATTTAATAACAATATTTCATTCATTCAGATCTAGGATGTGTTATTTTAGTGTTCCCTTTATTTTTTTGAGCAGTGTATAATAGGCGGTGTCAGAGGAAATCCCATAAAATTGTCAAAAACTCCAGTCACCCAAGTCACAGACTGTTTTCTCTGCTACCGCACGGCAAGCAGTACCGGAGCGCCAAGTCTACGTCCAAAAGGCTCCTTAACAGCTTCTACCCCCAAGCCATAAGACTGCTGAACTATTAACAAAATAGTTCAATACTCACTGTTTATTATCTATTATAGTCACTTCACCCCTACCTACATGTACAAATTACCTCGACTAACCTGTACCCCCGCACATTGACTCGGTACGGGTACYCCCTGTATATTGCCTCGCTATAGTTTTTTTTATTGTGTTACTTTTTATTATTTTTTACTTTAGTTTATTTGGTAAATATTTGCTTAACTCTTTCTTGAACTGCACATTCTTGTAAGTAAGCATTTCACGGTAAGGTCTACACATGTTGTATTCGGCACATATGACAAATAAAGTTTGATTTGATTTGAACCCTCTTCTCCCTCAAGATCTACTCCAGGCTTGCAACAATTGGGAAGTAGAGCTCCAGATCCTGCCACACTTCACCCTGTCTAYGTGCTATGTACCTGCAGATGTCGACCAATTGAGTGTCACCAGAGGTCCATGTATTCTGCGACTCTTCAGAGAAGGCCTACAGTTCCGTTGCATACTGAAAACAGAYGATAGTCAAGGCAAGACCTACCTGCCTTTCCTCATGGCCAGTTCCAGAGTTGCTCCTAAGTGGCTAGATTACATGCCAAGACTAGAGCTTTTTGCAGCCGTCATTGGAGCCCAGCTTGCCAAGCTGCTAMAGAAAGAGCTTACATTGAGATCACCAGACCACCCTGTGGACAGATTCTACAGCCATGCTGATGTGGCTGCAGTCAGAATCCTGCTAGCTTCAAAGTTTTCATAGGCACCAGGGTGGCTGAGATTCAAGAACTTTACAGACCTCTGTGCATCACAAGATGCCCAACAGATGGAGCCAAGGACCACTTTTCTTCCTTCAAAGTCCAGATGAGTGACCAGCTAAGRCAAACGGACATCCTGAGGAGGTGTCACTATGCAAGCACTACACAGGGCAGCAAGAGAGTTTCCCAAATAAGCTGCATCTCCTGAAAGCTGGTAAGCCTGTCCCGTCCAGCAGTCACCTATTTACATTGTCTCTGGCGCTTGATGAGTTCGGAGAGCTCAGCCGAGTTGGTGGTAGACTATGTTGAGCCGTCGATGGAAATCCAGACCTGCTGTCCCCGAGATGGCTGACCTTCCAGCTGTGACTGTGCCTTTTCAAGCTAGCTTTCCACTCCACGGGCATGGYCTACTTCGGACCCTTCCAGGTCAAACTGGGGCAGTGTGTCGAGAAGAGATTGGGATCATTTTCAAGTGTCTCACCACGAGGGCTGTGCACTTGGYCCTCCTGACCAACATCGATGCAGATTCTTTTCTGATGGCCATTAATTGTTACGGCTAGACGTTCCGCTAGCGGAACCCCTCGACAACATCCGGTGAAATGGCAGAGCGCCAAATTCAAATTAAATTACTATAAATATTAAACTTTCATGAAATCCCACATGCAATACACCAAATTAAAGCTACACTTGTTGTTAATCCAGCCAACGTGTCAGATTTCAAAAAGGCTTTACGGCGAAAGCAAACCATGCGATTATCTGAGGATAGCTCCCCACCAAACAAACACATGACATTCATATTTCAACCCGCCAGGCGCGACACAAAACGCAGAAATAACGATATAATTCATGCCTTGCCTTTGAAGATCTTCTTTTGTTTATGTCCCATAAACATCACAAACGGTCCTTTTGTTCGATAAATTCCGTCGTTATATCTCCAAAATGTCCATTTATTTGGCGCGTTTGATCCAGAAAAACACCGGTTCCAACTCGCGCAACATGACAAAAAAATATCTAATAAGTTACCTGTAAACTTGTTCCAAACATTTCAAACAACTTTCCTAATACAACTTTAGGTATTTTTTTGCGTAAATAATCGATCAAATTTAAGATGGGATTAACTGCGTTCAATAGTGTATAAAAACAAAGTGCCCCAACCACAACAGTACACTAGACTCGACCCTCGTTCTGAACAGCCCTTCTTCTTAATTTCTCAAAGGAAAAACATCAACCAATTTCTAAAGACTGTTGACATCCAGTGGAAGCGATAAGAACTGCAAACAAGTGCCACAGAAATCTAGATCTCCATAGAAAACCCATTGAAAAGAGAGTGACCTCAAAAAACTATTTATGGATGGATTRTTCTCAGGTTTTCGCCTGCCATATCAGTTCTGTTATACTCACAGACATTATTCAAACAGTTTTAGAAARYTTAGAGTGTTTTCTATCTCAATCTACCATTTATATGCATATCCTAGCTTCTGGGCCTGAGTAGCAGTCAGGCCCAGAAGGCACGCTTTTCATCCKGACGTGAAAATACTGCCCCCTAGCCCGAAGAGGTTAAGACTGCCCTCTACACTACCGTGGGTGCCCAGTCAGTGACCGAAGAAGTGCTCAGGACTGTCCTCATTGAAATCCCTTGGGCTACCTGTCCTGCAGTACTGCTGACCTGGACCCTGTGACCCCTAACTTCCTGTTGATGGGGCGGCCAGACGGATCCCTGCCGCAAGTGGTMTACCTCGAGACTGAGCTCGTCAGCAGACGTTGATGGAGACACTGCCAGATCCTGACGGATCACTTCTGATCCAGCTACATCAGGCACTACTTACCCAGCCTGCAAGCCCACCTGCAGTGGTATGCCTTCCCTGCCAACCTCAAAGAAGACATGGTGGCTATGTTGGTGGACCCCCAGCTTCCGAGCGTGGTCTGGCCCATTGTACGGATCCTTAAAGTTCACCTAAGAGCATGCTGGACGATCTCCAGCTCTGAGGAAAAGGAAGTAACTAGAGAAAAGTACACAATAAGTTCCAGCCATCTCTTGTGATTATGTTTAGTTAGCATTCTTTGTTTTAGCCAAGGCCAGTGTGTGTCCTTCAGAAATGTGAGTACATATTTCTTACTCTTCATGTGTTGTGGACGCACTTGGCAACGATTATGTAGTTTCTCTTTCTTATGCTAATTCGAATTTTTACCGCGAGCTAGCAACTGCAAGCTTGCTAGCTCTGTTGTTTTTGTCATCTAATTTCGGACATTTTGCATTTGATTGTATAGTATAATGTCCCCCAGGGCCTTGTTTATATGCCCTGTGGTTGTATGGATGTATACTGTATAGATTATGTGAGTATTTTGTTAGCTTTGAGAATATGGATGCAGCTATATACACTGAACAAAAATATACATGCAACAATTTCAACAATTTTACTAGGTTACAGTTCATATAAGGAAATCAATCAATTMAAATACATTTATTAGGCCTTGGTCTATGGATTTCACAACTGGTAATACAGATATGCATCTGTTGGTCACAGATACCATTAAAAAAAAGTAGGGGCGTGGATCATTAAACCAATCAGCATCTGGTGTGACCACCATTTTCTTCATGCAGTGCGACACCATTTGGCCTGTGGAATGTTGTCTCACTCCTCTTCAATGGCMGTGAGAAGCTGCTGGATATTGGCGGGAACTGGAACACGGTATCGTACATGTCGATTCAGAGCATCCCAAACYTCCCAAAAACCGCTAGCCCACACGACACCATCTGCCATCTGCCCGGTACAGTTGAAACGTGGGATTCATTCATGAAGAGCACACTTCTCCAGCATGCCAGTGGCCATGGAAGGTGAGAATTTGCCCACTGAAATCGGTTACGACGCCAAACTGCAGTAAGGTCAAGACCCTGGTGAGGATGACAAGCACTCAGATGAGCTTCCCTGAGATGGTTTATTTGGTGCTGCTTGTAGTGCTGTGTGCTGACTTTAATATTCACATGGAAAAGTCCACAGACCCACTCCAAAAGGCTTTTGGAGCCATCATCGACTCAGTGGGTTTTGTCCAAAATGTCTCCGGACCTACTCACTGCCACAGTCATACTCTGGACCTAGTTTTGTCCCGTGGAATAAATGTTGTGGATCTTAAGGTTTTCCTCATAACCCTGGACTATCGGACCACCATTTTATTATGTTTGCAATCGCAACAAATAATCTGCTCAGATCCCAACCAAGGTTCATCAAAAGTCATGCTATAAATTCTCGGACAACCCAAAGATTCCTAGATGCCCTTTCAAGGGACTCCTCCGCCTACCCAAGGACGTCAGAGTACAAAAATCAGTTAACCACCTGGCTGAGGAACTCAGTTTGACCTTGCGCAGTACCCTAAATGCAGTCGCACCCCTAAAAACCAAAAACATTTGTCATGGAGAACTAACTCAATGGTATACAAAAAATACCCGAGCTCTGAAGCAAGCTTCCAAAAAATTGGAACGGAAATGGCGCCACACCAAACTGGAAGTCTTCCGACTAGCTTGGAAAGACAGTACCGTGCAGTATCGAAGAGCCCTCGATCATCCTATTTTTCCAACTTAATTGAGGAAAATAAGAACAACCCAAAATGTATTTTTGATACTGTCGCAAAGCTAACTAAAAAGCAGCATTCCTAAGAGACGATGGCTTTCACTTCAGCAGTGGTAAATTCATGAACTTCTTTGAGGAAAAGATCATGATCGTTAGAAAATAAATGACGGACTCCTCTTTAAATCTGCGTATTCCTCCAAAGCTCAGTTGTCCTGAGTCTGCACAACTCTGCCAGGACCTAGGATCAAGGTGACACTCAAGTGTTTTAGTACTATATCTCTTGACACAAGATGGAAATAATCATGGCCTCTTCAAGCTGCATACTGGACCCTATTCCAACTAAACTACTGAAAGAGCTGCTTCCTGTGCTTGGCCCTCCTATGTTGAACAAAATAAAGTGTACCAAACCACTAAAAGTGGCAGTAATAAAGCCTCTCTGAAAAAGCCTAACCTTGACCCAGAAAAGTAAAAAACTATCGGCCTAATCAAATCTCCCATTCCTCTCAAAAAATTAGAAAAAGCTATTGCGTAGCAACTCACTGCCTTCCTGAAGACAAACATGTATACGAAACGCTTAAGTCTGGTTTTAGACCCCATCATAGCACTGAGATTGCCACTGAAGGTGGGAAATGACCTTTAAATGGCTTCAGACCGAGGCTCTGCATCTGTCCTCGTGCTCCTGAACCTTAGTGCTGCTTTTGATACCATCGATCACCACATTCTTTTGGAGAGATTGGAAACCCAAATTGGTCTACAAGGACAAGTTCTGGCATGGTTTAGATCTATCTGTCGGAAAGATATCAGTTTGTCTCTGTGGATGGTTTGTCCTTTGACAAGTCAACTGTAAATTTCGGTGTTCCTCAAGGTTCCGTTTTAGGACCACTATTGTTTTCACTATATATTTTACCTCTTGGTGATGTCATTCGGAAACATAATGTTAACTTTCACTGCTATGCGGATGACACACAGCTATACATTTCAATGAAACATGGTGAAGCCCCAAAATTGCCCTCGCTAGAAGCCTGTGTTTCAAACATAAGGAAGTGGAGGCTGCAAACGTTCTACTTTTAAACTCGGACAAAACCGAGATGCTTGTTCTAGGTCCCAAGAAACAAAGAGATCTTCTGTTGAATCTGACAATTAATCTTGATGGTTGTACAGTCGTCTCAAATAAAACTGTGAAGGACCTCGGCGTTACTCTGGACCTGATCTCTCTTTTGACGAACATATCAAGACTGTTTCAAGGACAGCTTTTTTCCATCTATGTACATTGCAAAAATCAGAAACTTTCTGTTAAAAAATTATGCAGAAAAATGTATCTGTACTTTTGTTACTTCTAGGTTAGACTACTGCAATGCTCAACTTTCCGGCACCCGGATAAAGCACTAAATAAACATCAGTTAGTGCAATATGGCTGCTAGAATCCTGACTAGAACCAAAAATTTGATCATATTACTCCAGTGCTAGCCCCCTACACTGGCTTCCTGTTAAGGCAAGGGCTGATTTCAAGGTTTTACTGCTAACCTACAAAGCATTACATGGGCTTGCTCCTACCTATCTTCCGAGTTGGTCCTGCCGTACATACCTTCACGTACGCTACGGTCACAAGACGCAGGCCTCCTAATTGTCCCTAGAATTTCTAAGCAAACAGCTGGAGGCAGGGCTTTCTCCTATAGAGCTCCATTTTTATGTAATGGTCTGCCTACCCATGTGAGAGACGCAGACTCGGTCTCAACCTTTAAGTCTTTACTGAAGACTCATCTCTTCAGTAGGTCATATGATTCAGTGTAGTATGGCCCAGGAGTGTGAAGGTGAACGGAAAGGCTCTGGAGCAACGAACCGCCCTTGCTGCTCTGCCTGGCCAGTTTTTAACTCTCTAGAGACAGCAGGAGCGGTAGAGATACTCTCAAAGATCGGCTATGAAAAGCCAACTGACATTTACTCCTGAGGTGCTGACTTGCTGCACCCTCGACAACTACTGTGATTATTTTTATTTGACCATGCTGGTCATTTAAGAAACATTTGAACATCTTGGCCATGTTCTGTTATAATCTCCACCCGGCACAGCCAGAAGAGGACTGGCCACCCCTCATAGCCTGGTTCCTCTCTAGGTTTCTTCCTAGATTTTGGCCTTTCTAGGGAGTTTTTTCTAGCCACCGTGCTTCTACACCTGCATTGCTTGCTGTTTGGGGTTTTAGGCTGGTTTCTGTACAGCACTTTGATATATCAGCTGATGTATGAAGGGCTTTATAAATAAATTTGATTTGATTAGGTAGCATCTCTTTGATCTTTCATTAGTGTAGTCACAGACACTTCACCCTCACTGTCACACCACAGAGAGAGAGAGTGAAAGAGGTGGAGGGGTGAGAGAATGGAGAGATTAGTGTGTATTGGGTAAGTGGATATATATCTGGGGGTAAATGGGGAGGAAGGGAGGTTCAAGATGACCATAGTAGCATAGTTATTATTTCACACACAAAGGTTGACAGAGAATTAGTAAAATAAGATCATGAATCTTATATTGCAAAGGAAACTCCTCTCCCTTATAAACAGCCAGTCAAGTGTGATTGTGTAGCGGGCCTAGATGTGTCTACTACCAGACAGCCATTTTCGGCTCTAAAGACCTCTAAATTTGACACATCCCCAACCCCCAACAGACGCTTGATCTACGGTAGGCCTGTCTCTTTCAAATGAGTATTTCACATTTCACCTGATGGACTGTTGGCAGTGGATCTGTTTCTCATTCCAAAACCACCTATCTATCGCTCTTCGGTCGGTCGGCCGCTGCTCCCTCCCACGCATTGTGCACTGAGCAATTTTCTCCCCACCATGAAGCTGTGGTGTGTGTGTGTGTGTGTGTGTGTGTGTGTGTGTGTGTGTGTGGTGTGTGTGTGTGTGTGTGTGTGTGTGTGTGTGTGTGTGTGTGTGTGTGTGTGTGTGTGTGTGTGTGTGTGTGTGTGTGTGTGGTGTGTGTGTGTGTGTGTGTGTGTGTGTGTTGTGTGTGTGGTGTGTGTGTGTGTGTTGTGGTGTGTGTGGTGTGGATGAAGGGAAAAAAAACTAAAATGGGTTTACTAAAAAAGCATAAACAAGAATTTGAAATAGCATACTGAAATAGTTTTAAATTGAAGTTAAAATATAATACTGCATATTTAAATGAGAATGTCAATGTGAATGTCCCTGCACAGAAGTTATGAACAAGGACATTGTTTTGTTTAGAATATATACAGTGCTGTGAAAAGGTATTTGCCCCCTTCCTGATTTCTTATTTTTTTGCACATTTGTCACACTTAAATGTTTCAGATCAAACTAATTTTAATATTACACAAAGATAACCCAAGTAAACCCAAAATGCAGTTTTTAAGAGATGATTTTATTTATGGGAAAACGCTATCCGAACCTTCAAGGCCCTATGTGAAAAAGTAATTGCCCCCCCTTGTTAAATCATGAATTTACTYTGGTTAATCACACACTAATACTAAGCTGTTCCCTTTAGTCTATTCAAAAAGACCCCATTTCGAAGGAAACCGGCACTCATTAAGGTCAGGTGTGGCCAATTAGTAGGCGAGACCAACACGCCTGAACACACTTAACAAGATAGAGGAWAGAAAGAGTTTTGTTGACYATGAGAACGGAATGTATATGTTTTTCAATAACATTCATAGAACGTTCTTTGAACGTTACTAATGCTTTCTTGATGTTCTACGAACATGACTTTAAATAAAACCATGAGAAAACCTGCAGAAAATGTTATGCTGAAGTAATGAAATTCGCACAGAAGAACGATGTTTCTTAAAATTCTCTGAACATTCTGCGAACATGACTTTTTAGTKTTTTTGAATAGACTAAAGGGAACAGCTTAGTATTAGTAAAAAAAATAGCATGCTAGCTCCATCGTGGTGATGCAGTGGACTAAGTCCATGGATAGAGAACAGAAGATCATAGGTTTGAATCTCACTGATGCCGTGCAAACATGAAAAATAAACATGTTTGCATGATTAATGCCTAAGCAAATTAATTTCTATTTGTGCTTAGATGTCAGAACAGTTAACCTAAGCTAGCTGTGTTCTAAAAAAGTATTATTGAAACATTCGGTGAAAGTTTTAAGGAACTTATTCAACCTCCAAATAACCTATAATTTCCCTTTCTCAGAAAGTTAATAAAACCTACCAGAAAAACTTTCAGGGAACCATAGTAAAACGTTCTCACTGCAACCTAAAAATGAATGTTCCCAGAACAGGTGAAATGTTTAACAATTTAAAAACGTTCAGTTTTACKGGTAAGGAAAAGTATGGCTTTGTTCCCAGAACCAATGCAAAACCAACAACTTAGTTCCCACAACTTCAAAGGAACCAAATGTGCTAGCTGGGATGCAGCCTGTCTCTTACTCATAGTTTAATTTAGTGATATTTTATGCAAACACCAAGTAGCCTATAGCCTATAATTATTGATTTGTCTAGCCTATATTTAATGCACAATTGAAACCTAAACCGTTTTGCTTGAGTGAGATCTAAAACAATTTCATAAGGAAACACCACAAAGTGTCACATGCTCACATCTAATTAATTATAATTCTGTAGGCCTAATTTTCAATTMAGTACTTCTCTCCATATACGACAATGGACAAAAGATCAAGATAGAGAGAACCACATGCACACACACTTCCGTCTGTCAGAGAATGTTGTTYTCTGTCTGAATCACACAGACAAAAGGCCCTTGTTTTCACTTGAAGCTGAGAAAAAAACACTAGGTGCCATTTTTTTGCAGTTGACACGATTTAAAAAAAGGTGTGAAACACCAAGYCGCTGTCGGTTCCTGCCTCGCGCCCTTTCCCACAGTCTGTCTTTCTGCGCACTCTCTCATCAGGGCTCCATGGCACGCAAGGGTGACAGTGGTGCTCATCTCCAAAGTTTCACGCTCATGGASCCGGAGAGTGAGAGCGCGCTGGTCCAGTCTATCTACTACGGTAAAATCGGTAAGGGGAAAACGGAAAGGTTGCTGGAGAGGCATGGTAGAGAGGGGAGCTTTCTCCTGCGGGACAGCGAGAGTCTGCAAGGAATGTATTGCCTCTGCGTGAGGTGAGTTGATAAACTCACTCTCTAGCCTATACTGTTTTGTGGAGTGAGTTTTTGAAATAATTTTACCGATTTAAACTGCCAGAGGCCCATGTGAGTTTTGATTCTGTTTTTATGTTTGCTTTATGTAAGCTTTCTGTTCATGTTTATCATGAAATGTTAGATACTATAGAATAGGTTGTAGTCATTTCTAACAGGACAAAATCCACAATTTGGCCACTTTGAATTGTATTTTAATTGAGGTTCAGGCCTACAAATTATATGATTGATCAAAGACCGTTTTATTTAATGTCATATTAAATATCCTATCATATGGATGTAGAAATGGAGTAGGCATAGGCTATTATACAAAGCTTTTAGAGCGCTCAAGCAAGCAAACACATTTTCTTAAATATAAATATTACATTTTCTGTATCTAAATTTTAGTCTGTCACTCAGCTACAAAGGTTTATTATTATTTCAGTTCAACTAGATTGTTTGTTAGGACCATTATCAATTGCTGTAGCATGTAAAAATAACAATAATTTAACAGAAAATTGAAATGGTCGATTAATTTGCTGAAAAGTACTCATAGAAGTTTAGAGACAAAACAAGGTGTCTTGTACTGAGATGAGTAGAAATACGTAATTAGAACTAAGAGCACTTTCAGAATGAGTGGATCGTTTTTTCAATGTGTGTTTCAATGTCGCCAGTTTGTTTTACCTTTGGTTTATATTAACATAAGGTTGTGAAAATGGATATCCTGATTCTGAGTGTAAATCCTTTCTCTCTATGGTTCAGAAAGACACCGTACGTCCACACTTACAGAATCCACCACTCCTCTGAAGGATGGACACTTCAGGTGAGTTGCTCGGTATTATCGTGAGAACACAAGTGAATATGATTTCCAAAGTATTCATTACACATGGAAAAAAAACTTGAAAGTTCACCTATACTGCTCACTGCACACACACAACACACAACACACACACACACACACACACACACACACACACACACACACACACACACACACACACACACACACACACACACACACACACACACACAAACACACACACCACACACACACACCACACACACCCACACACACCAACACCACATGTACATACTGGAGTGACTAATACCTCCCATGTTATGCCCACCCATGCAAGGCCTTGTAGTCATTGTAATGAGCTGTATAAATACAGTGCCTATCACTTGACTTATTCCACGTTTGTTGTGCTACAGCCTGAATTCAAAATTGATTAAATAGATTATATTCAGGACATAAAGTTTTAACGCTTTGTATTTAGAACATAAAGTTTATTTCTTTGCAACATTTTTTGAAGTTTTACTTTTGTGCCTTATTGCAAACAGGATGCATGTTTGGGAATATTTGTATTCTGCACAGGCTTCCTTCTTCTCACTGTCATTTAGGTGGAATAACTACAATGTTGTGGCTCCATCCTCAGTTTTCTCCTATCACAGCAATTCAAATCTGTAACTGTTTTAAATTCACCATTGGCCTCATGGTGAAATCCCTGAGCAGTTTCCTTCCTGTCCGACAACTGAGTTAGGAAGGACGCCTGTATCTTTGTAGTGACTGGGTGTATTGACACACCATCCATATATACATGTATATACTACCTCAATCAGCCCGACTAACCGGTGCCTGTATGTAGCCTCGCTACTGTTATAGCCTCGCTCCTGTATATAGCCTTGCTACTGTTATTTTTCACTGTCTTTTTGCTGTTGTTTTATGTCTTTACTTACCTATTGCTCATCTAATACCTTTTTTGCACTGTTGGTTAGAGCCTGTAAGTAAGCATTTCACTGTAAAGTCTTCACCTGTTGTATTCGGTGCACGTGACAAATAAACTTTGATTTGATTTAATTTGAAGTGTAATAATAACTTCACCATGCTCAAAGGWATTCAATATTTGTTTATTTTGACCCATCTACCAATAGGTGCCCTTCTTTACGAGGCATTGGAAAACCTCCCTGTTCTTTGTTGTTGTATCTGTATTTGAAATTCACTTCTTGGCTGAGGGACCTTACAGATAATTGTATGTGTGGTACAGAGATGAGGTAGTCATTCAAAAATCATGTTAAGCACTTTTATTGGATACAGAGTGAGTGCATGCAACTTATTATGTGACTGGTTAAGTACATTTTTAGTCCTTAACTTATTTAGGCTTGCCATAACAGAGGTTGAATACTTATTGACACAAAATCTCAATTTAATCCATTTTAAATTCAGACTGTAACACAACAAAATGTGGAAAAAAGTAAATGGGTGTGAATACTTTCTGAAGGCGCTGTATGTGAGAATAACTGCACTTTATTAACAATCAATAAGTAGAKAATGAAGTAGCAGCTTACAACACAATACTGCTAACATAACAGAGTGTGTGTGTGTGTAGTTATCCCCTGGGCAGATGCTGCAGTGTTTCGGGACTCTGGAGAAGCTGATAGAGAGCTGCAGAGCGGGGGTTGGTGCTGACAGCATACCTCCTCTCACAGACCCCCTGGACAAAACACAGCTGAGAGACCAGAGGCTGCGGAGCGGTAGGACATCAACACACACAKACACATCACTCACACAGTGCTTGTAATATAGTTGTAATGCTTTTATCTTTTTCAACAGAGACGGCCTATATGGAAATGTGAAGTGGGCGATCTTGTACATGTGTGTGTGTGTGTGTGTGTGTGTGTTGTGTGTGTGTGTGTGTGTGTGTGTGTGTGGTGTGTGTGTGTGTGTGTGTGTGTTTGTGCTCGCATGTGTATTCAATTGAACCTTTAGGAGACAATGCTTTTGTTGTTTACAAAAGTGCACCTGTTTATGTCTTGTGGTTCCACAACTAGGCATGTGTTTCCCATGGAGAGATGCTTTGACGTGTGTGTGTGTGTGTGTGGTTTGTGTGTGGTGTGTGTGTTTGTGTGTGTTTTTGTGGTGTGTGTGGTGTGTGTGTGTGGTGTGTGTGTGTGTTGTGTGTGGTGGGCGCGCTGTTGCGTGTTGTGTGTGCGTGTGCGTGAGTTTGCATGTTTATGTGCATACATGTGGACCAGTTCTGCCATAAGTGCACACAAGGACATTAAAACTGCCATCTGCCATGGTCTTTCTCTCTGTGTATAATGTACATTATATGACTCATGTTAAACGGATATGTTACTGATGAAGATTTTATGAGTGATAAGGCTGTCATTGCAAATATTAAAACTGCCATCTGCCATGGTCTTTCTCTCTGTGTATAATGTACATTATATGACTCATGTTAAACGGATATGTTACTGATGAAGATTTTATGAGTGATAAGGCTGTCATTGCAAATAAGAATGTGCTCTTCATTGACTTAGGGAACACTGTTAAAAAAGTGGACAAATCCAAAACAGAGGCTTAAATGCAAATATAGACATGATTTTTTGGGGAGTTAATTTCTTTATTGTCTTGCCTGGTTAAATAAAGGTTAAATAAATACAAATATTAAAAAATGTCAATTTTTTTTTGCTTTGGTATTAAAGGCATATTCCTTTCTTAATCCATTCCTTGTTTGTATTTGACTATACAAAATCATATACATARCACTGTATACAAGGATACACATGTAGTCGCATACACATAAGTCAGCAGGTAGCCTAGTGGTTAAAAGTGTTGGGCCAGTAACTAAAAGGTAGCTGGTTCAAGCCGACTAGGTAAAAAGTCTGTCGATATGCACTTGAGCAAGGCACTTAACCCGAATTGCTCCAGTAAATTACTACGGATTAGATTTACTAAAATGTAAATACAGTAGTGTAATTTGCTGTTGTTATTTTGTCTACAAGGTGGAGTCACTGTCATTTTGGGATTTGGCCCCCTGACTAGTTTGAATTTGCCCCTAGACACTGATCAGATCTGAGTTAGGTCTTTGCATTGTTGGTAAATGGTAAAGCTAATGGATTGGGGGGATGATCCTAGATCTGTGCCTAAATCTGTGGGCAACTTCTACCAGTAACATAGCTGACCTGTTGTCACAGTCATAACCCCTGACCTTTACATTCATGTAATTGCCAAAGCAGGTCACAAACAAACAACCCTTACAGGTCCACATTTCAACTGTTAAGGGGGTCTATAAAATATTTAATCTTTCCCCTCACCTGTAACTTTTTTTTGTGTCCACATCATTTGTTGTAGGCTAATGTTCACATAATTTGCCATGTGGTTATTATGACAGCCACTGGCGGACCAGACAGCTAGACAACAGCAGAGCTTCCTGTGGAGGAGGCTGCTCTATTGTACAATTCAGTGTTTTATTCAAGACCATCTAAAGAGAGACCGATTCAAGACCAAGACTGGAGAAAATCAAGTCCGAGTCAAGACCAAGACTAGAGGGGGTCCGAGACCAAGTCTAGACCGCGACCAGAAAAATGCAAGTCCAATTGAAGGCCATCATTGTTTTTTGGGGGTCAAATGACCACCATAATAAGAGTAAAAAATGTCCACTATTTCTGTGTTCATATTTCAGAACAACGTATGGATTCTTTACACATTCAGAATAGTGAAAAAATGCAGCTGAGGGAAAATAGAACCACTCTACAAATTATTACTAACCCAAACACAGTGTGGAACAATGGGTCTTCTACGCCTTCAGAGAAGGGCTAAGGATTTATAAAATAATTATTATAATAATAATTATCATTATATTATTATTTTCAATGATMTTCTGATTTAATCTCTTCAGTTTTTTGGGGGAAAGGAAAGGGTTAACACTGAAGAGAAAAAAATATAAAATCGGAAGCTAGATAAAGGCTTCTGCCATTCAACTGTATTAGGGCAATATTTGGTAGAGTGACAGTGGAATCAATGGGTGGGTGGGACCATCTTTACAAAAACGTATGGAAACTTCTGCCTTCTTGAAGGCCAACAGGTCACTGCGCAATAGCGAGCCGTAGTTTTCCCATGGTCTAGCTAGCTAGCTTTTGTTGTCGGCTAGTTAGCGGCAGCTGCAGCAGGTGTTATCAAAGAGGATGATGTTGCTAATTGCTAGCTTCTCCCTTTTCAAGAATAACTTTCAACAAGAAGTTAAGTTTCAAATGATCATCATCTGGTGAGTGGAACTGTGTTTTTTATTGCAGTGCACTTGCTATTGTTAGCAATCTATTTMAAAATAACTTATGTGTGTGAAACATTGTTGCATTTWAAGRGGAACTGACAGCATTTTAGCAACATGAAATCTGTTCACGTACACCCCCAGGAAGAATATGACACACACAAAAAAAAATCTGACAAGCAACCACTTAGACATGGTCATTTTCACGTTTTCATAAATCCTTGAACGTTTGGGAATTACGTATACTAAGGCATTTGTGAAAATTCTATAGCAATATAGACACAGAAAGCGGCTGTGCGTTTGGACAATTAATAGACACTCCGGTCCTTGTCCAGGACCGGAGTCTACACAGACCGGTGCGCTAAAGCCAATCAGAGCTACAGTAGGCCTTTATACAAACAAGCCATTGCCACACAGGCCTGCCATCTTTCACTTTGAACCTTACTGTGTGATTACAGGCAGTTGCAACAGCACAACTTTAGATCATTAGAACGCATTCGCCAAAAGCCACAAAATACACCTGAATGTATTTCTGCAAATATGTAAACATCATGAGAGTCCTCTTACATTTGGGAACTTTACAGTKRWWTTGATCAAACAACCATGAAAAGGTAGGCTCTCTCGCCCTCAGTTATGTACATCACCAACAACAAGATCAACAACTAATGCTAGTCAGCGCAAGATGAGCTAAAATGTAACGAAGGAACATTAAATAAACCCTCTGAAACTTTTTTCAGCTAGTTGGCCATCAAAATTGCACTAATAAATGATGTGAAATTGTAGCCTCCTCGTCCTTTTGCAACTTGCCTGAAAATGCATGCTTGTCCCAATGAAGCACCCAAGCTAACTGGCTAAAGTTGTCTAGCTTGCTAGCTAGCTACTTCCAGACACAAATGAGAGAACACCTCACTCTGACCATTTTACTCGCCGTAGCAGAGCTGATTAGGCTGTTTACATGTTATCTAGAGCGTTCTTGACTAACTATTACTTTTTTTGCATAACTTTACMGACACCGGTCATATTCAGCGGGTGTTGCGCGTTCGTAAATTCATCAGTTGTTCTGCCCTCTGGCACACGCTCTGAAATCGGAGTAGATAGCCAGAGTGAATTTGCGAACGCAAGAGATATGCTAACTGGATAACAGTCGTTCAAGTTCTTTCTAGCTAACCAAATGATACCTGCATCTCTAGCTGTGTATAGCCACTGAAAAACGATATGAGGGGAAAACATCAGTCACTCACCCACTCCTCCAATGGCATGACATGACATCCTCCTAGCAGCTAGCTAGCTATCTAGCTAATGTTAGGCTCCATGTTTTTAGCTTACTACATAAATATATACGCTAGCCTATTAGCCACGTTATGACTGACTTGTGATCATTGACCTTCTAGTTTGATTGTATTGACATTCCCAGCATTAGTTACATTCAGATGTTTTTGTCCAGAATATTGAGTCATTGAAACTGAAACAGTGCATCCCGAATGGAGGCAGCAAACAATATACCAGGCCAGCTGGGATTCACTACCTGATAGCAATATTTTTGGGACTACCAAGAAATGTATTGGTGAGTTATATTAATCATGCATTGAACTGCATCCATCTATTCTGCCAACAATGCCTTTGTGTACATCATGGAATGTTGAGTCAAATATAACCTCTTTTTTTTTTTTACCTCTTATGAAGCTGGTTTTGTAGCATAAACTGGGAATTTTATATTTTTGGCTGATATTATGATTGTRTGTTTGTTTCATATCTGCAAACGCTGTCAATTCCAACTTTAGGTCACAGGTTACTTTGTGTGATTAACATGAAATGTGATTTGCAATAGGAAGTAATAGATACATTTCGATTGGGAAAGTCTTAATGGTTGTGTTTTTTTATTCTTATGATTGGGACCTACTGGCTTATTATMTCAGAGTGAATTGACTGCTTATCCTTTAACACAGTGGTTCCCAACCTTCTTTGGGTACTGTACCACTAAAACACATTGACCTGCCTGAAGTACCCCCTCATGCGCGTGCGACCGGCGTGATTCCTAGATTAAATATGCAAAAATSTTGTTTACGCACCCAGTCAAGATTGGCAGACTTGTTTTCAATGTCAGGGAAGTAGGAGTTGAACTCACTGTTGAGTTTGGATAAATGTGGTAAATGTAAATATCATGGCGCCGGAAGAAATGACAGCTGTTTTACGGGCGCCTAATCAATTGTGCAATTATGTGTTTTTTCTTGTGTTATTTGTAACTTAATTTGTACATAA
>NC_036871.1:32966190-32968781 GCF_002910315.2 Salvelinus sp. IW2-2015 | reverse complement strand
GGGGGGGGGGGGGTCTGTGTATATTTGTGAACAACAGCTGGTGCACAAAATCTAAGGATGTCTCTAGATTTTGCTCGTCTGAAGTACAGTATCTCATGATAAGCTGTAGACCACACTATTTGCCAAGAGAGTTTTCATCTATTTTTTTCATGACTGTTTATTTACCACCACAGACTAATGCTGGCACTAAGATCGCACTGAGTCAGCTGTATAAGGAAATAAGCAAACAGGAAACCGCTCACCTAGTGGCCGGGGACTTTAATGCAGGGAAACTTAAATCAGTTTTACCTCATTTCTATCAGCATGTTAAATGTGCAACCAGAGGGAAAACAATTCTAGATCACCTTTTCTCCACACACAGAGACGCGTACAAAGCTCTCCCTCGCCCTCCATTTGGCAAATCTGACCATAATTCTATCCTCCTGATTCCTGCTTACAAGCAAYAATTAAAGCAGGAAGCACTAGTGACTCGGTCTATAAAAAAGTGGTCAGATGAAGCAGATGCTAAACTACAGGACTGTTTTGCTASRYSAYWKTGGAATATGTTCCGGGATTCTTCCGATGGCATTGAGGAGTACCCCACATTAGTCACTGGCTTTATCAATAAGTGCATCGAGGACGTCGTCCCCACAGTGTACATACATACCCCAACCAGAAGCCGTGGATTACAGGCAACATTCGCACTGAGCTAAAGGTGCCGCTTTCAAGGTTCAGGACTCTAACCTGGAAGCGTATAAGAAATCCTGCTATGCCCTTCGACAAACATTCAAACAGGCAAAACGCCAATACAGGATGAAGATTGAATRGTACTACACCGGCTCCGACGCTCGTCGGATGTGGCAGGGCTTGCAAAGTACAGGCTGCCCAGTGACACGAGCCTACCAGACGAGCTAAATAATTTCTCTGCTCGCTTCGAGGCAAGCAACACTGAGGCATGCATGAGAGCATCAGCTGTTCCGGACGACTGTGTGATCACGCTCTCCGTAGCCGACGTGAGTAAGACCTTTAAACAGGTCAACATTCACAAGGCCGCTGGGCCAGATGGATTACCAGGAAGTGTGCTCCGGGCATGTGCTGACCAACTGGCAGGTGTCTTCACTGATATTTTCAACATGTCCCTGATTGAGTCTGTAATACCAACATGCTTCAAGCAGACCACCATAGTCCCTGTGCCCAAGAGCATTAAGGTAACCTGCCTAAATGACTACAGACCCATATAAACCATTATCCCAGAAACCCTAGACCCACTCCAATTTGCATACCGCTCAAACAGATCCACAGATGATGCAATCTCTATTGCACTCCACACTGCCCTTTCCCACCTGGACAAAAGGAACATCTACAGGAGATGCTATTCATTGACTACAGCTCAGCGTTCAATCACCATAGTGCCCTCAAAGCCTCATCACTAAGCTAAGGACCCTGGAATAAACACCTCCCTCTGCAACTTGATCCTGGACTGCCTGACTTGAGCTCCTCAACCCTGGAGCCCTCAGGGGTGCATGCTCAGTCCCCTCCTGTACTCCCTGTTCACCCACGACTGCATGCCAGGCACGACTCCAACACCATCATTAAGTTTGCAGACGACACAACAGTGGTAGGCCTGATCACCGACAACGATGAGACAGCCTTTAGGAAGGTCAGACCTGCCGGGTGATGCCAGAATAACAACCTATCCTCAACCTAATCAGGACAAAGGAGATGATTGTGGACTACAGGAAAGGAGACCGAGCACGCCCCCATTCTCATCAATGTGGATGTAGTGGAGCAGGTTGAGAGCTCAAGTTCCTTGGTGTCCACATCACCAACAAACTAGAATGGTCCAAACACACCAAGACAGTCGTGAAGAGGACACGAAAAAACCTATTCCCTCTCAGGAGACTGAAAAAATTTGGCATGGGTCCTCAGATCCTCAAAAGTTCTACAGCTGCAACATTGAGAGCATCCTGACTGGTTGCATCACTGCCTGGTACGGTAACTGCTTGGCCTCGACCGCAAGGCACTACAGAGGGTAGTACATCACTGGGCTAAGCTGCCTGCCATCCAGGACCTCTACACCAGGCGGTTCAGAGGAAGGCCTACAAATGGTCTGAGACTCCAGCCACCCCAGTCATAGATAGTCTCTCTGCTATCGCATGGCAAGCGGTACCGGAGCGCCAAGTCTAGGACCAAAAGGCTTCTCAACAGCTTTTTACCCCCAAGCCATAAGACTAAGGTAATCAAATGGCCGGACTATTTGTATTGTGTCCGCCACTGCCCCCCTCACCCCCCACCCCATCCGCCAACCCCTATGTTACGCTGCTGTTACTTTCTGCTTATCATCTATGCATAGTCACTTTAACTATACTTACATGTACATATTACCTCATATTACCTCAATTAGCCCGACTAACCGGTGCCCCCCGACTCTGTACCGGTACCACCTGTATATAGCCTCGCTACTGTTATTTTCATTTTTTTTTATTTAATTTAATTTTCTCGGCTATTGTTTATCTAATACCTATTTTTACTTAAGAATGCTCTGTTGGTTAGGGCTTGTAAGTAAGCATTTCCACTATAAGGTACCTGTTGATTCGGCGCACGTGATAAAT